>NC_051332.1:9741003-10069892 GCF_015220235.1 Choloepus didactylus
ATGATAGCTGGGATCCATGTTTGGTTAAATCCTCATGTTGGGCTGTAGTTTCTGAGATTCCACCCCCTGGAAGCTCATAATTTTCCATGCCATCAGCTTCTGGTTTCTTTGAACCCAAGAGTTCATTTCTAAGTTCATCTCTCTCCACTCACATTTTACTATAAGCTGCAAGGAGAATCCAGGTTATGTCTTCCACACATTGTCTGGAGATCTCCTCAGCTAAGTTGTTGCTTTCAAATTCTTTCCATCTGACACCAGGACTCAATTTTGCCAAATTCTCTGCCACTTTAAAACAAGGATTACCTTTCTTCCAGTTTACAACAACACATTCATCATTTCTCTTCAAGGCCTTGTCAGAAATATCTTAGGGTCCATATTTCCACAAACAGTCTCTTCAAAGCAGTTTAGGCCTTTTCTATCAAGCTCCTGACAATTCTTCCAGAATCTTCCCCTTATCCACTTAAAAGGCCATTCCAACATGTTTGGTATTTGCAAACTCAACAGCAAAAGCACCCCTCTTCCGGTACCAAAATCTGTTCTACTTTGCTAATGCTGCATGAATGCAAAACACCAGAAATGGATTGGCCTTTGTAAAAGGGGGGTTATTTGGTTCCACAGTTACAGCCTTAAGGCCATAAAGTGTCCAAGGTAACACATCAGCAATCAGGTACCTTCACTAGAGGATGGCCAATGGTGTCCAGAAAACCTCTGTTAGTTGGGAAGGCACGTGGCTGGCATCTGCTCCAAGTTCTGGTTTCAAAATGGCTTCCTCCCAGGATGTTTCTCTCTAGGCTACAATTCCTCAAAAATGTCACTATTAGTTGCACTTGGGATATTTGTCTTCTCTCAGATTCTCCAGAGCAAGAGTCTGCTTTCAACGTCTGTCTTCAAACTTTCTCTCAAGTGCAGCTCTTGTGCTTTCTTCAAAGTGTCCCTCTTAGCTGTAGCTCCTCTTCAAAACTTCACTCACAGCTGCACTGAGTTCCCTCTGTCCATCAGCTCATTTATATGGCTCCAGTGACTCAACTTAGACCCACCCTGAATGAGTGGAGCAACAGCTTCTTGGAAATTATCCAATCAGACTCATCATCCACAGCTGGGTGGGGCACATCTCCAAAGAAACACTCAAAGAAATCTAATCAACACTGATAACGTCTGCCCACACAGGATTACATCAAAGATAATGACATTTGGGGGACACAATACAGTCAAATTGGCACAATAGCCAGTAACACTATACTGTGATATAGCCAACTGAAAAGTCACAGGAAGATTTGAGATAAAGAGGACTTTATTTATGATTTGCTTGTGGAAGGCAAAATGTCAAATTTTTCAGGGGTGCTTCATACTTTGTCAAATAAGGTCAGAGGTCACTGCAAAACAATACTTGTCTCCCTATTTAATCAAGTGACAATAGAAGTCATAAAAAGTAATTATGGATGTTAATGGGATTCTTTCAAATATGAAGTTATTTTTAAAGTGAAAACACTGAATTACTTTAAACAGTCAAAGACATGATCAGGCCAGGTAACTAGTGTGACAAAACAAGGAATATATGCCTTCTAGGCCAAATACTCAAAAGGCACATAAAGATTTTCATAATATCTAAGAGCAGACCAATAATCCCAGTCAATATTGTCATTTTAACAGAGAGAAAACCAAATTGTAGTTTTACATGAATATATTATTTCTTAAAAACCTTATAGGAAAATTTCTTAAATCTTACCAAGATTTGACTACAAATAATAAAATTTATTTAATGCAAACTGTCAAAAACTGTCAATATCCATTAAAGTTTTAGCCTACATTTTCTCTCTTTTTAAATTCTGTAATAATCAGTAATTTTACTTTATGATAAACAACTCATTCAATGTTCTTCAAATTGCAACTTATCATGAATGTCCACATTGTGGATTATAATCATTCTTGGACAATTTTCATTGTTTATAAAATCCTTGACATTTTTTGGAAAGGGGGCTGCCGGGCTGTTCCTGAGAACTCATTTTGCTTGCACCCATTTTATTTTATGGGACATAACAAAGAAGTAAAGTGTAATAATAAAATTTGAAATGAGTAAATAATATTTACAGACTATTTTCTATGTGCCATGGCCCATGAGGGTTATCCAGTCCATAGGCCAAAGAAGACAATGAGCATTTTCTGATATATGAACTTTTATTCAGAGCTTAACAAAAGGGTGAGAAGTCACAAAGAGATCATGATGGCTGTCGCAAGCTGGTGGGTGTCACATTTGCAGGGAAGTCAACCACATGCTTGAAGGAGGACAGCAAGCCAGTTATAAGGGTTTAAGAAAAAGACATTCCTAAGGGTGTGGGATCATAGATGGGGACAGATCACTGTGACATGGGGGATGTTGCAGGAAGGACTAGATTAATATTTGATAGTTGGGCATTCTGGGGTACAGTTACATGTTGCTCTTTTGTGAAACCAAGTGCCTCTCACCTCCTGCCTACTTCCCATTTCATGTTTTAAATATACACTTTAAGGTCAACTCACCATTTTTCTCTTTACTGGCTTACAAAGATGATAGGTTAACCATTAGCTGTCTAGGTCACATAGACTGCTCTGTGCCAAGGTCTGCAGGCCTGTTTTGTTAAGGCCAGGGGCCACCACAATCTACCCCCACCAACAGTTGCATTGACCATAGGACAGAATTAACATCTGTAATTCACAAGAATATAATAAACAATATAGTAGTAATATACTTGTACAGAGATATAATAAACCTATTAGCAACTGGTACAATGGCTAAATTGAGTTCCACCATTTAGACAACAGAACGATTAGATAAATGGTCACTACTTTGTATGTGATTTTGCATATGATCAAGAGTGTGGGTTATATTTTGTGAATCACCAGGCACAAACAACTTTGACTATTAATTAGAGCACAAAATACCATCTGTGGCTAAATTAGCTAAAGGAAAAAAATACTGGGAAGTCTGCTTTATTCTATACATAGTTTCTACCATTTTTCCACTGTGACCACAGAAATAAATTTCCATTTTCCACCAACTTTCTGAAACTTTCTATATTCATTCAGGTTTTGTTCCATATCTTCCTTTTTATTCTGCATTTAGGATGCAACTACTTTCATCTTCCTTCAATAAAAACATCCCTCATACCCTCTATATTCAAGTCACCAAAATAAATCTGGAAAATGTTCTTAAGCAAACATTTTACTACATACTATTACCATTAAAATTATACCTGTTAGAATAATGCTTAATACTCAAAACATTTTCATTAATGCATTATTGAAATAGTAGTACACATTTTTAAAAGCAAGAAATAACCACAAATGTAAGCATTAAATTGGACAGCTGAGTGGTTTAACAATACATAATCTGAGTCTTCATTAGTAGACAGAAGAGTTCTAGGTGAGGGGGTTTTAAATACCATATTTTCTCTCCCTGCAGGGAGCCCTTCAGGGTCAGATCTATAGTTAGTTTGGGGTATAATGCATAGGTTACTTGTATCAATCAAATGCACAAAGTTAATGAAAGAAAGTTTAAATTATGTGTTTCTATTTTATCCATAGAATATAAAATGACTGCCTTTAATCTAGTTACATTTTAGAGAGGATTAAAAAATGTAGACTCATTTATTGACTGTGCTAGTAGATTGGAATGAAGATAGACACATCACTTACACATTTGGAAGAGAGCCTCAGTTATTCATTTCCCCTGCCCTCTGGTTTGAGCCTTCCATAGTGGTCTTAGGAACCAAGTTCGCAATTGAAGGGAGGTCCTAAATTTGCTAAGATGATCCAGGGAGTAAGGACAACAGGTATGTGTAGTTGAAAGATGACTCTAGAACAATTAAATGCTAGTCCCAGTTGGGAAATACATCCTATGTAATTCTAATATCCCATGGTCTTAGGTTTTTTAACATCATGGCTGCATGGGCAAAAACCAGAGCCAATTGACCTCATTTTCCCCAATGTTTAATGTTTGTGGCACAGGGAAGTGTCAGTTATTATCATTGCCCCATTGTGGCATGAAGTCAGTCAGCCCCTTTGGGTCTAGTGATAATGCTGATACAGTCCATGAATCCATTGTTTCTATCATCCTTTAAGTGTTCTTTTAAAAGGCCATTCATTCATTCAATTAACCTAGCTGCTGTGGGATTATAGGGGAAGTGGAAAGTCTAAAGGACATCATTTACTGTAGCCCAGGCATGGGTTAATTTCTCAGTGAAGGGGGCCCCATATCACGGTCCACAGATGTGGAGACCCCAAAATAGGCACTTAATTTTTCTAAGCTACCTATGGTAGCTCACTGGTTGGCCTTCATAGTGGGAAGGCCAACAGCTGTCTGTTAGCCATATCCATGGGGGTAAAAGCATATTTTTCCCTTTGGACAGAAGAAGGGGGCCAATATAGTCTTCTTGCCACCAGGTGACAGCAATTTGTTGTCCTCAATGCCCAGTTTTCCGGTGTAGTCATTCAGCCACTTCAGGAGTCATTGGTGTTAGGCTGTGGAATATCACTAGGGCATCCATGTCTATGTTACCTGGTAATAAATTGTTGTTATGGGCAGGGACATGAAAAACAGTTACCTTACATTTGTGCCAGGCAGTCCAGATGTCTTCCCAACAGATGGTGTCAGCAATGAGATGGACAGTCTTGTCTGTCCAGGTAGCAGGTTACCCATGTGCCAATCCATGAAGGGACAGGTATATTTCTTTGTCCATCAATGGTGGGCATGGGAGGAGCCACATCAGGAGGATTGACAGAAAACAGGGCATGCTGCTCTTCCACATTGGAGACTGGTCCTGAAATTTCATGAATCTCTGTTCTTAAAGAACCATTGTCAAAAATGTCACATTGTAGGATGTAGACTTTCCATTTTTTCAGCTGCTCACCTGAGCACTCCCCAAATGGGGCTCATTTATAGTGTCCCATATCCACATACCTGTGTGGGTATGGTCTTCTGTAAGGTCACTGGACACCTGAGTTAGAACTTCAATTTGTTAGAAAGCATTATAATCTTTGCACAATTGCTCTTTTAAAGGGCTATATCTGAGTTCTGTGCCCTCCCATAGTTAGTAACAGAATTTAATAGGTACATATTTAGCTTGTTGACTTTGCCACAAACTGCACCCAAAGCCAATATTGGCACTGGTCACTTCCAAATCACAGGATATATTGGGGTCCACATCCTTTAAAGCCTGTGGTTGCACAATAGTTTGCTTAGCCATTTTAAGCACAGCCTGCTGTGGAAATCCCATTCCCATGCATTTTCTTTTCTAATTAGGGTGTACAAAGGTTTTTAAATTCATACTAAATAGAGTATAAACATTCTCCAATAACTTAACAAACCAAATAAAGCTATTAACTGTTCAGAAGTTAGGAATGTGGGATAACATTGCATTTTAAAACAACAACTGAAGGAATAGTCTTATTTTTACTCCACCAGACAATACCCAAGAACTTGATAGGGTAGTCAGTCTTTTCTGGAAGTTTCCATATTTGAAGGTACCCTTGTAGAAGCACAACAAATGTCCATTGCTGTTTTTCCTACATGAAGGCTAACACAGGTTGATTGGAAGAATCTAAAAATATTCTAAATAATATATTAGCAAGGTGTAACACAAAATGAAATGGAACAATAAGCTCACTAATGGTTTTCTAGGTTTTTGTTGATATTGGTTACTAATATCTCTTAATTCAGCCAGGGAAATCTCCCAGGATGAAATGAACAACTTTTGATTAGAAGCTGCTGCCGCTGCCCCACCCTCTTCCCTTCTTGGGATATCAGGGTGTTGAACGTCCTCTGAATTAATCCTTTGTTGGACCAGAGGTTGATCATGCTTACATTCCTTAGTATTAATATTCCAGTCAGATGGGGATCATCTTTTGATGAGGAATTAACAGGGTCCCACACTTTGGGGTCTCACACTTTAGGGTCACAGTTAGGGGAAGATATGGTATGCCCTACTTGCCCTTTGGTCAACTTATGCCCTCCTAATCTAGTGTGCTGGCATGTCAGTACTTCTAAACTTTAATCCAGGGCATCTTTCAAATCTACTTATGTTAGAATCATATCTTCTTCTAGCTTCAATTTGTCTCCCAGGTGGCTTACAGCCACTTTTCTGCTAAAGCTTCCTTAGTAGTGGTGTATACAGCCTCTAACAATGGCCAATCCAACACAGCCACAATCTGGTGACCCTTTTCTCTTTCTGAATCCCCAATGCTCCTACAGCATGCTGCAGTATGGCTATTAATTCAGCCAAAGGGTTATAAATATTTCCATACTCCCTCAGCAGATTCCACTAATCTAGGATGGTAGCCACCCCTCCCCACATAGACATCCATTCCTCTGGAAGGGTGGGCACACCTTTCCACATAGAAGTCACAGGACACCCTGGTCTCCTGCCCAGGAAATTCTCATTTATCTTTCCCAAGTTCATATCATTGGTGCCTGGGATTTACTTAGTCTCTGGCTTGCAGTAATTTAATTCTCCTGGTTGGCACACCAATGAGCATTTTCTGATACATGAACTTTTATTCAGGGTTTACCAACAGGGTGAGAGGTCATGGAGAGATCATGATGGTTCTCTCAGGCTGGGTGGACATCACATTTGAAGAGTAATCAACCATGTGCTTGAAAGAGGACAGCAAGCCAGTTATAAGGGTTTAAGACAAAGATATTCCTAAGGGTTGGGGAGCATAGACATGGGAACAGGTCACTGTGATATGGGGGGGGGGTGCAGGAAGGAATAGATTGATATTAGATGGTGGGAAGTCTGAGGTTCAATTATATCTTGCTCTCTTGTGAGGCCAAGAGCTACACACAACATGACTGCTTCCTGTATCATGTTTTAAAGTTACATTTTAAGGTCAACTCAACCTTTTTCTATTTACTGGTTTACAAAGATAATAGGTTAAATATTAGCTGCCCAGGTGAGAGAGATTGCTGTGTGCCAAGGATCACAGGCCTGCTTTATGGCTAGGGGATGCCAGAGAAAACCCAACATTATGCAGTGTGGGAACCAAACCTCATTTCAGTTAGAGTCTGTGGAGAGGGCAGACTCATAGCAGGTGCTCAAAGCTTCCTTGATTTCAAGGAGGTTCTTGGACTGCACATGTGCATGCCTCATAGTGAGCTCTGGTTACAGTGAGTATCCAGGATGCTAAGCAACATGTCTAAGATACATTAGTAACTTCTGGCCATTGAAAAAGATAGGCAGGCCAATACTTGGTCAGGGGCACATATCTTAAGACCCAAGTAGCCAAAACCAACCTTTGGGGGTTTGGGCAAATGATCCTCCTGGGAGAGCAAAAGCTCACCACATGTTGGGTGAGCCAATTATCCTCTGTGCTGCAGAAAAATCCCTACATAGGTAATTCAGACACTATGGGCAAAAACCTTCCTCCCATCACCTGCCCACTTGGGGTGCCCTTTAAATATTCAGGCCCCAGAAGCAGTCATTGTTTTAGAGGCCAGTCACTTGGAAACCTGGGGATCAGTGTGAGGCAAGTTGGAGGCAGCAAACAGCATAGGAGGCCCATGAGCATTCCAATGAACTGCCTGAAATCAAGGCCACTTTGGGAACCTGGGCTGACTCTGTCCTCTCCCCAGGTTTTAGCTGAAATGAGTATTCTTTCCCAAGGTTCCTTAATGCCAGGATTTTCTGCTGTATGTCTGGCACCTATTAGTACAGGGATTCCTATTTGGAGTAATGGAAAAGATCTGTAAATCTTGTTGAGTGCAGGAGATTCTGCAAATAATGTTCAGGAGCAAAGTCTATATGTGAAAGAGGGTAAGAAGGATATGAAGTAGTGTATATGAAACTAGAAGAAAAGAGAGGAAAATAAGAAAAATAGGACTGTGCAGCAATAAACAAGACCAACAAGAAAATACATTGCCTGAATTAAGATTACAGTATTTATATTAGAAATGTACTTAAATCAACTGCATTGGAGATACCACATTAATGAAAATTTGGAATATGATGGAAACAAAGTAGTTAATTTAGGTTATTTGTTTTTCCTAAACCTTTCCATTTTTGCATGTGTGAGTGGTATTTCTTTTTGTTGTTTGTGTGTTGCTTTAAATTTTGATAAAGTTAAAAATGAAAGGAAATAAAAATAAAAGTTAACATTTAAAAAATAATCACACTGAGGGCACAGTAATTTTCTGCCAAACTTGCCTAAAATTCATAAACTCAATCTAATCATGAAGAAACATTGAAAAATCACAAATAGAAGAACATCATTTTAAAATGTTTCTACACAACACTTCAAATACATCAAGATGAAATAATGAAAAAATATATCTTCTGATTAAAGAGAATAAATATACCTGACAACAAAATGCAATGTTTGACATGAGACTGGACACAGTTATTATTTTTTTGGTTTTCTTTCTTCATTTCAATCATTAATATTATGGTTTTGCTTGTTGTAAAGGACATTGTGTAATAGGTGAAATATGGATAAGGTCTATAGATGAGATACTGGTACTACAACAAGGTTAATTTCCTGATTGTGATAATCTTTTTGTGAATACATAAGAGAATGTATTTGTTCTGAGATGAAATGCTACAATAATATTTAAAGAGAGATACAGTTTGTTTACACATTAATTTCCAATGGTTGAGGAAAAAGTTATTATACAAAGAAAATAAACCAATATTAATTTGGCAAAAAAACAATAAAATAAATCAATACAAGATGAGTTTGTTTCCCTCCTCATGAAGGCAGAGGGTCAGATCAGGGCAAGCTTACACTGACCTGCTATCACTGGATTTGAAATGAATGGTCACAGTCAGTGCCACCTGGAAATACTCTCATGGGTATCAGCACATTTATGATAGGACAGTTCCAGGAAGTCTTCATGGAATTTCCTTTGCTAATACCATTGCTTTCAGAAGATGAACAATTTGCCACATCTGCAGATACTGTCTTCCAAGACCAGCACTATCTAAAAGCCCACTTGGGGTTGGGTTTCACAGTTTCCAGGGGAACACACTCAGTGTCAGGGCCAAGGGAGGTTAGCTCCCAGAGCAGAGAACTCCCTTAGGGAAATGGGAGTTCCTGGACAAAGAACCAAAACTTAATCAGTGGACACCATCATGCCTGCCCCGTGGGAGACTCCATTCCTATCCCCAATTATGCCTCCAATCCACTCAAATATAACACAACAGCAGCTCATTTCCATGTGGTCACTGCCTAGCCAGAATACCTTGACAGTCACTCAGCATTTATACCCAGAGAGAGGCTTCTAGTGAACACAAATAGAGCAGGAAATCCTGGTGCTAAACAGTCAGGGAACCAAACCTCATGTGAGTCAGAACTGTGGACATGGCAGACACATCTCAGGTGCCCAAAGTTTCCTTGATTTCAAAGTATTTCTTGGATAGCACATGGGCATGTCACACCATGAGGCCTGGTAAAAGTCAGCACCCATATGCTAAGCTACATTTCTCAGCTCCATCAGTAAATTCTGTGACGTTTATAAAGATAGGCAGGAAAAAAGTCAGCCAAATGCACTTCCCTTAAACATTTGGGATTGGCCATGTCAGGGAAGTCTTTGAAATTCGTTTGCTAATAACATTGCTTTCAGTAGTTGAACAACCTATGTGCCATGTTGGGGGATGCTGCCTCCCAAAGTCTGAAACATGTTGAATGGGGAATTGGGGAGGGCATTCACAGTTTCTAGGGTAAAATTCTCAATGTCAGGGCCAGGAAGGCTACAACCCAGAGCAGGGAGTTCCTTGAAGGCAGTGGGAAATCCTGGACAAAGAACAAAACATTTTCAGGGAATAGCCTCCTGCCTGCCCTCTGGGAGTCTCCTTTATAGTCCCTATTCATGCCTCCAACCCACTCATCTCAAACACCAAAGAAGTGCATCACCATGTGGGCACTTATCACTGGACTCCCTTGACATATGCTCAGCATATAGATGGAGGGAGAGACTTCTGAAGAGTACAAGTAGAGCAGGAAATTCTGGCACTAAGACAGCCAGGAACAATAACTCATACCACTAAGAACCTGTGGACACAACAGACTCATCCAAAATGTCTTAAAATCCCTTGATTTCCAGGGGGTTATTGGACTGCTCATGGACATGGCTTATAGGGAGACCTGGTAACAGTGAGCACCAGGGAGCCTAAGCTACGTGTGTCAGATCCAGAGGCAAGCCAATGCTCAGGCAGGAACATGTCCCTTAAAGGTCCACATATGAAAAATCAACCAGGAAGTCACCATGGGTCATTTGGTACAATATCTTCCTGAGACAGTCAAAAGCCCATACTCCAGCAGGTGCACAGGTTATTCTCTGTGCTGCAGAATCATCCCCATAAACATATTTCTTCCTGCATAGGCAACAACACCACCTCTGATCACCTACCCACTAGGGGTGCCCTTTATATTTTCAGACACTACAAGCAGCTACTGTAGTAGAGGCCAGTCACTTAGCCACCTTGTGCTCATTTTGAGTCCACTGGAATTCAGTGTAAGTTTCATATGCACACTCCAAAAGTTGCCTAAAGTCTAGGCCACATTGGGAAACAGAGCAGACTCTTTCCTATCACAGGTTCTAACTAGAATGAGTTTTCATTTCTGAGGTTTCTTAGCACTGTAGATTCCTGCCATATACGGGGGATGTCTTGGTACAAGGATTCCTATTTGGAGTAATGGGAAAAATTCAGGAACACTTGATGTTGAATGTACCTGATTTTGCACGTAATGTTCAGCACAGAAGTCTATATTTTAAAGTGGGTAGGAGGAATATGAAGTAGTTTATCTGTAACTAGAAGAAAAGAGAGGAAAATAAGAAACATAGGACAGTGCAGCAATACAAAAGACCCATTAGAAGTGTTCTTTAATCAACTGCACTGAAGATACATTAATACAAACTTGGACCATAATAGACAAGGTAGTTATTTCAGATTTTTTGCTTTTCTGAAACTCCACATTTCTTTGTTATAAGGTGGTGATCTTTGATGTCCATGTGTTGTTTTAGTTTATAGATAAAGTTCAAAATGAAATAAAATAAAATGAATGGAAATTAAAATGAAAGTTAACATTTAAAAAATAATCAACCTGAGGGCTCAAAAACTTTCTGCCATTCCTGCCTAAAATTCATAAATTCATCAGGAAGAAACACTGAGTAGACACATAGCAAGGAACATTTTTAAAAGGGTTGTTCAGTAGTCTTCAAATATGACCAGCTTAAGGAAAGAAATGATACATATTCTGATGAAAGAGAATACATATACATGAAAACAAAATGCAGGATTTGATATGAGATGGGAAAGAGATATTTTTTTCTTTTTTCATTTCTATCAGTATAAATATTATTAATATTTTGCTTGGCCAAAAGGAAATTGTTGGATAAATGGTGAGTTGTGGACAAGGACTCAAGATGGGATAATAGTACTACACAAAGGTTAATTTATTGACTGTGATAATGTTTCTGTGAATACATAATATAATATCTCTGTTCTTAAATGAAATGCTACAAAATTATTTAAAGACAAAGACATTTTCTTTACACATTAATTTCCAGTGATTGAGGAAATATAGATATTATACAAAGAATATAAACCAATGTTAACTTGGAAAAAATAAAATAAAATATATCAACATCAGATGTGTTCGTTGCCCTCCTCATGAAACAAAGGGTCAGATCAGGGTGAAATTAAACTGACCTGCTTTCATGTGATATGAGAAGAAGGATCAAATTCAGTGCCACCTGTTCCTACAGATTCGGCATGAGTCCATTAAGGAACTTAAAGGTCAGGGAAGGCTTCTTCCATTGTTAATAACATTGTTTTCAGGAATTGAACAAAAAGTGTGCCAAGCCTGGGGATACTGTCTCCCAAGGCCAGCACAATGTAAAAGGGAACTTGAGGTGGACATTCACAGATTCCATGAGTAAACATTCAATGTCAGGGCCAGAGGAGGCAGTCTAACAGAGCAGGGATACCTCTCAGGGCAACAGTAATTCCTGGACAAGGAACCAAACAATATTCAGTGGATAGCATCAATCCTACCCTCTGGGAGTCTACATTCTTTTCCCCAATCATGGCTCCAACACCCCCAACTCTAACACCACAGCCAAGCATCAACATGAGGACACTGAATCACTGGACTCCCTTGAGAGTCACTCAGCATTCATACCCCAAGAGAGACTTCTGGTGAAGACAAATAGAGCAGGAAATTCCACCACTAAGATAGCCATGAACCAAACCACATATCAGCTAGAAGCAATGGAGGGGGCAGACAAACCCAAGGTGTCTAAAGCTTCCTTGATTTCAAGCAGGTTTGTGCATTGCACATGGGCATGCCTCATGGTGAGATCTGGTAACACTGAACACCCAGAATGCTAAGCTCCATGACTCAGATACAGCAGTAACTTCAGTGCCATTGAAAATGGTAGGAAGGGCCAAGCACAGCAAGGGTCACTACACTTAAAACACCCTGTAACTCACACCAAGCCAAAATTTGCATTGGGGCTTCCAGTATAGGATCCTCCTGGGAGAGTCAACAGCACACCAACAATCAGGTGTGCAGGTGATCCTCTGTGTTGAAGAAACATCCACACATACCCATTCCAGGCTTCCTGGGCTTCAACATTGCCAGCACACTTGGGGTGACCTTTAGGCTTTCAGAACACAAGAGCAACTATTGTGTTAGATGCTGGTAACTTAGCAACCTGGAGCTAATTTTGAGGCAGGCAAGGATCATCATAAGAAGAACATGTGCATTCCAAGGACTCACCAGAATTGTAGGTTGCTTTGGGACTCCAGGTTGACTCTGTTGTCTCCACAGTTTCTAGCCCAAGTGAGATTTCTTTCCTGAGGTTTCTTAGCTTGGGATTTCCTGCTGTACATTGGGCACACCTGGGTAAAGGGATTCCTATTTGGATTAATGGGGAAGATTCAGAAACACTTGGCGTGGAGTGTAGCTGATTCTACATGGGAGGCTCAGCAGATAAGTCTGTCTTTGAAAGAGGATATGAGGGATGCAAAGTAGTGTAATTGGAACTAGATGATGAGAGAAGGAAATAAGAAACATAGGACTGTGCAGCAATAAACAACACCCCTAAGTAAATTGATGGACTGTATGAAGAGTACAGTTGATAATATTAGAAATCTTTAATCAACTGCATTGAAGATAACCCATTAAGGCAAACTTGGACAATTGAGGAAGCAAAGTAGTTATTTCAGGTTATTTGTTTTCTGAAACTTTGCTTTATTTTGTCATAAGGTGGTAACTTTTAATGTTTGTGTGTTGTTTTAGCTTATAGATAAAGTTTAAAATAAAATCAATACAATAAAAGAAATAAAAATAGAACATAACATTTAAAAAATAATCACCCTGAGGACACAATAATTTTCAGCCATTCTGGCCTAAATTTTAGAAACACAACTTCATCAGGAGGAACTTGTGAAAAAAATACAATTGGAAGAACATTCTTTAGAAGGATGTTTCATCAGTTTTCTAATATATCCAGATGAAGGAAAGAAATGAGATATATTCAGATGAAAGGGAATAAATATACCCCCCAAAAATGCAATGTTTCATATGAGAATGGACACTGCTATTTTTTTTTATCTTTCTTCATTCCTATCATTATTATTACTATTAACATTTTGCTTAGTCTATAGGACATTACTGGGTATTTTTTGAGGTGTGGACCAGGCCCCTAGATGAGATACTAGTACTTCAACAAGGTTAATTTAATGATTGTGGTAATGTTCCTGAGACTACATAAGAGAATGTCTCTGAGAGGATCTAAGATGGTAGCATAGAGAGGAGTGGAAGTCAAGTAGTCTCCCTGGAACAACTGAAAAAAAAGAAAAAGAAACAACTAGTAAATAAACCAGAATAACTGTGGGGAGACAAACATGACTGTCTACTCTTCATAAACCAACCTGAATTGGGAGGAATGCTTGAGATCACAGCATAAAATCTGTAAGTAAAAACTGTGGATCCAGACCTCCAGAAGATGGCAGTTAGGAGAGACAGGGCAAAAAACACCACCTTGAAAAATACTAGATAAAAACCAGAAGGTCACCCAGAACACCAGTTACAGTCATGCACCAGCTGCACAAGGTCTGCTAAATCCACGGGGACCAGGCACCTGGTGAAACCAGGAATCTGCATTCTGAAGTGAGTGAGTAAGCCTGCTGAATATCCAGCAGCCACACTGCGGTGAGGGGAAACCATGGATTGGTGTTTGGAATCCAACTAATTCTTTTTAAAAAACACAAAAGTGGCTGAGGATACAGCAGTGAGAACTGCACAGGGAAGCATGGCAGGAACAGCATCTCCACAACCTGTGAGTATGCCTCAGTATCTGGTATGGATGATAGACTTTTCTGCACCCACTGCTAATTCTTTCAGGGCAAGGCAGGCAGAGGTTAGCAAAAAGGGGAAAAAAAAACATGCCCCTTATAACTATCTTCCCTGTGAGCTGGGAATGCTCCTGCCCAGCACTGGCACCACAGCCCAGAGCTGTGCCAAAAAACCCAGTGTGATGAAAAGTGTTTCCAGCAATGTGTGCACATGTGACAATATTTGGCATGGATGATAGCCATTTGTGAACCCATAACTAATTGTCTCAGAGTTAGAAAGGCAGAGTGGTGTGAAAAGAGGAAATTGACATGCCCCATTCAGCCATCCTTTCAGAAGGATTGGAACACCCCTACATGACCCTGCAGCCCAGAACTTCCCTTAAAGGTCAGCATGCACTTGTGACACAGGACAGCCTTCCCTCAGCAGAGGCCCTAGAAAGGCATGGCTTGGAAGAAGGACACACTTGGAAATCCCAGGAACCATATACCAATACCAAGGACTTGTGAGTCAGCAGCAGAGACAATCTGTGTTGAGACTGAACTGAAGGTTACGACTCTTGGAACAGCCTTAAAACTCCAGGAATCCCTGTGAGGTTTGATTG
Source organism: Choloepus didactylus (assembly GCF_015220235.1). NCBI lineage: Eukaryota > Metazoa > Chordata > Mammalia > Pilosa > Megalonychidae > Choloepus > Choloepus didactylus. Next base: position 9,755,939 of record NC_051332.1, read on the forward strand.
TTAAAGCTGCCCTCACTCCCTAACCACTTAGGCACACACCCCACATTCAGGGCAGAGAGCACCAAATACACACACCAAACTGGTGCACCAATTGGACCCCATAAGAATCAGACCCCCCACACATCACAAAGACAAATTTGGGGGGTACTGGCTTGAGGGGAATAGGTGGCTCACAGATGTCACCTGCTGATTAGTTAAAGTGTACACCACCAAGCTGTAGATCTGACAAATTAGAGAGAAGTCTTTGAATTAGCATACATTTCCTAAAAGAACCCTATAGAGCAAAGCAAATGCCAAGAGGCCAAAAACAACAGAAAATTTTAAAGCATATGAAAAAACCAGACTATATGGATAAACCAAAACCAAACACCCAAATCAAAAGATCAGAGGTGATGCAGTACTTGGAGTAATTAATCAAAGAACTAAAGATAAACAATGAGACTATGGCACAGGATACAAAGGACATGAAGAAGAGCATGGCACAGGATATAAAACACAGGAAGAAAAGCCTAGAAGAGCATAAAGAAGAAATTGCAAGAGTATGGAAATAAAAAACTGTGGACCAAATTTAAAAAGATTCTGGATACTCATAGTACAAGACTAGAGGAAGCTGAAGAATGAATCAATGACCTGGAGTATGACAAAATCGAAAATGAAAGAACAAAAGAAAGAATGGGTAAAAAAAATAAAAAAACATCCAAATGGACCACAGGGATATGATAGATAAAATAAAACATCCAAATATAACACTCACTGGTGTCCCAGAAGGGGAAGAGTAGGGCAAAAGTCTAGAAAGAGTATTCAAAGAAATTGTTGGGGAAAATTTCCCAAACCTTCTACATAACATAAATACACAACGCATAAATGCCAGCAAACTCCAAATAGAATCAATCCAAATAAACCCACTCCAAGACATATTCTGATCAGACTGTCAAATACTGAAGAGAAGGAACAAGTTGTGAAAGCAGTAAGAGAAAAGCAATTCACCACATACAAAGGAAAAAACATGAGAATAAGTAGTGACTACTCTGCAGCCACCATGGAGGTGAGAAGGCAGTGGCATGACATATACACAATTCTGAGAGAAAAATTGCCAACCAAGAATTCTTTATCCAGCAAAGCTCTCCTTCAAATTTGAGGGAGAGCTTAAATTTTTCACAAGACACAAATGCTGAGAGATTTTGCTAATAAAGACCTGCCCTACTTCAGATACTAAAAGGAGCCCTACTGACAGAGAAACAAAGAAAGGAGGGAGAGAGATGGAGAAAGTTTCCATAATATTAGATGAAGATGCATTTTTTAAGCCATATGGTGAACACTGAATATAAGTTTGGCTTTATTATTATCATAGTCATCACAAGACACAACCCTATATCAAATTATTTTTAATTCAATATTTCAGAGAGGAATAAACAGACATTGCAGAATGGTGACATTATGAAGGAGAAAACATACTTGGTATCACATCCTATTCCATGCTACAATTTCATTCACTCTACTTCAAGTGGATAACTCAGTTTTATGGTATGGCATTCTTTCTGAAATTCTAGAAGCCAGAAGATGAAGTTACTTGCCTCACATTTCTGACTTGCTGATTTTAAATGTGGTCATTTCACTTAACTCATAACTCTTAGTTTCCTAATTGATAAAACAGGAATTAGACTAAAAATAATTGAAAACTATTAAATTTAAGTCTGAAAATATAGAATTCTTTTGAAAATCCAAGGAATACTCTTATACTTTTTGAGGCCATTGAAAAATATTTATTCTCAATAATGTTTTTTTGGTTGGTGTAGATTAGGTGCCATTGTCTGGAAATAGGCATGGCATATATAGAACAAAGGCATATAGGGAGCATTGTTGGTGAAAATGCTCACTTACATATGGAGAGACATCTGTTATGGTAGTCATTGAACCACTAAATTTAAGTGGCAATTATTAACTTCTATTTCATACACTGGAACAAAAGAACATTAATTATGGACCCAAGATTTGCTAGTTTTTGCATAGTTAGTGGAAAATATCGAACCATTTTAGCTTCTGAGTTCAGATAGAGGGTTTGGCCAAAAAAAAAAAAAAATCTACTTACTCTCTAATCCCTAAGCATGTATAGTTTACAGTGAGAATTCCTATTAAAAAAAACAAAATTATTTCAATACATTTAGTTCCTTGGTTTGGATAAAAATAATTTGAATAGCAAGGTTATGTGTAGGCATGTTCATAAATATCCAAAGGAAGAAGAAGTGAAGTACTAATCTGTATTCAGATTTATTCTGCAAGCTATGTATGGTGAGAATAGTGCAATGATATCCTCATCTGTAAAATTTATAACATGGCCACTATTTTCTGATATCAAATAAGATGACTATAAATATCTGAAAATTAAATATCCAGAAACTAAAAATAAATAAATAAATAATAGAGGGGCATATAGGGAAAATTATACCTACTGCAAACAAATTACAGTTAGTAGAATTTTAACATTCTTTCATCAAAGGTAACAAATGTACTATACTAATATTATGAGTCAACAATTGAGGGGGGGTAGTTAGGGGTATGGAAGGATTTGAGATTCCATTTTTTTTGTTGGTATTTCCTCCCTGGAGTAATGAAAATATTCTAAAAATTGAACAAAAATTAATTGTGGTGATGAATTCACAGCTGTATGATGGCACTGCAGCAATTGTTTGATTGTACACTTTGGATCTTTCAATAACTGTATGGTATGTGAAACATTTCAATAAATAAAAAACTTTAAAATTAAAAAAGAATGTCTCTGTTCTTACATGAAATGCTACAAGAATAATTAAAGAGACTGACATATTTTTACACAAAAATTACCAATGGTTAAGGAAAACCTTATAATACAAGAATATAAACCAATTTTAACTTTGTGAAAAAAGTAAATAAAATAAAACAACTTCACATGAGTTGGTTTGCCTCCACATGAAGGCACAGCATCAGATCAGGGTGAGATTACACTGACATGCTTTCATGGGCTATGAGAAGAAGGGTCACAGTCAGTGCCAACTGGGCCTACTCCCTTGGGCATCAGCAAATTTGGATCTGACAGGTCAGGGAAGTCTTCTTCCTTTGCTAATAACCTTGCTTTCAGAAATGGAAAACAAATGTGTCACATTGGTGATTACTCTCTCCCAAGGTCAGCACAATGTAAATAGGGACTTGGGGTGGGCATTCACAATTGCATAGGGATCATTGTCACTGTCAGAGCCAGGGTATGCTGGATCTCAGAGCAGGGATTTCCCTCAGGGAAATGATAATTTATCGACTAAGAACCAAAAAGTATTCAGTGGACACCATCATGTCTGCCCTCTTGGAGTCTCCATCCCTGTCCCCAATCATTCCTTCAACCCACACAGCTCTAAAACCACAGCCAGTTGTCATCATGTGGTCTCTGCATCACAGGACCCCCTTGATTGTCACTCAGCATTTAGGTCCAGAGAGACTTTGGGCAAGCACAAATAGAGCAAGAAATCCCACTGCTAAGACAGCCATAAGCCAAACCTTATCTCAGTTAGAAGCTGTGGACAGGGAAGACACAGCCCAGGTGTCCAAAGTTTTTCTGATTTCAAGTGGGTTCATTGACTGCATATGTGCATGTCTCATGGTGAGTTCTGGTAAGTGAGTGCCCTGAATGCTGAGCTCTATGTCTAAGATACAGTGGTAATTTCTGTGCAATTGAAAAAGTTAGGTGGGCCCAAGCTCAGCCAGGGGAAATTCACTTAAAGCCCTGCCTCCCTAACACCAACCAGAAATTTGCCCTTTGGACTTCCAGTATAGGATTGACCTGGGAGAGTCAAAAGCTCACCGTCTATCCAGTGCAGAGGAGATCATCAGTGTTGCAGAAGCATCCTCATATACCTACTCCAGCCTGCATGGATCACAACTCCACAATCACATGCACACTTGGAGTGCCTTTTAGGTTTTCAGACCAAGGGCAGCCATTGGGTTAGAGGCCTGTCACTTAGCAATCTGATGCTCACTGTGAGGCAGGTGAGAGTCAACATAACTTGTGCATGCACATTCCAAGGACCTGTTAGAATTCTAGGCCACCTTTGGAACCCAAGCTGACTCTGTCCTCCTCACAGTTTCTAGCCCCAGTGAGATTTCTTCCCTGAGGTTTCTTAGCTTGGGATTTACTGCTGTATATTGGGCACAACTGGGTGCAGGGATTCCTATTTGGAGTAATAGGAAAGATTCAGAAACACTTGCTGTGGTGTTTAGCTGATTCTGCACATAAGTTTCAGCAGGGAAGTCAATATTTGAAAGTGGATATGAGGATGCTAAGTAGTGTAATTGGAACTAGATGAAAAGAGAAGAAAATAAGTAATAAAGGACTGTGCAGCAATAAACAAGACCCCTAAGAAAATACATGGATGGTATGAAGAGTACAATTGATAATATTAGAAATCTTTAATCAACTGTGTTGAAGATAACCCATTAATGCAAACTTGTACAATGGGGAAAGCAAAATAGTTATTTCAGGTTATTTGCTGTTCTGAAACATTGCTTTGCTTTGTCATAAGCTGGTGACATTTAATGTTTGTGTGTTGCTTTGGCTTATAGATAAAGTTTAAAATAAAATCAATACAATGAAAGAAATAAAAATAAAACTTAACATTTAAAAAAATAACTTGCTCATGTGCTTTCCAAGGCCCACCAGAATTCTAGGCTGCTTTGGGAACTGGGGTGGCTCTGTCCTCTCGAGAGGTTCTGCCCCAGTGAGATTTCTTCCCTGAGATTTCTTAACTTGGGATTTCCTGCTGTATATTGGGCACACCTGGGTACAGGGATTCTTATTTTGAGTAATGGGAAAGATTCAGAAACACTTGGTGTAGATTGTGGCTGATTCTGCACATAATGCTCAGCACAGAATTCTATATTTAAAGAGGAGATGAGGGATGTGAAGTAGTGTAATTGAAACTAGATGACAGGAAAGGGAAATAAGAAACATAGGACTGTGCAGCAATAAAAAAGACCTATAAGAAAATACATGGAATGTATGAAGGATACACTTTATATTAGACAACTTTAATCAACTGCCTTGTAGATAACACATTACTGCAAACTTGGACAATGGGTGAAACAAAGTAGTTATTTCAGGTTATTTGCTTTTCTGAAACTTTGCTTTGTTTTGTCAAAAGGAGGTATCTGTGTGTTATTTTAGCTTGTAAATAAAGTTTAAAATAAAATCAGAACAATGAAGAAAATAAAATTAAACTTAACATTTCAAAAATAATCACACTGAAGACACAGTAATTTGCAGTCATTCTGGCCAAAATTCATAAAATCAATTTCATCAGGAAAAACTCGTGAAAAGAATACAATGTGGGAGGAGGCAGGGCAAGATGGCAGACTGGTGAGCTGTATGTTTTAGTTACTCCTCCAGGAAAGTAGGTAGAAAGCCAGGAACTGCGTGGACTGGACACCACAGAGCAATCTGACTTTGGGCATACTTCATACAACACTCATGAACACGTTGAACTGCTGAGATCAGCGAAATCTGTAAGTTTTTGTGGCCAGGGGACCCGTGCCCCTCCCTGCCAGCTCAGTCCCGTGGGAGGAGGGGCTCTCAGCTCCGGGAAGGAGAAGGGAGAACTGCAGTGGCAGCCCTTATCGGAAACTCATTCTACTGATCCAAACTCCAACCATAGATAGACTGAGACCAGACACCAGAGAATCTGAGAGCAGCCAGCCCAGCAGAGAGGAGACAGGCATAGAAAAAAAAAAAAAAAAAAAAAACACGAAAAACTCCAAAATAAAAGGGGAGGATTTTTGGAGTTCTGGTGAACATAGAAAGGGGAAGGGCGGAGCTCAGGCCCTGAGGCGCATATGCAAATCCCAAAGAAAAGCTGATCTCTCTGCCCTGTGGACCTTTCCTTAATGGCCCTGGTTGTTTGTCTCTTAGCACTTCAATAACCCATTAGATCTGTGAGGAGGGCCCTTTTTTTTTTTTTTTAATCCTTTTTTCTTTTTCTAAAACAATTACTCTAAGAAGCCCAATACAGAAAGCTTCAAAGACTTGCAATTTGGGCAGGTCAAGTCAAGAGCAGAACTAAGAGAGCTCTGAGACAAAAGGCAATAATCCAGTGGCTGAGAAAATTCACTAAACAACACAACTTCCCAAGAAAAGGGGGGTTTCAGCTCACAGCCATCATCCTGGTGGACAGGAAACACTCCTGCCCATCGCCAGCCCCATAGCCCAGAGCTGCCCCAGACAACCCAGTGTGATGGAAGAGCTTCAAATAACAGGCACACACCACAAAACTGGGCATGGACATTAGCCTTCCCTGCAACCTCAGCTGATTGTCATAGAGTTGGGAAGGTGGAGCAGTGTGAATTAACAAAGCCCCATTCAGCCATCATTTCAGCAGACTGGGAGCCTCCCTACACAGCCCACCAGCCCAGAACTGCCCTGGGGGGATGGCACTCACCTGTGACATAGCACAGTCATCCCTCAACAGAGGACCCGGGGTGCACAGCCTGGAAGAGGGGCCCACTTGCAAGTCTCAGGAGCCATACGCCAATAACAAGGACTTGTGGGTCATTGGCAGAGACAAACTGTGGCAGGACTGAACTGAAGGATTAGACTATTGCAGCAGCTTTAAAACTCTAGGATCACCAGGGAGATTTGATTGTTAGAGCCACCCCCCATCCCTGACTGCCCAGAAACACACCCCATATACAGGGCAGGCAACACCAACTACACACGCAAGCTTGGTACACCAATTGGACCCCACAAGACTGACTCCCCCACTCACCAAAAAGGCTAAACAGGGGAGAACTGGCTTGTGGAGAACAGGTGGCTCGTGGACGCCACCTGCTGGTTAGTTAGAGAAAGTGTACTCCACAAAGCTGTAGATCTCATAAATCAGAGATAAGCACTTCAATTGGTCTACACATCCTAAAACAACCCTATCAAGTTCAGCAAATGCCACGAGGCCAAAAACAACAGAAAATTATAAAGCATATGAAAAAACCAGACGATATGGATAACCCAAGCCCAAGCACCCAAATCAAAATACCAGAAGAGACACAGCACCTAGAGCAGCTACTCAAAGAACTAAAGATGAACAATGAGACCCTAGTATGGGATACAAAGGAAATCAAGAAGACCCTAGAAGAGCATAAAGAAGATATTGCAAGGCTAAATAAAAAAAAGGATAATCTTATGGAAATTAAAGAAACTGTTGACCAAATTAAAAAGATTCTGGACACTCATAGTACAAGACTAGAGGAAGTTGAACAACGAATCAGTGACCTGGAAGATGACAGAATGGAAAATGAAAGCATAAAAGAAAGAATGGGGAAAAAAATTGAAAAAATGGAAATGGACCTCAGGGATATGACAGATAATATGAAACGTCCGAATATAAGACTCATCGGTGTCCCAGAAGGGGAAGAAAAGGGTAAAGGTCTAGGAAGAGTATTCAAAGAAATTGTTGGGGAAAACTTCCCAAATCTTCTAAACAACATAAATACACAAATCATAAATGCTCAGCGAACTCCAAATAGAATAAATCCAAAAAAACCCACTCCGAGACATATACTGATCACACTGTCAAACATAGAAGAGAAGGAGCAAGTTCTGAAAGCAGCAAGAGAAAAGCAATTCACCACATACAAAGGAAACAGCATAAGACTAAGTAGTGACTACTCAGCAGCCACCATGGAGGCAAGAAGGCAGTGGCACGATATATTTAAAATTCTGAGTGAGAGGAATTTCCAGCCAAGAATACTTTATCCAGCAAAGCTCTCCTTCAAATTTGAGGGAGAGCTTAAATTTTTCACAGACAAAGAAATGCTGAGAGAATTTGCTAACAAGAGACCTGCCCTACTGGAGATACTAAAGGGAGCCCTACAGACAGAGAAACAAAGACAGGACAGAGAGACTTGGAGAAAGGTTCAGTACTAAAGAGATTCGGTATGGGTACAATAAAGGATATTAACAGAGAGAGGGAAAAATATGGCAAACATAAACCAAAGAATAAGATGGCCGATTCAAGAAATGCCTTCACGGTTTTAACGTTGAATGTAAATGGATTAAACTCCCCAATTAAAAGATATAGATTCGCAGAATGGATCAAAACAAATGAACCATCAATATGTTGCATACAAGAGACTCATCTTAGACACAGGGACACAAAGAAACTGAAAGTGAAAGGATGGAAAAAAATATTTCATGCAAGCTACAGCCAAAAGAAAGCAGGTGTAGCAATATTAATCTCAGATAAAATAGACTTCAAATGCAGGGATGTTTTGAGAGACAAAGAAGGCCACTACATACTAATAAAAGGGGCAATTCAGCAAGAAGAAATAACAATTGTAAATGTCTATGCACCCAATCAAGGTGCCACAAAATACATGAGAGAAACACTGGCAAAACTAAAGGAAGCAATTGATGTTTCCACAATAATTGTGGGAGACTTCAACACATCACTCTCTCCTATAGATAGATCAACCAGACAGAAGACCAATAAGGAAATTGAAAACCTAAACAATCTGATAAATGAATTAGATTTAACAGACATCTACAGGACATTACATCCCAAATCACCAGGATACACATACTTTTCTAGTGCTCACGGAACTTTCTCCAGAATAGATCATATGCTGGGACATAAAACAAGCCTCAATAAATTTAAAAAGATTGAAATTATTCAAAGCACATTCTCTGACCACAATGGAATACAATTAGAAGTCAATAACCATCAGAGACTTAGAAAATTCACAAATACCTGGAGGTTAAACAACACACTCCTAAATAATCAGTGGGTTAAAGAAGAAATAGCAAGAGAAATTGCTAAATATATAGAGACGAATGAAAATGAGAACACAACATACCAAAACCTATGGGATGCAGCAAAAGCAGTGCTAAGGGAGAAATTTATAGCACTAAACGCATATATTAAAAAGGAAGAAAGAGTCAAAATCAAAGAACTAATGGATCAACTGAAGAAGCTACAAAATGAACAGCAAACCAATCCTAAACCAAGTAGAAGAAAAGAAATAACAAGGATTAAAGCAGAAATAAATGACATAGAGAACAAAAAAACAATAGAGAGGATAAATATCACCAAAAGTTGGTTCTTTGAGAAGATCAACAAGATTGACAAGCCCCTAGCTAGACTGACAAAATCAAAAAGAGAGAAGACCCATATAAACAAAATAATGAATGAAAAAGATGACATAACTGCAGATCCTGAAGAAATTAAAAAAATTGTAAGAGGATATTATGAACAACTGTATGGCAACAAACTGGATAATGTAGAAGAAATGGACAATTTCCTGGAAACATATGAACAACCTAGACTGACCAGAGAAGAAATAGAAGACCTCAACCAACCCATCACAAGCAAAGAGATCCAATCAGTCATCAAAAATCTTCCCACAAATAAATGCCCAGGGCCAGATGGCTTCACAGGGGAATTCTACCAAACTTTCCAGAAAGAACTGACACCAATCTTACTCAAACTCTTTCAAAACATTGAAAAAAATGGAACACTACCTAACTCATTTTATGAAGCTAACATCAATCTAATACCAAAACTAGGCAAAGATGCTACAAAAAAGGAAAACTACCGGCCAATCTCCCTAATGAATATAGATGCAAAAATCCTCAACAAAATACTTGCAAATCGAATCCAAAGACACATTAAAAAAATCATACACCATGACCAAGTGGGGTTCATTCCAGGCATGCAAGGATGGTTCAACATAAGAAAATCAATCAATGTATTACAACACATTAACAAGTCAAAAGGGAAAAATCAATTGATCATCTCAATAGATGCTGAAAAAGCATTTGACAAAATCCAACATCCATTTTTGATAAAAACACTTCAAAAGGTAGGAATTGAAGGAAACTTCCTCAACATGATAAAGAGCATATATGAAAAACCCACAGCCAGCATAGTACTCAATGAAGAGAGACTGAAAGCCTTCCCTCTAAGATCAGGAACAAGACAAGGATGCCCGCTGTCACCACTGTTATTCAACATTGTGCTGGAAGTGCTAGCCAGGGCAATCCGGCAAGACAAAGAAATAAAAGGCATCCAAATTGGAAAAGAAGAAGTAAAACTGTCATTGTTTGCAGATGATATGATCTTATATCTAGAAAACCCTGAGAAATCAACGATACACCTACTAGAGCTAATAAACAAATTTAGCAAAATAGCGGGATACGAGATTAATGCACATAAGTCAGTAATGTTTCTATATGCTAGAAATGAACAAACTGAAGAGACACTCAAGAAAAAGATACCATTTTCAATAGCAACTAAAAAAATCAAGTACCTAGGAATAAACTTAACCAAAGATGTAAAAGACCTATACAAAGAAAACTACATAACTCTACTAAAAGAAATAGAAGGGGACCTTAAAAGATGGAAAAATATTCCATGTTCATGGATAGGAAGGCTAAATGTCATTAAGATGTCAATTCTACCCAAACTCATCTACAGATTCAATGCAATCCCAATCAAAATTCCAACAACCTACTTTGCAGACTTGGAAAAGCTAGTTATCAAATTTATTTGGAAAGGGAAGATGCCTCGAATTGCTAAAGACACACTAAAAAAGAAAAATGAAGTGGGAGGACTTACACTCCCTGACTTTGAAGCTTATTATAAAGCCACAGATGCCAAAACAGCATGGTACTGGCACAAAGATAGACATATAGATCAATGGAATCAAATTGAGAAATCAGAGATAGACCCTCAGATCTATGGCCGACTGATCTTTGATAAGGCCCCCAAAGTCACTGAACTGAGCCATAATGGTCTTTTCAACAAATGGGGCTGGGAGAGTTGGATATCCATATCCAAAAGAATGAAAGAGGACCCCTACCTCACCCCCTACACAAAAATTAACTCAAAATGGACCAAAGATCTCAATATAAAAGAAAGTACCATAAAACTCCTAGAAGATAATGTAGGAAAACATCTTCAAGACCTTGTATTAGGAGGCCACTTCCTAGACTTTACACCCAAAGCACAAGCAACAAAAGAGAAAATAGATAAATGGGAACTCCTCAAGCTTAGAAGTTTCTGCACCTCAAAGGAATTTCTCAAAAAGGTAAAGAGGCAGCCAACTCAATGGGAAAAAATTTTTGGAAACCATGTATCTGACAAAAGACTGATATCCTTGCATATACAAAGAAATCCTACAACTCAATGACAATAGTACAGACAGCCCAATTATAAAATGGGCAAAAGATATGAAAAGACAGTTCTCTGAAGAGGAAATACAAATGGCCAAGAAACACATGAAAAAATGTTCAGCTTCACTAGCTATTAGAGAGATGCAAATTAAGACCACAATGAGATACCATCTAACACCGGTTAGAATGGCTGCCATTAAACAAACAGGAAACTACAAATGCTGGAGGGGATGTGGAGAAATTGGAACTCTTATTCATTGTTGGTGGGACTGTATAATGGTTCAGCCACTCTGGAAGTCAGTCTGGCAGTTCCTTAAAAAACTAGATATAGAGCTACCATTCGATCCAGCGATTGCACTTCTCAGTATATACCCGGAAGATCGGAAAGCAGTGACACGAACAGATATCTGCACGCCAATGTTCATAGCAGCATTATTCACAATTGCCAAGAGATGGAAACAACCCAAATGTCCTTCAACAGATGAGTGGATAAATAAAATGTGGTATATACACACGATGGAATACTACGCGGCAGTAAGAAGGAACGATCTGGTGAAACATATGACAACATGGATGAACCTTGAAGACATAATGCTGAGCGAAATAAGCCAGGCACAAAAAGAGAAATATTATATGCTATCACTAATGTGAACTTTGAAAAATGTAAAACAAATGGTTTATAATGTAGAATGTAGGGGAACTAGCAGTAGAGAGCAATTAAGGAAGGGGGATCAATAATCCAAGAAGAACAGATAAGCTATTTAATGTTCTGGGGATGCCCAGAAATGACTATGGTCTGTTAATTTCTGATGGATGTAGTAGGAACAAGTTCACTGAAATGTTGCTATATTATGTAACTTTCTTGGGGTAAAGTAGGAACATGTTGGAAGTTAAGCAGTTATCTTAGGTTAGTTGTCTTTTTCTTACTCCCTTGTTATGGTCTCTTTGAAATGTTCTTTTATTGTATGTTTGTTTTCTTTTTAACTTTTTTTTTCATACAGTTGATTTAAAAAAGAAGGGAAAGTTAAAAAAAAAAAAAAAAAAGAAAAGAAAAAAGACAAACAAGGAAAAAAAAAAGATGGAGTGCCCCCTTGAGGAGCCTGTGGAGAATGCGGGGGTATTCGCCTGCCCCACCTCCATGGTTGCTGGCATGACCACAGACATAGGGGACTGGTGGTTTGATGGGTTGAGCCTTCTACCATAAGTTTTACCCTTGGGAAGACGGTTGCTGCAAAGGAGAGGCTAGTCCTCCCTGTATTTGTGCCTAAGAGTCTCCTCCTGAATGCCTCTTTGTTGCTCAGATGTGGCCCTCTCTCTCTGGCTAAGACAACTTGAAAGGTGAAATCACTGCCCTCCCCCCTACGTGGGATCAGACACCCAGGGGAGTGAATCTCCCTGGCAACGTGGAATATGACTCCCGGGGAGGAATGTAGACCCGGCATCGTGGGATGGAGAACATCTTCTTGACCAAAAGGGGGATGTGAAAGGAAATGAAATAAGCTTCAGTGGCAGAGAGATTCCAAAACGAGCCGAGAGATCACTCTGGTGGGCACTCTTATGCACACTTTAGACAACCTTTTTTAGGTTCTAAAGAATTGGGGTAGCTGGTGGTGGATACCTAAAACTATTAAACTACAACCCAGAACCCATGAATCTCAAAGACAGTTGTATAAAAATGTAGCTTATGAGGGTTGACAGTGGGATTGGGAATGCCATAAGGACCAAACTCCACTTTGTCTAGTTTATGGATGGATGTGTAGAAAAGTAGGGGAAGGAAACAAACAGACAAAGGTACCCAGTGTTCTTTTTTACTTCAATTGCTCTTTTTCACTCTAATTATTATTCTTATTATTTTTGTGTGTGTGCTAATGAAGGTGTCAGGGATTGATTTAGGTGATGAATGTACAACTATGTAATGGTACTGTAAACAATCGAAAGTACAATTTGTTTTGTATGACTGCATGGTATGTGAATATATCTCAATAAAATGATGATTAAAAAAAAAATAATTAACAGGTGAGATAATCCCCCACAGTCACATGGCCAGGAGCTCCCATGAGAGCCCCCAGGGAAGCAGCAGATGAATATTGACTTCATTTACTCTCTCCCACACAGATGTTCAGGGGGTGCAAAGGCAAGAAGCAGGCACAGGAAAGGGTTCACACAGAACCTTCAGGACCCCCTCCTATACCCCAGAGGCTCATAGGCACACAGCAGGTAGGGAGGGGGGCACATTTGGACTGGGACAGAAAACTCTCTTTAACAAATGGGGCTGGAATAAATGGAAATGCATATCCAAAATAAAGAAAGAAGGAGGACTCCTACCTCACACCCTATACAAAAATTAAGTCAAAGTGGATCAAAGACCTCATATAAGTTACAGCACAATAAAACTCATAGAAGATGAAATACAGAAACATTTTCAAGACCTAGTAATAGGAGGTAGCTTGTTAGACCTTATACCCAAAGCACAAACAACCAAAGAAACAACAGATACCTGGGAACTCCTCAAAACCAAAAGCTTCTGTGCCTCAATAGACTTTACCAAAAAGTTGAAGAGGCAACCAACCCAATGGGAGAAAATATTTGGAAACCATGTATCTGTTAAGAGACTGATATTTTGCCTATATAAAGAAATCCTAAAACTCAACAACTATAGTACAAACAACCCAATTTTAACATGGGCAAAAGGTATGAAAACATATTTTTCTGAAGAGGAAATACAAATGGCTAAAAAACTCATGAAAAATTTTCAACTTCACTAGCTATTAGAGAAATGCAAATCAAAACCACAATGAGATACCATCTCACACCAGTAAGAATGACTGCCATTAAACAAATAGGAAATGACAAATGCTGGAGATACTGTGGAGAAATTGGAACACTTATTAATTGTTGGTGGGAGTGTATAGTGGTACAGCCACTGTGGAAGTCAGTTTGGCAGTTTCTCAGAAAGCTAGATATTGATTTACCCTACAATCCAGCAATTCCACTTCTTGATATACACCCAGAGGATCTGAAAGCAGTGACATAAACAGACATTTGCACATGAGTGTTCATAGTAGCATTGTTCACAATTGCAAATTGATGGAAACAATCTTAGTGTCCATGAAAAGATGAGAGGATAAACAAAATATAGTACATGCATATGATGGAAAACCATGCAGCAGTAAGAAGGAACAAGGTCCTGAAACAGATGGCAACATGTATGAACCTTAAAGATATAATGCTGAGTGAAATAAGTCAGACACAAAAGGAGAGATATTGTAAGTTACCATTACTATGAACTCCCTGAACAATGTCAAATCAAGGCCTTATAATGTAGAATATTGGGGACCTAGAGAGAGACAGAAGCTAGTAAAGTGGGAATAATAATTTAAGAGGTTCAAATATGTTAGTGAGGGTAAATTTAAAGGTGTGGGAATGCATAGGGATGATAATTGTTTGTTAATGGGATTATAAGTATCAGAGCTGCATTAAAGGTGAACAGAATTGAAAAGAATTGTTTGAAGGCATGTATCCCACAGATCAGCACTACAAATATAGATAGATGCTTGCATAATATATTTCTAAGCTATGACACAGTTACAGAGAGTTGACAACACAGTGGTATATGGGAAAAAAATGTACCTATTGTGTTCTAGGAACTCTAATTAATAGGAATACTTTACTAGTATCACACAAATACTAGGGACAAATAATTAAGGGCTAAAAGGTCATATGGGATATTTTGGGTAATGAGAATTGTTTAAAATGGTGAGTGATGAGGACTGTACAACTAAGGGATGTTAATGTGAGATATCGATGGATTATCATGGACCGAATATATGCCATGTGAAATGAGGAACCCCCTACTTTATAAGTCAAGCCCTCAATTTTGAGGCTTGCTCTTCTGAAACTTATGGTTGTAAAGGGGAGGCTAAGCCTACCTATAATTATGCCTATGAGCCACCTCCAGAGAACATCTTCTGTTGCTCAAATGTAGACATTCTCTCTCTAAGCCCAACTCTGCAAATAAATTCATCACCCTCCCCCTGACATGGGCCAGGATCCCCCAGGTGAGTGAGTCTCCCTGGAGATATGGGACACAGATTCTGGAAATGAGCCTGACCATGGCATCAAGGGCTTGAGAATGTCTTTTTGACCAAAATGGGGAAAAGAAAGGCAACAAATAAGGTTTCAGTGGCTAAGAGATTTCAAATATAGTCAAGAGGCTGTCCTGGAGGTTACTCCTATGCAAGATTCAGCTAGATATCCCAAGTGGCCACAGTAGGGTAAGCCCAAGTCAACAGTAGTCCCCAAAACTCTAAAGAATACCTGGGTCCCTATCTGAGACTATAAAAGTTTCACTCACTAAGTTTATTCTTCAGAAACTTAAATCATTCAGACAGCTCCTGTTGCAGCTAATTCCCCAAACCTAGAGACAATAGTCTCTTCAAGAACATCAACCAGTTGTGTCCCCTTTTCCCATAATATCAACACCCATTTCAAGATGAACAAGTTAGAGTGTTCACTGCCTAGACATCCCTAAAGATTGGGGAAATGATTAAACTAGAGGAAGAGGTAGCAATAGACAAGAGGGAATTTATGAGAGGATTATGAATATTGAATCTCTAATTTTCTTTTTCTTAGTTGCTAGTGCAATAGAATAGCTAGAAGAAAAAACTGAAATGATGTAACTATAACCCATAACATTTCTGAAATTTGCTATATAGCTACTTCTTAAATTATAATTTGAAAGTTATCACTTTTGTATATATGTAATATTTCACAATGAGGAAATAATGAAAAGTATGATACTGTAACCCATAACATTCTTGGAAATTTTGTATATTTATACTTGTAAAATTGCAATTTATACTTGTTAAATTATATTTTGAAAGTTTTCACCTTTTTGCATGGTTATATTTCACAATAAGTAAATAGCTGAAATTGTGGAACCATAACCCATAACATTCTTTGAAATTTGCTTTCTAACTACTTGATAAATTGCACTGGGAAAGTAATCACTTCTATGTAAATATGTTTTATTCTACAATAAAAATATACTTACTATTTAAAGAGTGAAGTGCTGAGGTTAAGAGTATGGGCTTTAGAGTCTGCCAACCATGGGTTCAAAATCTGTGTTGCCACTTACTGGCAGGGGTCTTTTGGAAGTGTTTTAGAATTCACTGGACCTGTTTCCTGATTATAAATGGCAACAGGAAGCCCAGCTCAAAGGGACAACTAAGGCACTGTTTGTAAAATGAAACATCTTACCTGGGACTTACTGAATGTACAGCAACACAAAAAAGTAACTGATTTTAAAACAATGAAAATTTAGAATCATGGAATTTGTTTAATTACTTTAAGATTTAATTTAATAGTACATCATACTTGATATTTTTGACAGATTACATTGCATGTTATAATTTGTTAGTGTTTTTTGGATAATTGGGAATATATTCACTGGGCATCCAGTGAGTCATAGAGAAAGGACCCGTGACTGATTCCCAAAAATATCTCACTGTAAGTGGATGATTTGCTGCAGCAAAAGAGATGCTCAAATGCAGACTTAAATTCTCTAACTTCCTTCAATTTCCCACCCTCATCCCAATTACTCCAGCCTCAGTAGGCTTGGTCACGATCTCACCAACCCAACCCTATTAACACCACTGTTTTGTCTTTCCACTCTTTAAAAATAGAAAACATGAGATTATCACTTTATAAAAATTAGAAAATATGGATAAACATAAAGGAGAAAATTAATAGCCCTTATTATTATATCTATCCCTCCAGGAGCAACCAGGGTTGAGTACTGTGACATCTATCATTTTACCTCTAGCACTCCAGGAGGGCTCCTATCTTGGAAAACGTCTTGTAGTGCCCTTTCTATTGTACAATGTATTAGGGACATCTTTCAGGCCTGTGAATGGACATCTGACCCACTCTTCTCACAGTCATGGTTTATTTGGCAAATCTTCTGCCAGCCCCATGGAATGTTTTGAGATTTTCCTTGAACTAATGAAATGTTTATTTTCCCACCTACTTCTTTGGAATAAATAAAGCCATGAAGTCAGAATTCTTTCTTTCCACGTAGCACTTGCTCACCCTTTAGAAGTCAATGCAAAGTCTCCATCTCCCACCTTGAGAACTTCTTCCCTGCTTCCTGTGGCTAACAACTAGACTTTGATTTGCTCCCCAAAACTGCAAGTTCCACAAGAAGAGAGGTTGGTATTTACTACAAGGCTTACTATTCAGGTATTCACTAGAAGTGTTTCAATCCAGGATTTGAGCAGTTTGGTAACTGCCTAACAATTATTTAACCCTGGCCATGGAGAACCGCGAACGCACCTACAGGACCTTCAAGACTCAGTCCCTTTCTCTCAACTGCACAGCTGTGCCAGCAGACCCAGGGTCACAGTGAGGTCAGGCCTGCAGGGGGTCAGGGCAAAGGTCAAAAGCTCTAAGGATGGCCCTGCAGTTCTCCAGATCAGGAAGTCACCCCCACGTGGCGCCCTCGGATTCCTTGGTCAGGGACCACAGGGGTGGAAGAACAAGTAGCCCCAGAAGGGCCTCTCCTCAGACCCATCCTGCCCCATCCTTGGGGTCTGGGTTTATGAGGTGTTGCCGCCCCCCCCCAACCAGGTCCTGGAAGCCAGAGGTGGGGGTGGGGGCAGAGAGCAGTGGGTGCCAGGGGCTAAGGTCAGAGGATTACCTACCCCAGTCTCCTCTGCAACTGCGTCTCCAGAGCCAGCCTCAGCTCCCAGAGTAACTTGGGGCCAAGAGAGTGGGGGTTGTCAAAGGTTCATCACTTCCTCCACCCACTGGCTGCTGGGATGGGGGTTCCGGCACTCCCTGCTCTCCTTACCGCTGGCTAGGATATGGGCACTTCTGCTCACTCAGGGTGCTAAGAATGTAGCTTCCACCCAAAGGATCCTGAGCTCAGAGGACTCAGGGGTTTACAGGGTGGGGAGGCAGAAAGGGCGCAGGGTCCAGGGACTCCGGTGGGAAGCGGCCAATCCCTTGCAGACCGAAACCCAACTTTACCAGCTCGGCAAACTGCCAAGCCTACCCCTCGAGCCCCCGTCCCTCCCAGCACCGGAAGCCCTGGGACCCGAGCCGAGGGGCGGGGCCGGCCCGCTCCCGCGGGCTTGGAGCACAGGCGCGGCCCACACTGTAGGGCCGGCGATCCCGGCGGCCCCGCCCCTGGAACCACCTTGGCGCCCAGGCCTCCACCGAAGGCAGCAAAGTTCCCTAGGCTGCGGAAATGGCGGCGGGGAGTAGCCAGGCGTTGGAGACCCCGGTGAGTCCAGACACGGGGGGGCAGTGCGTGCATATGGGGTGGTGGTGGCCGTGGCAGCATCCAGAGGTAGGAGCGCCCAGGCCGGGTGCAGCAGGGAGTGCACGGGTCTGCTGAGCCACGGGGGACCCCTGGCAGATATTGGTGCAGGGCGGGTAGGGGTCCTCTCCCCGCACACGCACAGCAAGTTTCCTCTACTCTGTCTCTGCCATAAATACCCAAGTCAAAACCAGGGCGAGCCCAGATGAATCCATTTCTGATCTTAAATTCCAGGTTCCTGGTGAGACTGCCCACCTGCAGTGTAGGCCTGGCCTCCAGCTTTGTCTCCTCACCCCCCCTGTAGCTGCTCCAAAATGTCTGGTGGGGAGGATTCTGTGCTGAAAGAAGCAGGGTCCTGAGGAGCCCTCCCTGCAGTGGAAGGCCCTGGAAGCTTTGCTCCTTTGAGGAGGGGACCTGAGGTTTTTGGCCCCTTATCTGAAGTCCGGAGCCTCCTGCAGTCAGTGGGATACTGTTACTAGACAAGGCAATGGATTCTTTTACACTATGTGCCCAAATGACCAATTCCTGAGACACCGGGATTTCAAAGAGGGAAAGACTTATTGCTAGGCAGGAAGCTGGAGAACAGATGGCCTGTCGGTCCAAAACCTTTGTCCCCAAACTGCAGTAATTCTGATACTTTTAAAGCATCAAAAGATGGGCAGATTTTAGGATAATGAGTACAGTGGCCCCCAGATTATAATTAGAGGTGATCTAATTATTGAGCTTGCACAGAATTGATTACATGCTTAGTCACAGAACATATGTAAGAAAACGGCAGGCTTAATATAATGATGGGTGTGATTTTTAGTATTATAATGAGGTATAGCTGACTTGTAGGTTAAAGTCTAAGCTACTGTGCATGTCAGGAGGGCCCATTTTTGTTCGATCCAGCTTCCATTACCAAGATAACTTTGTACTTGTGGTGGGTTAGTTCTTGCTGACCCAAGACCCTTCATTAATAAACACTAGGGGCTGTCTTGTGGTCAAAGACTTTGGAGTAAAAAAAAAAGAAACTATAAATGGGTGCAAGTGAAAGTCACAGGGTTTTTACAATCATAAGGGCACAAGATAAAGGCTATACAATCGTTATCAGAGATCAAGGCAGCTGGATTACAATTCAGGTAGCAGATATTTCCTTCTGTCTACTCTAATATGCCAGAAAGTAAAAAGCAATATCTATGTAAGGATTCAGTAATCATCAGCAGTCCTTAAATCTTAACTTCTTGGTTACAATGTGTGGACCATGGTGGCTGCTAAAATCCCTGAGTCAGGGTCTGGGAACTGTTGGGCCAATAAAGTCTGGAAAGTGGGGGATCCAGAGACTAGTGATTCTCCCTCAGGGGGTGAAATGGAGAGGGAAGGGGGAGCAGCAGCAGGGCCTGGAAAGAATGAGCCTGGTAATTCCAAGGGCAATGTGCAGGAACAGCCAGGATGGAGAGAATGAGAAAAAGCAGACCACCTGTGGCAGCAGAATGGACAG
Organism: Choloepus didactylus; assembly: GCF_015220235.1. Taxonomy (NCBI): domain Eukaryota; kingdom Metazoa; phylum Chordata; class Mammalia; order Pilosa; family Megalonychidae; genus Choloepus; species Choloepus didactylus. The sequence continues at coordinate 9,775,922 of NC_051332.1, forward strand.
CACCTACCACCTGCCCTCTTTGAACATTAAGTTCTTGCTGCCTTTTGAAATGCAGTTGGGCATTATCAATGAAAACTATTGATGTCCATATTAATTTTGTTAATTCTCCACTTTAATTTCAGTTCTGCAGGTCTTCTGTGGAAATAGTTCAGTTGTGAACAGAGGTGTTGTGTTTGAAAAGGCAGGCAACAGGATGTCACCTAGTTGTCATGGGGGGAGGGACCTGCTTCAACCACCTCTAGTCCTCCATTGATGGAACACATGGTGGGACTGTGTTTATGGGCAAAGACTCATGTGCCATTGTCAGGCAGACTGAGGGTGGCACAGGAAATGACCTGTCTCTGAGGTTAAAATGGGTGTATGTGCACATAGTTAGGTTTGCATAAACTGAGGAAAAATTCAGAAATCCTGAGAATCCAACAAACCAGGGCTTAGCTCTCAAAGACCCAAGTAGAGGGTCCATGGGGGAGAACATATGACTCCCCAGGTGGCAGAGTAGCCTCTGGGTTTAGATGAGTTCTGTTCTCAGGCATGGAGGCCAGCCTGCTGTGGTTACCACCTTGCAACCTTTGGATGTTTCTATGATTCTCTGAGCTGGAAGTCCTCACCTGCCAAGTGGGGAAGATCTAGGAGTCACCTCACATGCTCCTGTGAAGGAAACTTGATTAAAGCTCCCATGCAGGACCTGTCCCTGCCAGAATCCACAAGCAGCACTGCTAACTGGGGCTTTCCTTTCTTGGTCTATTTCATTGGTTGGACCAGGGCAGCTTTTACTTCTTCATGTATTCCAGTATTTGTCAAGTAAAATTTTGTTGTTTCTTTTTCCAAAATCAAAATGCTTATATGCAGATGGTGACAGTAGGCTTGCAGCTTTAGTTTTTCCCTTGCTGAAATGGAAATGGCATCTGCCAACCCTAGTCAGGGTGCTTCCTAAGTACATGGGAAGGCATGTGACTTCTATGGCAGATGCCAGGAAAATCTTGGTGAGGCAGACAGCAGCCCCCATCAAGCAGAGAGCCCAGAAAAGGAGTCAGAGAGAAACCCAATTGCAAACTGTAGGATGAGGTTGGAGGAAGTGCAAAGAGTGTCCAGGTGGAACTGTGTGGTTAGAGCACCATGGTCAGCATGGCCAACAGTGGCAGAGGAGAGGTTCAGAGACAGAGGTGAGCTGTGGAAGGTGGCCCTGGTCACCTGTGTGGTGCTCATATAGAGCTCCTAGAGGACTGCATTCTTTAGAGGATTGGGAGGAATTTCTCCAGGGCATCTGGTACCCCTCACCCCTACATTTTCTCAGGTGGACTCCTGTGACCATGAGGCAACATGTGGAAATTGTCTGAGGATGGGAAAGGTGTGGCTGGTACCATGTGGATGGTGTGGTGATCTGGCTGGTGATGCTGAGACTGTACCCCATGTTGGAAGCAGGCAACCCTGGCCTGAGATGTGTTGCAGAGCTACCTGGCACTGCTGTGGGAGAGCAGAGATGCCTATCCACCAGCCCTGGAGCTGGTGGCAGTGTAGGAAGGTTGTGCTGGGACCTGCAGGATGACCTGGTTAAGGTGAAACCCTTGGTGGAGGCTCTGCTGGAGAGCTGAACCTGCCTGCACCTGGTGGACAGTGTGGACATTTTGCCAGTGTTCACATGCATGGTGGCCTGCCAGGAGCAGCCCCAGGCTGCTTGTAAGTTCCTAGAGGTAGTCCTGGGCTGGATGGGGGAGGGCAGAGGGGAACAGGGCTGCCCTGAGTGCAGGCCAAAGGGTTGACAATGTGTCGAGGTAGCTCATCCCAGGTCCCAAGGCCCTGTCTTCACTTGGCAGCAAACTTGACCTGTGCTGGTGTGACACTATTGATGGTCTGTGTTTACTCACTTATCTGATGATTTGTGACATAAATAAGTGTGGGGTTGACTAACAGCTGCTGGCCCAGGTGATGCTGGAGTGGTGCAGGTTATACAGTGTATGCCTTGTATAACTTCCTTGAATCTTTTTTAAAACACTTTTTATTGTGAAATATATATACAAGAAAAGTGACAAATTTCAAAATGTAGTTTAACAGGTAACTACTAGAGCAAATTTCAAAGTATAGTATGGGTTACAGTTCCACAATTTCAGGTATTTCCTTCTGGCTGTTCTAATACACTAGAAACTAAAAAAGAAATATCTGTATAATGATTCAGTAGTCATTTAGTAAGCCCATCTCCCCTCACATCAACACCAGCAGACTAGAGTGAAAGCTGCTTTGGCTTTGAGAATAGCAGAAGGGAGAACAAGAAAAATAGGCTATTATTGAGAACCCAAGCATATGTGTTCTGTGCAGATTTGCACTGTGGATATGAGGAGGCTGGTGAGCTAGTATGATGGACAGACTGCAGGAGGCTAGAATGATTCCCTCCTGATGCTTTTCATGACCTTTCTATTCCCTTCCCTAGAGTGTGAGTGGGACTTGTAACTTACTTGTAGCCCATAGAATATGGCAAAGGTGAAGTAATTTTGCAGATGGAATTAAGGTCCCAGATCAGTAATTTTGCTTTACTCAAAAGTGAGATTGTACTGGGTTAACCAGAGTTAATCCATAAAAGCCCTTTAAAGAAGGCCTGGTACCTTCCTGAAGGCAGAAACAATTGAAATCCTCTTTCCAGGAAGGTACCTTCATTCTAAACTCAAAATAATTTTTTAGAGGTCAGTAATCAGCATACTCTGAATGATAATCAGGCATACAAAGATATGCATTTTAAAAGGTTTTGATATCCTTATTTGAAAATTGATTCTCAAAATTTTGAAGTTTTTAAATGTTCTAACCAGGAAGCATCCTGTTACTTATAATTTAGTTGTGAAATATTGAATTTTATTAAGGAAAATAATATTAAGATGACACAAAATATATTCTTATCCATTTAATTATATTTATTTGAGGTAGTTTTAAAAACGTCCTTGAAGTGCTTATTAGAAACATTGCTTAGAAACATTCATAAATTCAATGTACTTGAGAATGTAACAAAAATAGCATGTTTTCTGTCAAAGAAAAGAAAAGATAAATTAAAAACCTGATGCAAATCAAGCTTCATATGTAAAAGGGATTTTGGAAAGACATCTCTTGAGGATTATGTAAGATGATACCCATAATTTCCTTCTTTGCTCTCATTTCTTTGCTGGGAATGAGGCCCTAAACCTTGGCTTAGTCCCTGGAATGCTGATGACCACTTTACAATGCTACTCTCCAGCTTGAGAAGGCCTGGGCCCTGTACAACTCTTGAAGTCTTTAAACCTGATCTCCCTACTCTCTACTCTGAAATAACCCTTTGAAGCATTGGATGCAAAAACTGATATTGCTATGATTTAATGATCTGAGTAAACATATTTCAGCAATTTTACAGAATGTACCATATTTTAATTAGTACTCAAAATATCAACAAACCATACTGTTGGAAGGAAAACCACTTTAAAAATATTCCTGAGATGAAAAAACATTAATTAGACATGCAGTTAAAACTGTTTTAAGCAGCTTTCTTGTTTAAGCAAAAAGGACTTGGATTTATAATATCAAGTCATTCCAAAATATTTATAGAGAATTTGAATCTATGTTGGAAAATTAAGAAAAAATTAACTTTGTTCTAAAGTGTTCTTTTCTAACATCCTTTGTTGGCTACAATATGATATAATTAAACTTTGAACTACATATTTTAGGGATGTAATCTTGAACATGCCCCAGACATTCAAATTTGTTATAGCTATCCTAATCAATTTGATCATCTAGCATAGACACTATAATGGAAGTAAATGTCATAAAATGCAGTGATGATTATGGAGTATAAGCAAGATACTTATCTTTATTTTTTATCATTTCATGTATACATAAGTTTCATCTTCCTGGGGATTTATCAATTCAGAATTATATCTGAATAATTTAGTATATACAAAAAATATAGTTTATAAATATACATGTATATATACAAGTATATAGTTTATTTATAAATATACATATTACATACATATATACACATTCATGCACACATATAGAAAATCTAATTTAGTCTTCAATATGCAAACAATTTAATAGTATAATTTTATTAAATCCAAATAGGCCAGGCCAAAATACATGAAATCTTTTGAGTTCATGCAAATATCATAAACTCCCTCTAAGGAGGCAATAACTATCTTCATGTATGTTTGGAAGAGGTTTGCATAGATGTGCATTTACAAAACCCTGATAATATCAAGGTTTTCTACTCAATTAGAATGTTTTGTCTTACCTTTTTGTTGTTCAATCAAAATTTACTCATTGTAGAATAATCAAATAGAAAAACAGAACAGTTAACCAGAAAGAAGCAGCAGCATTAGCCTGTTGTCTCACCAGAGGTTTTGCTTACAACTTGTCTGTTTTCTTGTAGATCTAACATCCATTTAGTTTATTAGTCTCATATTCACTCTACTTTTTTGATCTCTTCTGAATCTGAGGTTATGCATCATTCACAATGTTCTACATATGTGTTTCTTTCTTCTCTTTCTTGATGTACATTGGAGTACATTGGTTATTTAAAGAAATTAAATGGATCTACGTCTTTGTTCTATTTAAAGAATCTTATTTTATGTAGATTTATCAATTATATATCAAGTTTCTAAACAATAGCCTAATTTCATGGTCTCATTATTTCCTTGCTATGGTTTTCTCAGTTTTTTCTTGTTATTTTACTATCTTTTCCTACACATGTGCTGCAACTCTCACTTAATCCACTTCTTTTAATATTGTATCTTCAATGCAATCCTTAAATATGTTTCCATGTGGGAATAAACTGTGATTTTCCCTCTTGTTTTTATAATTTTTGATCTTTAAGTTAGATTTTGGGAAATAGGGTACTGATTTTATAGTTTCTAAATGTCATTATAAATATTATGAATATTGAACTTTAATTTTCATTTATGTGTTCATTTAACAGATAAATACAAACTAGAATATTTTTAGTATTTAACAGTTTTATGAAGCTCCAAGTACTAAAGCATCACCAGTTTTTGTTTTTATAGATGTAAATCCTAGGTTCCTCCCAAACTCCAGCAATTTTCCCAACATTTATGAAAATTTAGCTTCAGAGTAAAGCAGGCAAGTGTATTTATTAAAAGTAGAGAGAGAAAACTAGAGAGAGAGAGAGAGAGAGAGCTATTGTGAGGAAGAGAGAAGAGGTGACTTATTAGATCTAGTCTCTATTTGGGTTGATGGAAAGGTTTAGTAATGGATGGTGGTTGTGATAGCACAACATTGTGAATACAATCAACAGCAATGAATGTTATAGTTGAATGTGGTTAAAAGGGGGATGTTTAGGTTTATATGTGTTACTAGAACAAAAATATAAAAATAGAAAGAGGACAATACAACACAGTGAACCTTAATGCAAATGACAGACAGTAGTTAATAGTATAATTATAAGAGGTTCTTTCATGAATTTTAATAGCTACACCTCAGTAATGTATAATTTAAATAATAGGGTGGTATGTGGAAACAACTACCTTATGCATGAGCTTTTCTGTAAATCTACTACTTCTCTAATAAAACAAATGAAAAAAGTAATAGGATTCAGGTGAAAAGGAAGAAAAAGATTTAAGGGGATGATTTAGAGAATAAATAGGAGAAAATAAATAATTATTGTGTATCCACAGCTAAGTGGTCCTATTTTGTGGTTTAGCTTATGTTCCTTGGATTCTTTTTATATTCCAGTCAGTGCTGTGTTTACATAGAAAATATATTTTAATCTTTTTAATAATCTTGTTAGATGAAGAAACTGTTGTTACAGGAGGTTCATAAATTTGCCTAAAGGCAAGGAAGAATTCAATGCAGTCATATTTCAACCAAGATTGGCTAAAGATGGGAGAATAGGCACAGGTTGTAGATTCAATGTTTCAATGTTTGAGGAATAACTGGAAATAGAAAAAAATACAAGGATGTAATATGTCACACTTTCTTCTGTGTTTTACTCAGCTAGCTTTGACTGTTTTTATTCCCATAAGTATAACACTGATGTGCATCAAACCACATAATAAGTATATTAGACTCTAGAAAATATATGTCTACAACTTTGGAATCTCTGACATGTAAAGAAAGGATTTCTAGTGGGAGAAGAAGCTCAGGTAAAAATTTGATACTAGGATATTAATGCATCTAAAATCTCACTAATTCCCTGTTTATCACTGTTTTAGAAAGCATCTTATGATTAAATTTCAGACATTTCTTCACAAGTGTTTCATTGCCTATTTTCTTCACTGCACAGTGCTCTTCTTTATACCTTAAACTCTGAGGACAATGCCTCACAGAACAAGGGTCCCTAAACTCATTAATCCATTGAAGGAGTTGAGTTCATATAAAAATGCTACCATACAGAGTAATAAATGCTGTGTTAGTTTGCCAGGCTGCTATAATAAATACCACAGACTGGTTGGCTTCATCAGCAATTTATTGTTGGCAGTTTGGGAGGCTAGCAGTCCAAAAGCAAGGTATTGGCAGGCCCTGGTTCTCTGATGTCTGTAGAGTCCTGGCAGTGACTCACAGACATAACTTAGCCCCTGAATCATGTCACATGACAATCTGTCCTCTGTCTCACCTCTGGCTTCTAATTCTCCTGCTCAGTCATCTGTGTCTCTGTCTAGTGTCAGGGGTTCATTTCTTTACACCTCAAGCCTATGATCTCCATTAGAAAAGGCCTGAGCCTAATCAGGTCCTGATTTAATAGGTTTGGGCTTCATCAAGTTATCTCCCACTCAATTCAGTGTATTAGGGACAGGCAATTGTTTAAAGTAAAGAGAACTTAAGAAAAGAATTCACCTTTAACACATTTTTTACTGAAGAAGCACTTAAGCTAAAAGAAACAAGTTTACAATGTAAAAATTAATTCATATATTACCAAGAGAGGGAGCCCCCCACTCCTCCAGACACATGATTTTGAGACTAGAGAGAGCCCCTTTTTGCTTGAGTTACAGACAATTTATAACATCTTGATTTAGAGTAACTTTAAGTTATATTCTATTTTTACATTAAATGATGCTTCATGAACATGAATATCTCATTTGAAGATCTTGATCCATGAGTGTCAAGATCAAAGGAGGGTATCTACATTATCAGAGACTTAGCCTTGAATACCTATAAAGCTCTACTGATAATATTTTTACTAATTAAGCTATGATTTCTGTAAGAGCAATATAATATACTTCTACTTGCATAAAGACTAAAAATTGGAAAAGAGATTACTGTTACTTGTTTCTAACTTATTAATATAGTTTTTTCATTTCATTCCATGATTATTTAGCCATTTCATCATATTGATAAAGATATATTTGATTAGGACTGTACTTAACCTTGCTACATTATTTATGACTTATTTATCATTAAAGTAACAGCTGCAGCTCCATCCTGTTTTCACAGAAGACTGGGTGATTACATGTTATCTAGATGTAAGAGGGTTGAGAGGGCCTTTCTGTTTTCTTGAAAATATTCATAGGTTTTATAACTGTTTAGCTTCTCCTTCAAGTTCTAATATGAGACTTGAAGTATATGAATCATCTGTCCCAGTTAATGTAGGAAGGCCTTTCCACTTTGTGTCATTTGGAAATCATACTTGAGAGTTTTTAAGTAACAATTATGTTAAATATGCTTCCATATCATGAGTAATAACTGGATACTAAAGAATCAGGACAGAAAACATCAGGTGGTATAAGAGAGCAGCATGGATAGAAGGAATCAGCATTCTCATTATCAGATTTCTTAGATCCTGTGATACCCTCTCCCACTGATTTCTCTCTCCAAATTCTATGTAACTCATTCCATCATTAATTTCATTAACATCTGGCTCTCCTTGTTCTCCAGTGTTCATTCCATAAGGGCCAATCAACATTGCTGTCTGAAATTCTTGCCCTTTCAGAAATTGGCCATACCCATGGGTAGGATGTATTCAATTAGGGTCAGTAGCTCATTTATTCAAAATATAGGCTTGCATTATCCATATGTTCTGACAGTAGAATTCTTATACTTGGATTAAAAACTAAAGGATATTTACAGTATTCTGTTACTGGTTTATTTAATTCAGTGATTAAAGTCCAAATGCCATATAATTACTTTGTTCCCCTCTTTGGGGAACTTCCAAAACCAGTAATTATAGTATACAGCAAAAAAAATTGTTTAAGATTACATTTAAACTTTCCACCACACCAAGTGGTGTTTTTACTGCAAAGATAAATCAGAGTTCCATGTGGACTCAAAGTAATAACCATGTCCCAAGTCCTGGAGGGTTGAAGGTTATTGAGGCTGTCATCCTGGAAGATCTCCTCCATGGTGATGGGTACAGGATCTCCTTCCTGGCTGCATGGGTGTTCTGGCAGATCAGAATGCTCAGCACACATGGCACCTTGCTTATAAGTGGAAACAGAGTTGTTGCTGGGATATATGTGCTCAATATCAGGTGCTAGTCATGCTTGTTTGCAAAGCTCTGTACCTGGTTAGCTGTTCTTGTATCTCCTATAGCTCTTACTAGAAGGAATAGGTGATGGTAAGGCAAAGTGTACATTAACTCTTGAATTGTAATATGGGTGCTATATTCTGTTTTTATTGGAAGGAAGCACTCAGAATTTGGATCGATATCATAAAACAAATTTTCTATCCATGAACCTTCCTGCACATATTTTACACATATATTTCAGGCTAAGTTTGTTAGTCTTAGTTACAAAAAGATAATGTCAAAGTTATGCATTATCTTCCTAACAGTATGAGAATATACAGAGTTAATAGAGCAGATTGAAGTTCCACTTACATTCTTCACTACAAATGCCTTGTAGTAAGATTTTATGAAGATGCTGTAAAACAGCAGTATTGCCTTGTCTGTCTCCATTGTCACTTACTGTTCCTTCTTTTTCTCAGAATTTGGAAGCCATTTCAGAATCCTGAAAATCAATACTATAAGTATGGTAATAATTATTAGGATGAATATGGGCTCAGTATAAGTTAATATATAAATTATTCTTCCAAAGATGCCTTTGGTAGCAGAACTCACAAAGCTGGCAATTGTTTTAGAAGCTGAGGCAGCAGCAGGCCAGACATACTCCAATGCTTGTCCTCATTGCTTGATCCACTCTGGAGTGTCCCCTTTATGTAATTCCAGTCTGAGGAGGTCAGACTTTGTATCTTCTATCTGCACTTCAATGCTAGACCATGTGTCAGTGGTGTTGACTTCAATCTTCAGCTTAGCTAAGATTCCAACCAGGTGTGGTAACCTCAGTTGTATTTTTGTTATATGAAAGTTAAAGAAAGTTTGCTCTTTAGGCAAACGTTTCTATATTTTTTCAAAGCATGCTACTGTATCATTGATAGTGACAATTGATGATTGATATGGAGGTATATTACAGTCTATAGCATATGACCTAACTACATAACTGCCATTCTTTAAAGGAATAAATTCTAAGGAGATAAAACTGCTTTTCCAGTTACTGGACATTTACTTCCAGTTTTATTGCCACAAGTTTGATGTAGATTAATTTCTTCACAAATAAGCTAATCTCTTTGTTCACATCTTTTAGGCTCTGAAGAATATAACTCAGAACATTATTGACTAATATGTGTGTAAGGTTGATGTATCTTTGTTAAAGTAAGCTGAGTTCCTGTTTTTACTAAATGTTCAATGTTTAATACTTGCCAGTTAGTATAGAATACTTTGTTAAGTAGAATTATTTGATAATAAATCCCTATTTCCCAGATACTTTTTTTTTTTTTTTTTTTTTTTTTTTTTAATCATCATTTTATTGAGATATATTCACATACCACGCAGTCATACAAAACAAATTGTACTTTCGATTGTTTACAGTACCATTACATAGTTGTACATTCATCACCTAAATCAATCCCTGACACCTTCATTAGCACACACACAAAAATAACAAGAATAATAATTAGAGTGAAAAAGAGCAATTGAAGTAAAAAAGAACACTGGGTACCTTTGTCTGTTTGTTTCCTTCCCCTACTTTTCTACACATCCATCCATAAACTAGACAAAGTGGTGTTTGGTCCTTATGGCTTTCCCAATCCCATTGTCACCCCTCATAAGCTACATTTTTATACAACTGTCTTCGAGATTCATGGGTTCTGGGTTGTAGTTTGATAGTTTCAGGTATCCACCACCAGCTACCCCAATTCTTTAGAACCTAAAAAGGGTTGTCTAAAGTGTGCATAAGAGTGCCCACCAGAGTGACCTCTCGGCTCCTTTTGGAATCTCTCTGCCACTGAAGCTTATTTCATTTCCTTTCACATCCCCCTTTTGGTCAAGAAGATGTTCTCCGTCCCACGGTGCCAGGTCTACATTCCTCCCTGGGAGTCATATTCCACGTTGCCAGGGAGATTCACTTCCCTGGGTGTCTGATCCCACGTAGGGGGGAGGGCAGTGATTTCACCTTTCAAGTTGGCTTAGCCAGAGAGAGAGGGCCACATCTGAGCAACAAAGAGGCATTCAGGAGGAGACTCTTAGGCACAAATACAGGGAGGCCTAGCCTCTCCTTTGCAGCAACCGTCTTCCCAAGGGTAAAACTTATGGTAGAGGGCTCAACCCATCAAACCACCAGTCCCCTATGTCTGTGGTCATGTTAGCAACCATGGAGGTGGGGTAGGCGAATACCCCTGCATTCTCCACAGGCTCCTCAAGGGGGCACTACATTTTTTTTTTTTTTTTTTTTTTTAACTTTCCCTTCTTTTTTCAAATCACCTGTATGAAAAAAAAAGTTAAAAAGAAAACAAACATACAATAAAAGAGCATTTCAAAGAGACCATAGCAAGGGAGTAAGAAAAAGACAACTAACCTAAGATAACTGCTTAACTTCCAACATGTTCCTACTTTACCCCAAGAAAGTTACATAATATAGCAACATTTCAGTGAACTTGTTCCTACTACAACCATCAGAAATTAACAGACCATAGTCATTTCTGGGCATCCCCAGAACGTTAAATAGCTTATCTGTTCTTCCTGGATTATTGTTCCCCCTTCCTTAATTGCTCTCTACTGCTAGTTCCCCTACATTCTACATTATAAACCATTTGTTTTACATTTCTCAAAGTTCACATTAGTGGTAGCATATAATATTTCTCTTTTTGTGCCTGGCTTATTTCGCTCAGCATTATGTCTTCAAGGTTCATCCATGTTGTCATATGTTTCACCAGATCGTTCCTTCTTAGTGCCGCGTAGTATTCCATCGTGTGTATATACCACATTTTATTTATCCACTCATCTGTTGAAGGACATTTGGGTTGTTTCCATCTCTTGGCAATTGTGAATAATGCTGCTATGAACATTGGCGTGCAGATATCTGTTCGTGTCACTGCTTTCCGATCTTCCGGGTATATACCGAGGAGTGCAATCGCTGGATCGAATGGTAGCTCTATATCTAGTTTTCTAAGGAACTGCCAGACTGACTTCCAGAGTGGCTGAACCATTATACAGTCCCACCAACAATGAATAAGAGTTCCAATTTCTCCACATCCCCTCCAGCATTTGTAGTTTCCTGTTTGTTTAATGGCAGCCATTCTAACCGGTGTTAGATGGTATCTCATTGTGGTCTTAATTTGCATCTCTCTAATAGCTAGTGAAGCTGAACATTTTTTCATGTGTTTCTTGGCCATTTGTATTTCCTCTTCAGAGAACTGTCTTTTCATATCTTTTGCCCATTTTATAATTGGGCTGTCTGTACTATTGTCATTGAGTTGTAGGATTTCTTTGTATATGCAAGATATCAGTCTATTGTCAGATACATGGTTTCCAAAAATTTTTTCCCATTGAGTTGGCTGCCTCTTTACCTTTTTGAGAAATTCCTTTGAGGTGCAGAAACTTCTAAGCTTGAGGAGTTCCCATTTATCTATTTTCTCTTTTGTTGCTTGTGCTTTGGGTGTAAAGTCTAGGAAGTGGCCTCCTAATACAAGGTCTTGAAGATGTTTTCCTACATTATCTTCTAGGAGTTTTATGGTACTTTCTTTTATATTGAGATCTTTGGTCCATTTTGAGTTAATTTTTGTGTAGGGGGTGAGGTAGGGGTCCTCTTTCATTCTTTTGGATATGGATATCCAACTCTCCCAGCCCCATTTGTTGAAAAGACCATTATGGCTCAGTTCGGTGACTTTGGGGGCCTTATCAAAGATCAGTCGGCCATAGATCTGAGGGTCTATCTCTGAATTCTCAATTCGATTCCATTGATCTATATGTCTATCTTTGTGCCAGTACCATGCTGTCTTGGCAACTGTGGCTTTATAATAAGCTTCAAAGTCAGGGAGTGTAAGTCCTCCCACTTCGTTTTTCTTTTTTAGAGTGTCTTTAGCAATTCGAGGCATCTTCCCTTTCCAAATAAATTTGATAACTAGCTTTTCCAAGTCTGCAAAGTAGGTTGTTGGAATTTTGATTGGGATTGCATTGAATCTGTAGATGAGTTTGGGTAGAATTGACATCTTAATGACATTTAGCCTTCCTATCCATGAACATGGAATATTTTTCCATCTTTTAAGGTCCCCTTCTATTTCTTTTAGTAGAGTTATGTAGTTTTCTTTGTATAGGTCTTTTACATCTTTGGTTAAGTTGATTCCTAGGTACTTGATTTTTTTAGTTGCTATTGAAAATGGTATCTTTTTCTTGAGTGTCTCTTCAGTTTGTTCATTTCTAGCATATAGAAACATTACTGACTTATGTGCATTAATCTTGTATCCTGCTACTTTGCTAAATTTGTTTATTAGCTCTAGTAGGTGTATCGTTGATTTCTCAGGGTTTTCTAGATATAAGATCATATCATCTGCAAACAATGACAGTTTTACTTCTTCTTTTCCAATTTGGATGCCTTTTATTTCTTTGTCTTGCCGGATTGCCCTGGCTAGCACTTCCAGCACAATGTTGAATAACAGTGGTGACAGCGGGCATCCTTGTCTTGTTCCTGATCTTAGAGGGAGGGCTTTCAGTCTCTCACCATTGAGTACTATGCTGGCTGTGGGTTTTTCATATATGCTCTTTATCATGTTGAGGAAGTTTCCTTCAATTCCTACCTTTTGAAGTGTTTTTATCAAAAAGGGATGTTGGATTTTGTCAAATGCTTTTTCAGCATCTATTGAGATGATCAATTGATTTTTTCCTTTCGAGTTTTTAATGTGTTGTAATACATTGATTGTTTTTCTGATGTTGAACCATCCTTGCATGCCTGGAATGAACCCCACTTGGTCATGGTGTATGATTTTTTTAATGTGTCTTTGGATTCGATTTGCAAGTATTTTGTTGAGGATTTTTGCATCTATATTCATTAGGGAGATTGGCCGGTAGTTTTCCTTTTTTGTAGCATCTTTGCCTGGTTTTGGTATTAGATTGATGTTAGCTTCATAAAATGAGTTAGGTAGTGTTCCATTTTTTTCAATGTTTTGAAAGAGTTTGAGTAAGATTGGTGTCAGTTCTTTCTGGAAAGTTTGGTAGAATTCCCCTGTGAAGCCATCTGGCCCTGGGCATTTATTTGTGGGAAGATTTTGATGACTGATTGGATCTCTTTGCTTGTGATGGGTTGGTTGAGGTCTTCTATTTCTTCTCTGGTCAGTCTAGGTTGTTCATATGTTTCCAGGAAATTGTCCATTTCTTCTACATTATCCAGTTTGTTGCCATACAGTTGTTCATAATATCCTCTTATAATTTTTTTAATTTCTTCAGGATCTGCAGTTATGTCACCTTTTTCATTCATTATTTTGTTTATATGGGTCTTCTCTCTTTTTGATTTTGTCAGTCTAGCTAGGGGCTTGTCAATCTTGTTGATCTTCTCAAAGAACCAACTTTTGGTGATATTTATCCTTTCTATTGTTTTTTTGTTCTCTATGTCATTTATTTCTGCTTTAATCCTTGTTATTTCTTTTCTTCTACTTGGTTTAGGATTGGTTTGCTGTTCATTTTCTAGCTTCTTCAGTTGATCCATTAGTTCTTTGATTTTGGCTCTTTCTTCCTTTTTAATATATGCGTTTAGTGCTATAAATTTCCCCCTTAGCACTGCTTTTGCTGCATCCCATAGGTTTTGGTATGTTGTGTTCTCATTTTCATTCGTCTCTATATATTTAGCAATTTCTCTTGCTATTTCTTCTTTAACCCACTGATTGTTTAGGAGTGTGTTGTTTAACCTCCAGGTATTTGTGAATTTTCTAAGTCTCTGATGGTTATTGACTTCTAATTGTATTCCATTGTGGTCAGAGAATGTGCTTTGAATAATTTCAATCTTTTTAAATTTATTGAGGCTTGTTTTATGTCCCAGCATATGATCTATTCTGGAGAAAGTTCCGTGAGCACTAGAAAAGTATGTGTATCCTGGTGATTTGGGATGTAATGTCCTGTAGATGTCTGTTAAATCTAATTCATTTATCAGATTGTTTAGGTTTTCAGTTTCCTTATTGGTCTTCTGTCTGGTTGATCTATCTATAGGAGAGAGTGATGTGTTGAAGTCTCCCACAATTATTGTGGAAACATCAATTGCTTCCTTTAGTTTTGCCAATGTTTCTCTCATGTATTTTGTGGCACCTTGATTGGGTGCATAGACATTTACGATTGTTATTTCTTCTTGCTGAATTGCCCCTTTTATTAGTATGTAGTGGCCTTCTTTGTCTCTCAAAACATCCCTGCATTTGAAGTCTATTTTATCTGAGATTAATATTGCTACACCTGCTTTCTTTTGGCTGTAGCTTGCATGAAATATTTTTTTCCATCCTTTCACTTTCAATTTCTTTGTGTCCCTGTGTCTAAGATGAGTCTCTTGTATGCAACATATTGATGGTTCATTTTTTTTGATCCATTCTGCGAATCTATATCTTTTAATTGGGGAGTTTAATCCATTTACATTCAACGTTAAAACCGTGAAGGCATTTCTTGAATCGGCCATCTTATCCTTTGGATTATGTTTGCCATATTTTTCCCTCTCTCTATTAATATCCTTTATTGTACCCATACCGAATCTCTTTAGTACTGAACCTTTCTCCAAGTCTCTCTGTCCTGTCTTTGTTTCTCTGTCTGTAGGGCTCCCTTTAGTATCTCCAGTAGGGCAGGTCTCTTGTTAGCAAATTCTCTCAGCATTTCTTTGTCTGTGAAAAATTTAAGCTCTCCCTCAAATTTGAAGGAGAGCTTTGCTGGATAAAGTATTCTTGGCTGGAAATTCCTCTCTCTCAGAATTTTAAATATATCGTGCCATTGCCTTCTCGCCTCCATGGTGGCTGCTGAGTAGTCACTACTTAGTCTTATGCTGTTTCCTTTGTATGTGGTGAATTGCTTTTCTCTTGCTGCTTTCAGAACTTGCTCCTTCTCTTCTATGTTTGACAGTGTGATCAGTATATGTCTCGGAGTGGGTTTTTTTGGATTTATTCTATTTGGAGTTCGCTGAGCATTTATGATTTGTGTATTTATGTTGTTTAGAAGATTTGGGAAGTTTTCCCCAACAATTTCTTTGAATACTCTTCCTAGACCTTTACCCTTTTCTTCCCCTTCTGGGACACCAATGAGTCTTATATTCGGACGCTTCATATTATCTATCATATCCCTGAGGTCCATTTCGAGTTTTTCAATTTTTTTCCCCATTCTTTCTTTTATGCTTTCATTTTCCATTCTGTCATCTTCCAGGTCACTGATTCGTTGTTCAACTTCCTCTAGTCTTGTACTATGAGTGTCCAGAATCTTTTTAATTTGGTCAACAGTTTCTTTAATTTCCATAAGATCATCCATTTTTTTATTTAGTCTTGCAATGTCTTCTTTATGCTCTTCTAGGGTCTTCTTGATTTCCTTCATATCCCGTACTAGGGTCTCATTGTTCATCTTTAGTTCTTTGAGTAGCTGCTCTAGGTGTGTCTCTTCTGGTCTTTTGATTTGGGTGCTTGGGCTTGGGTTATCCATATCGTCTGGTTTTTTCATATGCTTTATAATTTTCTGTTGTTTTTGGCCTCGTGGCATTTCCTGTCCTTGATAGGGTTCTTTTAGGGTTTGTAGACCAGTTGAAGTCCTTATCTCTAATTTATCAGATCTACAGCTTCGTGGAGTACACTTTCTCTAACTAACCAGCAGGTGGCGTCCACGAGCCACCTGTTCTCCACAAGCCAGATCTCCCCTGCTTAGCCTTTTTGGTGAGTGGGGGAGTGAGTCTTGTGGGGCCCAATTGGTGTCCCAAGCTTGCGTGTGTAGTTGGTGTTGCCTGCCCTGTATGTGGGGCGTGTTTCTGGGCAGTCGGGGAGGGGGGGTGGCCCTAACAATCAAATCTCCCTGATGATCCTAGAGTTTTAAAGCTACTGCAATAGTCTAATCCTTCAGTTCAGTCCTGCCACAGTTTGTCTCTGCCACTGACCCACAAGTCTTTGGTATTGGCGTATGGCTCCTGAGACTTGCAAGTGGGCCCCTCTTCCAGGCTGTGCACCCCGGGTCCTCTGTTGAGGGATGACTGTGCTATGTCACAGGTGAGTGCCGTCCCCCCAGGGCAGTTCTGGGCTGCTGGGCTGTGTTGGGAGGCTCCCAGTCTGCTCAAATGATGGCTGAATGGGGCTCTGTTAATTCACACTGCTCCCCCTTCCCAGCTCTGGGACATTCAGCTGAGGTTGCAGGGAAGGCTAATGTCCACGCCCAGTTTTGTGGTGTGTGCCTGTTATTTGAAGCACTTCCGTCACACTGGGTTGTCTGGGGCAGCTCTGGGCTATGGGGCTGGCGATGGGCAGGAGTGTTTCCTGTCCACCAGGATGGTGGCTGTGAGCAGACACCCCCCTTTTCTTGGGAAGTTGTGTTGTTTAGTGAATTTTCTCAGCCACTGGATTATTGCCTTTTGTCTCAGAGCTCTCTTATTTCTGCTCTTGACTTGACGTGCCCAAATTTCAATTCTTTGAAGCTTTCTGTATTGAGCTTCTTAGAGTAATTGTTTTAGAAAAAGCAAAAAGGATTTAAAAAAAAAAAAAAAAAAAAAAAAAAAAAACGGCCCTCCTCAGAGATCTAATGGGTTATTGAAATGCTAATAGACAAAGCAACCAGGGCCATTAAGGAAAGGTGCCCTGGGCAGAGAGATCAGCCTTGCTTCGGGATTTGCATATGCGCCTCAAGGCCTGATCTCCGCCCTTCCCCTTTCTGTGTTCACCAGAACTCCAAAAATCCTCTGCTTTTACTTTGGAGCTTCTCGTGTTGTTTTCCTTCTATGCCCGTCTCCTCTCTGCTGGGCTGGCTGCTCTCAGAGTCTCTGGTGTCTGGCCTCAGTCTATCTATGGTTGGAGTTTGAATCAGTAGAATGAGTTTCCGATGAGAGCAGCCACTGCAATTCTCCCTTCTCCTTCCTGGAGCTGACAGCCCCTCCTCCCCCGGGACTGAGCCTGGCAGGGAGGGGCGCGGGTCCCCTGGCCGCAAAAACTTACAGATTTTGCTGATCTCAGCAGTTCCACGTTTTCATGAGTGTTGTATGAAGTATGCCCAAAGACAGATTGCTCTGTGGTGTCCAGTCCACGCAGTTCCTGGCTTTTTACCTACTTTCCTGGAGGAGTAACTAAAACATACAGCTCACCAGACTGCCATCTTGCCCCGCCTCTCCCAGATACTTTTAATTGGAGATGTGTAAGTTTTCTTTATATCACATGTATTGCTGCATGATATTCACTTAACTATTTGCATGCCATGATGAGGAATATTAAGACCTTCATTAATCCATGTTCCATTTAATATTCTTCAGTCAATTCCCCCTTCTGTGGAGGGTATTTTGAAATTTTGTGTATAAAATAGTATCAACATGGCTGTAGTTAATTCATCTATATGCTGAGTGTCCTTCATGTTGGCTTCCAAGAGAGTCACCACATGATCTTTTAATATATGTAATCTATCAGGAAACAGATACTCATTTAAGTCAGAAAGTTTAGATACTGTTGCTGTTGAATTAGCCATTATAAGGCTTACTTTCTCAAGTCTTTGAGTGTTGGGCTTTTTCATCCTCATTTTAAGGGACAAGGATTTACTTCCTTTTGTTTACTCTTAATTTATATATTAGACATATTGACTTCATTAACTAACCCCCATATCTTATCTTCAGTTGGAAGTTCTTTAACATTAATAGTATTACTCTCTATTTGAGTTATAAATGTTCATTTAATTAGGTACACACTCTCTACATGATGTTTTTTCGCTTTTGCTATGCATTTCTGAAATAGTGATTTTACTTTATATTTAGGCACTACAATTTTCCTTTCCTGTTTACATATTGGTGCAGGGAACTTTTTAGAGTATGCTAATTGTCTCCAATCCATTTTAATTTCAGAGACAGTATATTTTGCATAATAAAGGCAGAATTCACCTGGAGAGGACTGTGATTCATATTGACATTTAACTTATTCTTCTTGTATATTGTTTGGGTCAGGGAATTGTCTCCAAAATTGACACATATAAGGATGAATATTCTTAGTTTTAATAAAGTTAACACATTTGGGTAATATGCTGCTTACATTCTTTTGAAAATATCCACATTCTCCTTCCCATAAGGAATAAGTAGTATATGTGGTATTTAGGAAGTGTCAGAAATGAAGTGGTACCTGTAAGGGAATAAGTGCTCATTCAGTTCTGGAGGAGAAAAGAAATTATTTATGATCTTGCAAGAAAGGGCACACAGCCAGAAAAGTGGTGGGCAGGTGCATGGGAAAAAGAGCTTGGAGATCTTTTAATCTCCTATTCCTATTGCACAGGTCCCTCCCCTGTTTCCCCATTGGCTGGGTACTACAGAGGTTACAGCCTATCTGAGGGAGCTAACTAGTCCATCTTTGGGATTTTAAATTGTACAGCCTATCTGAGAGAGTTTATTCTGTTTAAATTTCCTGCTGGGAGTTCCTGCCTCTGATTATACCCCATATCCCTTTACATTCCAGTAACCCTGGTTATTTTTCCATTTAAGGAGCTGGTGCAGATTCTAGGCTTACATCATGGCTCTCTCTTCCCTTTACCACAAGGCCTGTTTAAGCTGGTTCTGCTGCCATTTCCCCTATTCCATGCTGCCTTTATGTGAAAAACTGAACTTAACTCTTTCTTACAGATTCTCTCCTCTTTCTTTTTTTTAAAACCTTTTTAGTTTTCACATTTTAGTTTCTCAAATTTGCTGATAGCTTTTTCACATTTCTCATCATAGGAATCTTTCTTCTTAAGGGAGGTATGGATTGTTCTGCTGATATTCTTGGTTAGAGTGTTTTTGATGGGTCTCTGAACTAGCCTCTGGGCACACAGGATGATGTAGCACCCAGCTGCTGCAAAGATTCTGGCTGAAATGATAAGGAAAGTTAAAATAGATGTTGCAATTCCTTTCCATTTCCTGAACCTATTTTTCAACCATTCTGTGAGTGGGTTGTTAATGCCAGAATTTTTTGCTAGTTCCTGAAATAAGCCTGTTAAGTTTTGTAGAGCTTTGGTGATAATTCCATCAGGTGTCATATTATTGGGCATGAATGTGCAACAACTCCCCCAACTGTAGTACAGACAACTCCTTTTTACAGCTAGCATCATGTCTAGGGCCATTCTATTTTCCCATGCCATTTGGCTAGTGGCATCTAACTGTTCTGCTATTCTCTTAATGACATCCCTGGTATAGTTGATAAATCTTAGCTGATGACCACATTTTCATTGATGGTGACCCACCAGAATAAGAATGATTCAAATCCTGCAGCAACTTGATTTCTAGCTTTAAACTCATAAGGAACTTCCCAGGGAACCCCTATACTATCCCTATACTATCTACATACATTCTTCCATTGATGGAATAAGGTAAATTTTGTACATTTCTCTTTTCTCCTTTGCCTTGGGTTGGTAACTTTTCTTTACTTTCATATGCCAGGTTGAATGAGATAGCCAATTGAACCAGAGCAGTTTCCTCCCCAATTTTCAGGTAGTTTTGGCTGGAGGACACCCTTCCCACAGTACCACCAGAGGTTTGCTCACGGTATAGTTAGGCTGGAGAAGTTGCTTACATTCCACACTTGTGTACACAAAGCCATGGTACCAAGATCCTGGAGATCTTCTTCCCATCTGGAGAGATAGGCAGAGTGGTTTCTGGGACCAAGGTGAGAAGCTGGTATGGCCTTGACACTTCCCTTCTGGACTGGAGGGAAAAGGGAGGACAACATACTACAACTTTCACCAGGAGCAGCATTTTGAAAGAGGAGTGTTATACATTTAAACTCCTTTTCATGCTTTTTCATCCCCAAGGGGAAGGGCACAATCTGAGCAGTGGGTTGTCTGGTTGTACAAGCATAACAGTCACTTCTGTTTAGACACTGGATGGTATATTTGACCCATTCTACCCTGGTATTTGTATTTCCATAAACTGTCTCTATTTTTATGATTTGCTTTAAGTATCCAGCCTTAAGTATTCTAATGACCTTGGGGTCACAGCCAAGTTTCCTTTAATGGTTTTCCCTCCAACCTGGATGAGACCCATCCCTTATACTGTGTTGTCCACCAAACAGTCTTCCAAAAATAACAGAGGTCAGGTGACTCATAAGTTATACTCTCAAATGTTTGTCCTCCAACAATCTTGCTCTCTATTTGAACAGTCTGCTTACATAATACTTATATTCCTTACTCAGTTGTCACTGATGTTTTAGATTTCTACAGCTAATTAATTGACAAACGTCAAATTATACATTTGGGACTCTATGCCTCTGACTATAATTATAACCAGTTTAGCAGAACCCGTCATTCCTTGAATATGGAACATTATGATTAGTACAAGAAATTTCGTGATTAAGCTGTACTCAGAGCACAATGCAAACACAGGGTTTAATCCAGCCCTTCCTCCCTCTAGTATGTTCTTTCAACTATTGTCTTTTTAGAGTGATCCTTAGGGTATTTGAGGTGGGAGTCACTCTCCAGGATTTGTGTTGAGTTGCTGAATACTTATCATCTGGTTCAGGCACTTGTCCCTTTACTACTGTATAATGAGTCCAACCTCTTTCTGCTGTTCATACTGCCATCTCAGTCATCAGCAAGACTTGATAGGGTACCTCCCAGATTGGTTCAAGTTTGGATTCTCTCCATGACTGGATCAGAACACAGCTGCTGGGCTGATGTTGATGGGCAGCAACTTCAAGAGGTGGGGTCTGAGCCAGCAGTCCACAATGCCTGAGAGTTGATAGAGTAGAAGACAAGACTGGTATATAATTCTTTAGGAAAAGATCCTTTGTGTCTAGGGAGGGGAGCTCTCCAGTCCTCCTGGGGAAAGGCAAACCAAAAAACATTTCATAAGGGGGAAATTTCCAGTTCTTTTCTAGGGGCAGTCCTGATTCTTAGTAGAGCTATAGGTAAGCACTTGATCCAGGGTAAATTTGTTTCCAAAATCAATTTAGAAAGATGTTTCTTTATGGTTTGATTCATTCTTTCCAGTCTCCCAGAGGATGGCAGATGCCAGGGAGTGTGGAAGTCCCAAGTGACACCCAGGCTTCTCATGACATTCTGCAACACATGGGAGGTAAAGTGACTTCCATTGTCAGAGTCTGTATTTTCCACTAACCCATAACAGGGAATGATTTGTTCAAGGATAACTTTAGAAGTTCCCAATGCTGTAGCTGAGAATAGAGGGTAGGCTTCCACCCATCTGGTATGGTGGTCTACAATTACCAAAATATACTTTAAATGACCTATTGGGGGCATTTCAGTGTAATCAACTTGAATGCTCTGGAATGGTCTGAGGCCCGGGTCTCTTTCCCCTCGTACCTGTTTTCTCAAGACCTTTATATTAATCTTCTGACAAACTATGCACTGTTCACATATTTGTTTAGCAACTGTATAAAGGCCTACACATCCAAATTGTCTAAGTACTAAATCACACATGGCTTTTATCACTCCAGTGACTCCCCTGTGTAAGACTGCTAATACCTCCCTCATTATTTGTTTATTCAACATTTGTCTGCCATCTGGGAGAAACCATTTCCCCTGATCATTTAAGGTTGTTCCTAACTGTTCCAGCTCTTTTACTTCTTTGGCAGAGAATGTAGGGAACCCAAATTCTTCAGGGATAGAGGGAATCAGGACCATTAGTTTTAAAAGGGGACAGTGAGAAGCCTCCTTAGCCTTCTCATCAGCTAACCTATTGCCTTTTGCCTCAAAAGTAGAGTCCTTCTGATGTCCATTTATATGAACCACTGATATTTCTCTAGCTAAGAGTAGATTGGTTAGTACTTGTTTCACCAATTCCCCATGAACCAGTTCTTTTCCTTTGCTATTGATTAATCCCCATTTTCCCCAGATCTTTCCAAAGGTGTGGACTACCTCAAAGGCATACTTAGAGTCAGTGTAGACTGTACCATCCTTTCCCTCTAATAATTTGAGGGCTTGATTTAGTGCATACAATTCACAAGTTTGAGTTGTCCACTTATTGGGCAGTTGGCTAGCTTCTTTCACTTCACAAGTTACCCCATCTACAACTGCATAGCCATTGTGCCTTTCTTCTTCTAGGACTTTAGAGGATCCATCTGTGAACAATCTTTCCCCTGAGTGTAGGGGAAGATCCCTTAGGTCAGGTCAGACTCAGTGTGCCAGTTTGAATGTATTATGTTCTGCAGAAAAAGCCATATTCTTTGATGTAATCTTGTCGGGCAGATGTTTTAGTGCTGATTAGATTGGAATTCTTTGAGTGTTCCCATGGAGATGTGTCCCACCCAACTATAGGTGATAACCCTGATGAGATAATTTCCATGGAGGTGTGGCCCCAACCATTCAGCATGGGCCTTGATTACTGGAGCAGTACATAAGCTGAGACAGAAGGAACTCAGTGCAGCTGTGAGTGACATTTGAAGAGGAGCTATAGCCAAGATGGACACTTTGAAGAAAGCACAGGAACTGCAGAGGAGAGACAATTTGAAGACAGCTGTTGAAAGCAGACTTTTGCTCCAGAGAAGCTAAGAGAGGACAAGTACCCCAAGTGCAACTAAGAATTACATTTTTGAGGAACTGCAGCCTAGAGAGGAACATCCTGGGAGAAAGCCATTTTGAAACCAGAACTTTGGAGCAGATGCCAGCCACATGCCTTCCCAGCTAACAGATTTTCCAGACACCATTGCCCATCCTCCAGTGAAGGTACCTGATTGCTGATGTGTTACCTTGGGCACTTTATGGCCTTAAGACTGTAACTGTGTAACCAAATAAACCTCATTTAATAAAAGACAATCCATCTCTGGTGTTTTGCATTCCAGCAGCATTAGCAAGCTAGAACACTCAGGTTTGGTATTCAGTTAGGTCTGAACAGTCATGCTCAGGGGTCTTTAATTGTTCAGGCCCCTTCCAGAGGAAGGAGGCCATGTTTAGGCTGTGATCTGTTTTCAAGACCAAATCATTTTTTTCCATTAGGATTGCCTCATATTTCAGGATTCAGGAATCAGTCAACCATCTCCCTGCCCTTTGAGACAGAATAGTCCTCACTTTATGAGGGGTATTACTAATGCCCCTTCAAAGGTCAACTTCCTGCTTTCTTCTTCTAAAAGTTTGGTTGCTGTAATGGCTTGAACACACCCTGGCCACCCCCTAGAGACTGGATCTAAACCTTTGAAAGGAAATCTGTGGGCCTTCTTGGCCTTCCAGATTTGGGTTAGGACCCCTAAGGCCATTCCCTTATCTACTGTAACAAACAGGTGAAAGGGTTTTTCGAGGGAAGGAAGAGCTTGAACAGGAGCTTGCACGAGTGCCTGCTTGAGCTCATTTAAAGCCTCCATTTCCACTTCCTCCCATTCTATATTGTCAGGCTCTTCCTCTAGTAATTTTTGGTATAGACTCTTAGTTTGAGATGCAAAAGAATCCATCCACAATCTACAGTACCCTAACAATCCCAGGAATTTCCTTAGTTCCCTTCTTGTTTGAGGAAGAGGCAACTCGACTATGGTCTGGATCCTTTCTGGATGGATTTTTCTTTTTCCTTCACTTATGAGGTGATCCAGGTACTTAACTTCCCTTGCTACAAATTGCAGTTTACTTTTAGATACCCTTAATCCTTAATCCCCTAAAAAATTCAGTAGATTCTTCATAGCTTGAGCCACCACTTGCCTTTCTTTACCTGATATTAATGGATCATCTATTTATTGCAGAAGGGTGATCTCAGGTGGGATTGGAAATTTTTCCAGTACTCTTTCTAACTCTTGCCCAAAGAGACTGTGGGACTCTGTAAAACCCTGAGGTAAGACCGTCCATCTGTATTGCTGCTTTTGCCCATTGAAGGGATCTTTCCACTCAAAGGCAAATGGGTCTCTACTTTCTGGATCAAGCAGACAGGCCCAGAAGGCATCCTTGAAATCTACTACACTAAACCACTTATGATGGTAGGGGATTTTACTCAGGAGAGTTGTAAGTATTAGGAACTACAGGGTGTTGAACCTGGAGAATTTGATTAATGGCTCTTAGGTCCTGTACCATTCTCCAGCTACCATCTGGTTTCTGGATGGGGGGAATGGGAGTATTAAAAGGGGGCATACAGGTCTCTAAGAGTCAGTCTTGAAGGAGACCCTCAATGATGGATTGGAGTCCCTGTCTTCCTTTAAGGGGAATAGGATATTGTTTCTGGCACATGGCCTCCCCTTCCTTCTTTTAACTTGATTTTAATTGGGGGAATTCACAACCCTCCCCTGTTTCATTCTTTTACCCGTGCCTCCTTAATGTCCATTTCATCTTCTTCAGTGAGCAGGGACATAACCTCAATTTGTCTATTCCTCACCTCTAAATCCAGTCCCATAGGTATTATTAGGTCTCTTCCTAATAAATTACTCCCAGCTTCTGGGATGTACAACAAGGGAGCTATAGTTTGATTATTTTCCCAATAAACATTAGTAGGCTCAAAAATGGGATCTTTAAATACCTCCCCTTTTACCCCTGAGATGGTGAGAGAACTGCCAGAGAGCCTGGCTCCCTTTTGAAGATGATTTACAGAGGATCGAGCTGCTCCAGTGTTTACTAAGAATGTAATTTCCTCTTGATATGGGCCCACCTTTAAGTTTTAAGTTTACTAAAGGATCCCAGTGAGCATCTGAGATGACAAGACTCTGAGTCTCCTAGTCCTCAAAATTCATTTGGGGTATAACTCAGCCCTCCTTCTGTAAGTCTGGGCACTCTCTTTTGAAATGGGCAGGTTTTCCACAGTGATAACACCCTGCAGAGTTCTGCATTCTCCTTGCTCCTTTATTTAAGTCAGCCTGGCCCACTCCCTTATCTCACCTCTGTCTGCTTCCTCCATTCCCTGCTTCTAATCTTTTCTTGACCAAGTGGTTGACAGTGGTCATAATGACTTTAGCCCATTGCTTTTGCTTTTCATCCTCCCTTCTTACAAATACTTTCTGTGCTTCCCTTAATAACTCCTCCAATGGCTTATTCAGCTATCCATCTCTTTTCTGGATCTTTTTCTGAATATCAGGCCAAGACCCCTTCACATAGCTGACCTTTAACATTCCCTGGGCTACAGGGTCATCAGGGTCCATATCTGAATATTTCCTCACTTGATCTCTCAATCTTTGCAGATAAGCAGAGGGAGACTCATCTTTCTCTTGATTCACCTCAAAAGCCTTATCCAAATTTTGGGATTTGGGTATGGCCAATTTTATCCCCTCTGTAATGAGGTCTCTGAGATCCTTCATTTGTGCCCTATCCTCCTTGTTATTACCCAAATTGGCATCAGTACTTGGAAATTTTTGCTCTGCTGCCATCACTCCTTGCCCCGGTGGGTGTTGCCTTTTCCATTCTTTCATAGCCACCCCCTCACCATTCCTCTCTCTTTTGTAGAGAGAATGTTTAATATGGACATAAGTTCAGACCATGTGTATAGGTGAGAGCCTAGGAATTGTTCTATTTGATCAGCCAGCCTCATTGGGTCCTCTATTAGCGATTTCACATCCTTCTTAAAATTCCTTACTTCTGCATTCATTACTGGGGCATCTACATACCTGATTTTTTTCAGCCCCATAGGCACCTCCCTCAAGAGATAAAGGGATTCAATCTGGTGATGTTCCCTTACCCTCTTTCCTTCAAGAGTTTTCAGAAATGGAAAATTCTAAATATCCTTTTTCCACTGTGCTAATTCTTTCCTCAACAATTGATGGGTCATATCTGGTGAGGCAGTTGGCACCAATGGACCTCCTGGTTCCCCTGGATCCTGTGTGGACTTCATTAGGTCCTCAGACTCTAACAATTTCTGCCCTGGGAAAGGAGGGGAATAGTAGGGAGGAGGAATGCTTAATAAGAGGTCCCAGGGTTTAGATTCTACCAACTCAGCTTCTCAGTTCAGATTTTTATCTTTCACAAGGTAGAGGGAACTTTTTTGTTCTTTAGCCAGCACATGGTGTAATCAGGCTCCTCCTTAGAAAAGGGTTTCTTCTCATTAGCATAAATTACAAGGTTGGCACAGAGCCAATCCTCTTCTGTCCCATACTTTGGCCAGAATACATCTGGTGGTAAAATGCTTTCTTCAGTCCAAATGTAACAATAACTTTTATCATTTTCTTTTTGTCCTTTCCCTTGGTCTGATTGCTATTGGTCCAAAATTTTAACATTCCACGTAGTGGACTATCTGGAGGGATGTCCCTGAGGGACTCTAAAGGTGCCCACTTTTCTTCTTCCTTGGCCAGCCAACTGCCTCTATTCTCCATTCTGAGTCTTGTCTGGGCTTCTTTCTCTCAGTTCCTTTTGTTTCATCCATCTCTGGCCCTTTCCCTCTCAGAAGAAGGGAACAGCAAATCAGGACTCTGCACTTGCTTTGTGCAGTATGTTGCATGTCTCAGTCACACACAATCAGATTCGGACTTATCAAGAATTACCAATCACCAAGGTAATATATTTAATAGTCCTGTTTCCTTACCTTGGTTCATGCATGGAGTTGCCTGGTCAACCAGAGGCAGGCTTTCCCTTTTCCCCTTTTTCTCATCCACAACTGGCAGATCCCAGCATCTGGTCTCAGGCCCTTCAGCTGCTGGAGACAGGCCCCCAATGGTGGAGTCTGAGACTGCTCAATTGGTGGGGCACCCTTCCCTTTGTCCACCTCTGGGGTCCCACTCTGAAGCTCTGGATCCTGGATGAGCTCCCAAGTTGTCAGAAATAAAGTGGTACCTGTAAGGGAATAAATGCTCACTCAGTTCTGGAGGAAAATAGAATTTATTTACAATCTTGCAAGATAGGGCACACAGCCAGAAACATGGTGGGCTGGTGCATGGGAGGAAGATCATGGTGATCTTTTAATCTCCTATTCCTAGTGTGCAAGTCCCTCCCATGTCTCCATTGGCTGGATACTACAGAGATTACAGCCTATCCAAGAGAGCTAACTAGCCCATCTTTGAGATTTTGAATTGTACAGCCTGAGACAGTTCATTCTGTTTCAATTTTCTGCTGGGAGTTTCTGCCTCTGATTATACCCCATATCCCTTTACATTCCAGTAACCCTGGTTACTTCTCCATATAAGGAGCTGGTGTAGATTCTAGGCTTACATCATGGCTCTCTCTCTCTTTCCTTTACCACAGGGCTTGTTTAAGCTGGTTCTGCTGCCATTTTCCCTATTCCATGCTACCTCTATGTGAAAGCTAAACTTAACCCTTTCTTACAATCCTGATATATGTTTTGTTGGATCTGTTTCCCTGGAGGACCCTGATTAATACACCATTAACTAATATCCCATCAATTGGAAATTAAATAAACAATTTATGCTAATTCATATATTAGAGGATTACTAAGAAATAAATATACTTAACTACTTATTGAAACATCCTTATTCTGAATGAAAGAAGCCTTTATTAACAGAGCACATGTTTGCTTACATTAATATGAAATTCTAGAACAGGCAAAACTTATCCACGGTGGATAAAAACATTTGGACATTGGTGCCTGTGGGAATAGAGGTGGGGATTGACTGGTGTGGTAAATCAAATTATGTTCCCCAGGTTTAGATGTGTCAGTCTTAATCTACATAGCTCTGGGTGTAGAACCAATCGTAAATAGGAACCTTGATTTTGCTAAGGAGTGATCCAATGCACTGAGGTTTGGATTTTATCCAGATTACTGGAGGCCTCTTTATAAAGAAAACACCCAATGGATCAACTGAAGAAGCTAGAAAATGAACAGCAAACCAATCCTAAACCAAGTACAAGAAAAGAAATAACAAGGATTAAAGCAGAAATAAATGACATAGAGAACAAAAAAACAATAGAAAGGATAAATATCACCAAAAGTTGGTTCTTTGAGAAGATCAACAAGATTGACAAGCCCCTAGCTAGACTGACAAAATCAAAAAGAGAGAAGACCCATATAAACAAAATAATGAATGAAAAAGGTAACATAACTGCAGATCCTGAAGAAATTAAAAAAATTGTAAGAGGATATTATGAACAACTGTATGGCAACAAACTGGATAATGTAGAAGAAATGGACAATTTCCTGGAAACATATGAACAACCTAGACTGACCAGAGAAGAAATAGAAGACCTCAACCAACCCATCACAAGCAAAGAGATCCAATCAGTCATCAAAAATCTTCCCACAAATAAATGCCCAGGGCCAGATGGCTTCACAGGGGAATTCTACCAAACTTTCCAGAAAGAACTGACACCAATCTTACTCAAACTCTTTCAAAACATTGAAAAAAATGGAACACTACCTAACTCATTTTATGAAGCTAACATCAATCTAATACCAAAACCAGGCAAAGATGCTACAAAAAAGGAAAACTACCGGCCAATCTCCCTAATGAATATAGATGCAAAAATCCTCAACAAAATACTTGCAAATCGAATCCAAAGACACATTAAAAAAATCATACACCATGACCAAGTGGGGTTCATTCCAGGCATGCAAGGATGGTTCAACATAAGAAAAACAATCAATGTATTACGACACATTAAAAACTCGAAAGGGAAAAATCAATTGATCATCTCAATAGATGCTGAAAAAGCATTCGACAAAATCCAACATCCCTTTTTGATAAAAACACTTCAAAAGGTAGGAATTGAAGGAAACTTCCTCAACATGATAAAGAGCATATATGAAAAACCCACAGCCAGCATAGTACTCAATGGTGAGAGACTGAAAGCCTTCCCTCTAAGATCAGGAACAAGACAAGGATGCCCGCTGTCACCACTGTTATTCAACATTGTGCTGGAAGTGCTAGCCAGGGCAATCCGGCAAGACAAAGAAATAAAAGGCATCCAAATTGGAAAAGAAGAAGTAAAACTGTCATTGTTTGCAGATGATATGATCTTATATCTAGAAAACCCTGAGAAATCGACGATACACCTACTAGAGCTAATAAACAAATTTAGCAAAGTAGCAGGATACAAGATTAATGCACATAAGTCAGTAATGTTTCTATATGCTAGAAATGAACAAACTGAAGAGACACTCAAGAAAAAGATACCATTTTCAATAGCAACTAAAAAAATCAAGTACCTAGGAATAAACTTAACCAAAGATGTAAAAGACCTATACAAAGAAAACTACATAACTCTACTAAAAGAAATAGAAGGGGACCTTAAAAGATGGAAAAATATTCCATGTTCATGGATAGGAAGGCTAAATGTCATTAAGATGTCAATTCTACCCAAACTCATCTACAGATTCAATGCAATCCCAATCAAAATTCCAACAACCTACTTTGCAGACTTGGAGAAGCTAGTTATCAAATTTATTTGGAAAGGGAAGATGCCTCGAATTGCTAAAGACACTCTAAAAAAGAAAAACGAAGTGGGAGGACTTACACTTCCTGACTTTGAAGCTTATTATAAAGCCACAGTTGCCAAAACAGCATGGTACTGGCACAAAGATAGACATATAGATCAATGGAATCGAATTGAGAATTCAGAGATAGACCCTCAGATCTATGGCCGACTGATCTTTGATAAGGCCCCCAAAGTCACCGAACTGAGCCATAATGGTCTTTTCAACAAATGGGGCTGGGAGAGTTGGATATCCATATCCAAAAGAATGAAAGAGGACCCCTACCTCACCCCCTACACAAAAATTAACTCAAAATGGACCAAAGATCTCAATATAAAAGAAAGTACCATAAAACTCCTAGAAGATAATGTAGGAAAACATCTTCAAGACCTTGTATTAGGAGGCCACTTCCTAGACTTTACACCCAAAGCACAAGCAACAAAAGAGAAAATAGATAAATGGGAACTCCTCAAGCTTAGAAGTTTCTGCACCTCAAAGGAATTTCTCAAAAAGGTAAAGAGGCAGCCAACTCAATGGGAAAAAATTTTTGGAAACCATGTATCTGACAAAAGACTGATATCTTGCATATACAAAGAAATCCTACAACTCAATGACAATAGTACAGACAGCCCAATTATAAAATGGGCAAAAGATATGAAAAGACAGTTCTCTGAAGAGGAAATACAAATGGCCAAGAAACAAATGAAAAAATGTTCAGCTTCACTAGCTATTAGAGAGATGCAAATTAAGAC
This sequence comes from Choloepus didactylus, assembly GCF_015220235.1. Classification (NCBI taxonomy): domain Eukaryota; kingdom Metazoa; phylum Chordata; class Mammalia; order Pilosa; family Megalonychidae; genus Choloepus; species Choloepus didactylus. The sequence goes on from NC_051332.1 coordinate 9,806,334, forward strand.
CACAATGAGATACCATCTAACACCGGTTAGAATGGCTGCCATTGAACAAACAGGAAACTACAAATGCTGGAGGGGATGTGGAGAAACTGGAACTCTTATTCATTGTTGGTGGGACTGTATAATGGTTCAGCCACTCTGGAAGTCAGTCTGGCAGTTCCTTAGAAAACTAGATATAGAGCTACCATTCGATCCAGCGATTGCACTTCTCGGTATATACCCGGAAGATCGGAAAGCAGTGACACGAACAGATATCTTCACGCCAATGTTCATAGCAGCATTATTCACAATTGCCAAGAGATGGAAACAACCCAAATGTCCTTCAACAGATGAGTGGATAAATAAAATGTGGTATATACACACGATGGAATACTACGCGGCAGTAAGAAGGAACGATCTGGTGAAACATATGACAACATGGATGAACCTTGAAGACATAATGCTGAGCGAAATAAGCCAGGCACAAAAAGAGAAATATTATATGCTACCACTAATGTGAACTTTGAAAAATGTAAAACAAATGGTTTATAATGTAGAATGTAGGGGAACTAGCAGTAGAGAGCAATTAAGGAAGGGGGAACAATAATCCAAGAAGAACAGATAAGCTATTTAACGTTCTGGGGATGCCCAGAAATGACTATGGTCTGTTAATTTCTGATGGATGTAGTAGGAACAAGTTCACTGAAATGTTGCTATATTATGTAACTTTCTTGGGGTAAAGTAGGAACATGTTGGAAGTTAAGCAGTTATCTTAGCTTAGTTGTCTTTTTCTTACTCCCTTGTTATGGTCTCTTTGAAATGTTCTTTTATTGTATGTTTGTTTTCTTTTTAACTTTTTTTTTCATACAGTTGATTTAAAAAAGAAGGGAAAGTTAAAAAAAAAAAAAAAAAAAAAAAAAAAGATGTAGTGCCCCCTTGAGGAGCCCGTGGAGAATGCAGGGGTATTTGCCTACCCCACCTTCATGGTTGCTAACATGACCACAGACATAGGGGACTGGTGGTTTGATGGGTTGAGCCCTCTACCATAAGTTTTACCCTTGGGAAGACGGTTGCTGCAAAGAAGAGGCTAGGCCTCCCTGTATTTGTGCCTAAGAGTCTCCTCCTGAATGCCTCTTTATTGCTCAGATGTGGCCCTCTCTCTCTGGCTAAGCCAACTTGAAAGGTGAAATCACTGCCCTCCCCCCTACGTGGGATCAGACACCCAGGGAAGTGAATCTCCCTGGCAACGTGGAATATGACTCCCGGGGAGGAATGTAGACCCGGCATCGTGGGATGGAGAACATCTTCTTGACCAAAAGGGGGATGTGAAAGGAAATGAAATAAGCTTCAGTGGCAGAGAGATTCCAAAACGAGCCGAGAGATCACTCTGGTGGGCACTCTTATGCACACTTTAGACAACCTTTTTTAGGTTCTAAAGAATTGGGGTAGCTGGTGGTGGATACCTGAAACTATTAAACTACAACCCAGAACCCATGAATCTCGAAGACAGTTGTATAAAAATGTAGCTTATGAGGGGTGACAGTGGGATTGGGAATGCCATAAGGACCAAACTCCACTTTGTCTAGCTTATGGATGGATGTGTAGAAAAGTAGGGGAAGCAAACAAACAGACAAAGGTACCCAGTGTTCTTTTTTACTTCAATTGCTCTTTTTCACTCTAATTATTATTCTTGTTATTTTTGTGTGTGTGCTAATGAAGGTGTCAGGGATTGATTTAGGTGATGAATGTACAACTATGTAATGGTACTGTAAACAATCGAAAGTACAATTTGTTTTGTATGACTGCGTGGTATGTGAATATATCTCAATAAAATGATGATTAAAAAAAAAAAAAAAAAAAAAAAAAAAAGAAAACACCCTTCTGCATGGCAGAGCTCAATGTGGGTATCTTGATGTTCACTGAGTATTGGTGGCTGTGGCCCCTCCTGGACATGAGGAATAATCACTGTGATTTTGTTCATATCATTCAATTCCAAGAGAATGAGCCTGGGTGAAGGGGACTCCTAAGCAGAGCTAACATCAAAGACAACAGGAAGGAGGGACCAGCAGAAAGAACAGGAGCCAGGGAGACTTATCCCTGCCCAGTCCCCTCTGTTAACAACAGGACACTGCCCATTAGCCAGACTTCAGGTGCCTCTCACTGGGATGTCTGTGACATCCTGCTGACCACCCACACACACAAGTTGACTTACTCCCTCTGCAGAGGCCCACCTACTGAGGTTCCCCCCTCCTCCATGCTACACACACTCTGCCCCTGTCCAGCATGAGATGCCCAGTTTGTTAGCAAATTTATTGAGGATCAGGGACAGTGACTCATACAGGATCAAACTGTCATCTCAGATCAGGGCAGACCCCACCCAGTTTCCCAGATCATGGTTTAGTGAGAAGCAGGGGTCTCATAAGTCTGGCAGGGGAGCTGCCTATAATGTGAGGGTGATTGTTTTTCCTCTCCCACTGCCTTAAATCCTGCCCCTTGAATTCCCAGTCCCCAAAACACATGTGCATTATTACCAGTGCAAGATTAACTTTTTAAATATAACTTTAAAACTGTAAGCAAAAAGAAAATTGTAAAATGTAACCTTCTAAGCTGCAAACAGGAAATAATGGAAGAACCTATTCTCACAAAGGAGCAATTTGTAAATGTAAAGTGTGCAAGCATATGTAAATATAAAATTTGCACATTTCCCAGGTGCCACCTAGGAAAGAGGAGATAACAAATTACTGAAGTTCTCCAAACCTGTTAAATGTAAAATAAAATAGTTGACTCCCTTTGTCCCTAATGGGCTTAGCCAATTAAAGAGTCACTGGGAGACTGTCCCAAACCTCCCAGATAGATGGGCCTTTTGTCTATCTTTCTTGTTGCCTGTTAGCTGAATAATTATCTGTTTGTCCCTGCACCTGGGTATAAAACCAAACTGGAGAAACACTTCAGGGAAGCAGATTTGGGAAAATTTCCCCTGCTTTCTTCCAGCAAAATAAACCATCTTTCCTCTTCAGCTGGTTCAGTGTGACTTCTGTTAGCTGCATTGAGCAACTGAACCATATTTGGGAACTGCTCCTTCTTCAGTTTGGTAAACATGAAGGGATGAAAACATCTGAATGACATGCTGCTCAGTGGGCTCCTGGAACTCTGAGGTAAGACATTAATGAGCATCAGTTCTATTGTCGACAGAGAAACTTTTCTCTAAGAGCTGGATGAGAGAGCTTCTTGCTTCAGCATCCAGGACCCCAGTGGTTGCTGGCCATGGAGAAAAATAGGTTTGGTGAATGAGTGTGGTTGGTGAATGAGTGTGGATGTCTTGTGAGCATGCATAGACCTTGTTTTCTTTTGTTTGTGGGCCTGTTTGTTTCTTCTTCAGTGAAACAAACTCCTGCTGGAGCTGTAAGTGGGAAACCAATTTGTTGGGCACTAGTTGGCCTAAGTTCATGCCAAAGCTGTTTCTGAAGGGCACAGCCCCACACACACATAGAGGAATAACCATTGAGACTTGGTTTGGAATGAAGTAGCCCCTGGCATTAAGGGAGGTCACTGAATTTGGTGCCTAGGTTTATTTGATGCCTAGGTTTATTTGAGGGCTCAGTGACATATAAACTTATGCCAAAGTTGTTATTGGAGGGTACAGCCCCTGGTACAGAGGAATAGTCTTTGGGACTTGGTCACCTAGGACTTGGCTTTATTTTCTTGATCTTGTCTTTTTATATATTGGTTCCATTTGGTTTCTTTTTCAGTGACTCTTAAACTCTTGCTGAAGCTGCAAGTGGGAAACTACACTTGGTTGGGCACTCAATGGCACATGGAAAGAGACATTAAGACTTGGTTTGAAAGGGAGGGAGCAGCCCCTAGCATTAAGGGAAGTCACTGATTTTGGGTGCCTAGGTTTCAGTTGTTTGGGTGCTCAGTGGCAAATAAATTTATGCCAAAGCTCTTTTTGGAGGATGCAGCCCCAAGCATTGAGGAACAGCCATTGAGTCTTGGTTGCCTAGTACTTGGCTTTAAATCTTAATCTTGTTTTTGTTTGTGGTTTGGTTAAATTTTGTTCTGTGTTTTCTTTTGTCCTGTTTTGCCTCAAGTTATCTAAATGATGTTTAAAAATTGGAAACAACATAAGTGAAAAATCTAAGGAAATTATAGAGAATGAACTTTTAAATTGCATTCTTAAGCATTAAAAGCATTTCAGATTTGAATGTGTGTGTATGTGTATGTACATACATGCATACATATTTATTCATGTATCAAACAGTATCATTTAGTCTGGCCAGTCAAATTGGTAGACCACACATATTTGGATTTATTTGGTAGCTGGATTGTATTACTGGAGTATATTGGTAAGTTGGATGGGCTTTGAGGTATTTTGATTTTTCTTTTAGGTGTTTTGAGGTTTTTAAATTGCATATTATTTTTCAATGTAAAGAAATCACAATGATTCATATTTATAAATATGTAGATTTTAAAATGATTCTTTTTTAATGTACTTTTATTGAGACATGATCACATAACATACAGCCATTCAAAGTGCACAATCAGTTGTTCATTTCTCCAGAAACAAGAAGACAAACATTATAATGCATCACTAATATGGACTAACTATAATGTGTAAAATGTTTCTTAATGTAATTGTTGTTTTGTCTCTCCCTGTATTCAGTAGATTGTTAGAGGGTAGGCCTGAGCAGAAAGCATTTGACAGTTGTACTTATAATAGGCAAGTTTCTTGTACACCATCTGAAATTTCTACACGTATAGAAATAACTTCTCTTCCCCGCCCCACACATTGTAAATATCTTCATTGTAAACTGTGGTGAAAAAATCCCTATGTGTGTTAACTTGGTGTCTGTTTGGGGAGAGTTATTAGATAATTTTGTGTGTAGTAAGATTTTCTGTTCTTTATACCAAGAGTCACTGTAGATTTGTAGAAATTGCTGTCTTATATTGTAAATATCTTTTACTTAAAATTATAGGTCAGAAGTTTTTTTTCTTTCTTTTTTTCTTGTGGAAATGTAGACCACTCTAGACTGTGGAGTGAGATTTTTAGGTGACTGGGTATATAGCTATTATTTCCCTAAAACATCAGTTATTTTTAGATGTATAGACATTATGATATTGCTGATATATTTTCATTGGTTTCCTTCTGTTTTTACTGGGTTCTCAGGAGGGAAATGGTCATATTGGGTATCTTGTGATTTTATGTCTATTAATATCCAGTGCTTTTGCTTTATATTCTTTCTTGGTTTATAGAGATTGCAGATATGCATATATTCTGTAAACATTATGTTACATAAAATCTTTGAAACATTTAATTTATGCAAATATTTATGTTTAAGAGCTCTGTATGTTGGCTTTTGGGGTTTACTGTTAGACAGTTGTGTTTTATAGTACTTTATACCATTTCAACTGTGTAAATATATAATGATGAATTATTGGTTCACATTTGTGCAATCTTCACTGGATTGCTCTAGCTGTTATAGACAAATTAACTTCAATAATGAGTCTTCAAGAACTCTTGGGGTTATTTTTATTTTTATATATGTTGTCATGTTAGGGAGGGAGAGAGAGTGATTCAAATATGTTTTACCATATTTTCATATAGAAGAAAAATTACAATTGGAATCATTAAATGTTCATGTCCTCTTTACATAAAAATACCTCTGTCTATTTCAGGGACATGTAAGTACATATTATTTTCCAGAAGGTACTTAGGTTCAGGATGTGATTCACTTTCACAGAAAACATTTTATAGAATCTCTAAACTATACAGTTCTGTGTTCATTTGTTGCATAGTGGTATTCAAGACAACTTTGTAAGTTATGGGTAATTAAGATTTAATTTGTAAACATCTGAGTACTTCTAGATATATGGAGTCTCACAAAGTATAATTTTCTAATAAATCATTGTAAATTTGTAGTTCTATTATTCTTTGCAATTGACTTGGCAGTGAAGTTGCTGGAAAACAGAGTCTTTTTGCTACCAAAAGTTTATCATATATTTTTTGAGGAGACAAGATTTAAGACCTTTATGCCATTCTCATATAGAAGGCTGCCATTGGAAGTATATTTCATTTGTTAAACCATACTTAAAAAAACATGCAAATTCATTTGGTAAATTTATTGTGGATAAACTGAGCATCCTGATTTTTTGTTGTTAACATTCAAAATATAAATTACTTTGTTAAAGAGATTTTATGCTATCTCTTGGAACTATGCACACTTCTTCTGGTTGTGTTCCCCTGATTGCATGACAATATTCAAGACAAATTTGTAAATAATGTGCAGTTAGTGTTCAATTTTTAACACCTAGTATTTCTAGATGTATAGAGTCTCACAAATATAAGTTATAAGTACTTCATTGTAAAATTTCATGGTTTCATTCTCCCATGTGAATGTCTTAGAAGTGTAATTGATAAAATTGTGGGGTTTTTGAGCTGTGTATATTTTAGTGTGTGTTTATTACATTGTTAGGGGAAAGAAAAAGGTTTTGTGCTTTCATCATTGCAGTTTTAATGTACAATGCCTGTGTACATTAAAAAACTGCTGTAACTAAATCATACTTTTGTAGTTGTATTGAGTTGCTGATAGGTCATTCTATAAATATATTTTTTAACCATTATGGGAAAATTCTTTGTATAAAGAAAATTTTATTCTACCTCTCTGAGCTATACAGTTTTGTATTTGATTGCACTGCATGACAACATTCAAGACAACTTTGTAAAAAAACAGATAAATATGCCATTTTAAGAAATCTAGTATTTCTAGATAACTTGGTGGCTCACAGGGTATAAATTTGTAAATATTTCATTGTAAAATATCATAGTTACATTCATTGACATTTGTAAATGTTTTAGCAGTGCAATAGATAATTAATGGTTGATCTCTTAAGACTATAAAACATTTTAGTATTTGTACAGTGGGGTTTGGGGGAGAGGAATAGGAGACTGCCACTATGTCTACAGAATGTTATCTTCTCATAAAGAAGAAGGGTTTAGATTATAACACTTGGGCTTTGGTATACTTGAAAAAACAAAGAAACAATGAGAAGGCAATTATTTTTAATCAAGTTATATTCAGGGTTAGAAAACATTCAAATTGTTAAAAATCATTGTTATTTTGTTACACTATATGTCTGCATGTACACATGTTCAAAGAGTACATATATGTGGCCTTGACAGATCTGTGTATACTTTTATGTGTGTATATGCATAAACACATAAAATTAGCTATAAGAAATTAAACTGCATTTTAAAAAGTGTATTACTTTATTCATACTTAGTGATTTAAATTTTTTTGTTTGAAATTTAACAGTATTTTCTAAGCTTACAAACATTTCTGTTATAGCCAAGTCTAGGCTGATTTTTATATTAAATAAATAACCCAGTCATACCAATTTCCTCTCTAGTCCATGTATGTGTATATATATGTGTGTGTGTGTGTGTGTGTGTGTGTTTATGTGTGTGTGTGTGTGTGTGTATGTATATATATGTATATAGAATTTCTGTGGCTATAAGCAGTTTTTGTTTTTTTCCTTGAAGTAGTTATATGTTATGTCATAACCAAACACAAATGCCAAAAGTTGTTTATAACTCTGTTGTATGTAAAATAATTTTGGAAAATTTCTTCTAAAGGTATTATTCAGTAGTGATAAAAATACAAATCAGTTTATCTTTTCAAACAGAATTTTACCAATGACAATCAATTAGCATGTGTAATTTATTAAATGTTACAATTTTCTGCTGGGGGCCTATCCTCCAATTCTAGAAAATTTACAGAGAAGAAAGAATATTATAGATTGATTATAACAATAAACAGTAACTTGTACATCTGAAAATACCCATCAATAAGTATAAAAGGGAGAAATTATTGTAGACTAACCAATAAATACAAACTCTGAAAAAAACTTTCTGGGATATAAAAGTGTTGGTAGTATTTTAAGTTCAAGTTTAAAATGATATTTTTGAAGAAGCATCAACTAGTTTTCTATGTTTGCAAAGGTGTGTGCATGTTGCCTCTAGTTACTCTAACAAACTCTTAATGGTAATTAATCCACACAGCATGGGGAAAAATTGAGTAATTCATGATCATTGTTACAGTGGTGATTATCTTACTGTATTTTGAATTTTTTGTACATGTGAATTTACAAAGTAAAGCATTGCATGCTTTATATGTTCGTGTACTGCTACCTGAGAAAATTCTAAGTGAATATGTGATTATATGTGAATAGAAAATTGTCTGGAAGAATACCTGGCAGAGAGGTGGAAAAACAAGAACTGCTTCTATGTTCTGCATTTGAGTTTTAAATGTGATTTCAAAATGAACACTTAAACAAAAGAGGGAATTTTAAAAAAACAGTCTGTATGTCCCTTAATTCTTGCCTTTCAATGTCTTGGGGGTTCTGACTGTTTTTTTCAGCTTTGTTTTCCCAGTGGCTGTTACAAATGTTTTTTGGGAATTATCACACAAAGAACATGCATTCTACAGACTAGTGCAGCAGAGTCTTAAAACATTAAAACAAAACATATTGGATCACCTGAGGAAAGAAGAAGCTAGATGATGGGATTTGAGGGGATCATGAGGCAAGAAATACATTTGCAGATAACCTAAGTACAGCTGACATCATCAGAAACATTCACCCTTCACTGGAGACTTTCAATTCATAAGTCTTAATTGAAAAACACAGAGGATGACAGTTTCAAAAAGGTATACTTTTGTCATCTTTTTTTAATGCCAAGAAGGACACCATCAATGAATGATCTTTTGCTGTACTCCTCACTGAAGGATTCTTCACTTCCTGGAATAACCTTTGGAAGTATGATTGTGTTGACCATGGGGGAAAATGATAACATTGCTTCTACCACTACTTTCACCAAAACTAAAGTACAATCTTCCCAAGGCTTGCAGACTCCTCCTCCTTTTTGTGTGTGGCAGTAGGCACTCCTGGGAGATGAGAAAAACTGGACTGAAGAATGAAAAACTCATATTTATAAAGTGACCCAACATGTATCATCATAATGAATTCTAACCAGACATGTTGACTGATTTCATTGTTGCCATTGGACTAATCATCATCCCTGGAGCCTGAATGGCAGAGATATTAGTACCCAGAGAAGCTCAGGGTGATGGAATGGACAGCCCCAGCTCAGTGGTCTCATAAGTCCAAGTGCATATGTTTCCAATTCTCACTTATCATTGGATAAATTTTGAAAGCTTAGTCCACAAAGTTATTTTCCAATAAATTTAGAAGATGTAACTTTTTAATTAAAATATTTTTATTTCTGAAGTATCTTTTCTCCTCCTGATTATACTCCCCAGTTCTGTCTGCTATTGATGGGATTTTCTGCACATTCTTTTGGGGTATGTTCATAAACAATATGCAAGAAGTGTTTTGGGGGATCATAATTTATTTTCTCTTTTAACCCTTTCTTGAGCCACTTGTAATTTGGCTATATAGCTTTACATCTCTTCATAAAAGAGATGTGAATTTATTGATGACACCTTCTTTAATCCTTATGTTTGCTACAAATTTTCTCTGCAACAAATGTGCTTCTATGTAAATTATTTTGAATCTGTCCCACCAATTAATTGGAGTAATTCCTGTGAATTGATATTGCTGGGGCAAAAGAAAAGGAAAATATGCATTTTGAGTGAAAAATCTTTCTAACTGTAAGGCAGTCAAGCTTGCTCATCATCACATTAATAGTCATTTGTATTTCACTTCCATGTTCTCACTTTTTCTTGGAATGTTTTCACTTCTATTGAAATAATAGTTACTTTGTACTGATTTCTAAGGGCTCATTTATGATGAGCAATGTCAGTCTTCTGATTTTCATACATTGCATGAGAAATACCATGTTTTCTTCCCATTTATTTGATCATACTGTTTCATTTGTGGTTGTGCAGAATTTGTTATTCAGATATAACTCCTTTATGTTGAGTTTTGTATTTGCTAAAAATATTTACATTAGTATCATACATATATTTGTCTGTATTTTCTTCTATTTTCTAAGAATTATTTCTGTCATTTCCTTATACATGGGTCATTACTTTGTTTTAAGGCATTAAATTTTCAAAATTAAAAGGAAAAGCAATTTGGGTTTAAGCCTGTGACAAAGAAAAGCTGCAAGCAAAGTAGTTTGGCCTCACTATAAATTAGAGAATGGCCACAAGTGGCCAAATCAGGGATCAATAAAATAAAATGCCATTTTACAGCTAAATTTATTTTGTAAGAGAATAAACAAATGGAATAAAATTCTGAATGTACAGTGTTTTATGTCTCTTATCTCAGAATGAAAAGCTATAGAGAAAATGTTTTAGGCATGGCATTTTACCATATCACCCAAGCCCTGAGCCTCTCCTTATATGCCCCAGAGTTTATTGCTCCAGGAGAAATAAAAGAGGTTCCTAGCTCCCAAGTAAAAGATAAACAGACTGAAGCTTCCAAGGTCCAGGCTAAAGAAGTAGCCAAGTCCTCTGTGCCCCAGGCTGGGGGACACTTGGAACACCTGACCCCCAAGATAAAAACAATGATCATTCTTTTGCATTTCCCTCATCCTTGTTTTTAAAAGAATAAAAGAATAAATCCCTGCAAATGACTTATATTAAACTTTTACATTTTCATGTCTCTCCTCTCAGATCTTCAAATGACATACCCCATAATGAGGTTGCAGGACCTTTTGGTCCCCATGTACTTAACTTTTTGTGGAACAACCACACTGACCTTCAGAAAGGCTGCACCATTCTACCTGCTCCTCAACAGGTAGATAGGTACATCCCTCTCACCATGTTTTCTCCAACACTTTTACTCCTATATATATATTTTCCTACAATTTTATAGAGTTATATTCACATACCATACATTTATCCACAGTGTACAATCAGTTGTTCATGGTGTCATCATAAAGTTGTACATTTATCACCACAATCAGCACTTGAACATATTGATTACTACAAGAAAAATTGTTTTTTTAGAAATAAGAAAAAAATGATAAAAAGAAAAATAACATGTCATACAATGCAATATACTACTAAGGACAGCAAATAACACCACTACCAAAATCCCATATTCCTCCCCTATATCCCCCTGTCATATACATTTAGCATTGGCATATTGCCTTTGTTACATTTAATGGAGGTATATTACAATGTTACTGTTGACCATAGACTCCAGTTTGCTTTGATTATGTTTTTTCCTGAATACCACCCCTTTTTCAACTCTCTACATGGTTGACATTCATTTGCTTTCCCACATGCAAAAACATTTTTATATTTGTATATTTAGTAACAGTCATTGGCCACTCCAGTTTTTGCCATGTTATACAGTCCCAGTCTTTATCATCTATCTTTACCTCTGGTGTCGTACATTCTCCTATCCCACCTCTTTCAGTTTTACTCACAGACATCTTTGTTCAGTGTACTTACAATACTGTGCTACCATCACACAGTATTATGTTATCTATTTCTGGAACTTTTACATTTTAATTAAAAGTTATTAAATGAAAACTTTTCATGTATTACTTTAACTGATTTATAAAGGTGGGATTTCCTTAGAAAAAGTCCACTTGAAAGGAAAGTTTAGTAACTGTAGAGCAAGCTTAGCTTATCTATACATTTGTACTCTAATTTTATATCTCCTTGTGCTACTGTGGTTGGGCAAAATCTGTAAGACCTATTAAAATCTATTAGTTCTCTTTTCTAAGAGCAAGTGGTTAACTGGAAATAAGAAATAGGGTTGCAAGAAACAAATCTTTTGTAAATTTGTTAATCTTTTTCATAGTTTCCCTTTAATGTAGCACTAAATCTGGAGAGAATTGCTCATGCTACACAATACAAATGTTCCACCCCTCCATAAAGCTTTGCAATGTTTTCAGTAGTATTGTGGTTTATTGTCAACTCCATTAAAACTCCTTTTCATTAAAATAAGAAACATTTTTATTTAATATAAAGTAAATGGTTTACTGTTGTTTGTTAGTACAATGGCAGACTGATTTTCCAGTGTAAATCTGGGCACAACTTCCTAACAGAAGGTAAAATAATTGGATAACCATTGTAGAGCTTAACTTAATGCAAGATATAGTTTAAAATGGTACAATTAGAAACTAAACAAGGAATCAATCAAAGCTATGAGTATTTTAAGAACCCCTCCCAATTCTGCTCAGCCTAATAAACTTATAGATGCTGTAGTCATCCAGGATTGAGAGGGTGGTACCCTTTCTCCTTGGTTCAGATGCCCACTGCTCCTGCATTTCCCCAACCCCTGCAGCCACTGTCTATGGTTTTTGTGGGGTTGTAAACTCTGCATTTCCCTAGGCCTTTCATCCAGACTTGTGGTGGATGTGTCTATCACCCCATAACATTTTGTGCCAGAGTCCACTACATTGAGCAGCCTCTTCTTCCCCACATTATTGGGGAAATTCAGATGAGCATGGGATGCATTTAAATTTACCCTGAAATGGCCTTCCTACCTCATATCATGAATGATATGAATTTCAGGCAGCATGTCTCTAACTTGGGAGGGCAAAAGCAGGGACAGTAACCTCTCCAACAAGGACCAGCTAAAATATTTGTCAGTTCTCCTGACAGTCATCAAAAATTACAGCAAGTTGAAGGTGAACTTAAGAAGTTGACAATCTCAACAATGGTAGAATGCATTTAAAGTGTTCTGTGCAGCTCAAGGAAGGAAACAAAAGAAAGCTATCTCCTATAAAGGTAATTGAAATGCTAATGTCTTTGGAGCAGTCCTGAGCAAAATTTTTCAGCAACAAAGGAAGTCTATAAAAGTTAAGACCCCCAGGGTCCCAAGAAAACTGCCCTGCTCCCAGCAATGTGCACATTGCAGGAGGAGAGACACTGAAAATGGGAATGTTCTAGCTTGATGCAAAGGGAAAGAAGGGACTCCAGCAATACAGTGTCCACAACTGACAGAAGACTAGGACAGTGACCTGTAGTAATGTGGACCAGGGGCACTTTCCACCCATCAGGAAACCATCCTGATCACACAGAAAGAACCTTGGGTCTCATTCCAAGTGGGTAAAAACAGTAATTTTTCTAGTAAACATAAGACTTGATTGCACTCAAATCAGTGCTTGTTAGGGACATGTCTGAAGTTACTAGTGACTTCTCACAGCATCAGCAATGCCAAATTATAAAAGGTCAATTGACTCACAAATTTCTTTGCAAGCCTCCCTCTCTCTGTCTCACCTGGCAAAATAAATTTACAAGTTCTGGTTCTAGGATCAGGCCTACAAACTGCATTAAAAGATCCAAGCAAGTCACAACCTCCTAATGAAGTAAAGCCATGAAATTTCCTTGAGGTGAGTGAGAGATATACAATAGTCATGGTAAGATTGTGGCTTAACATGATTCCAACATGTTTAAACAGTGTCCACTTATGTGAAGAGAAGAGAGGACATTTTTGTCACTAATTAAAAGATTTTAAAATAAAACCACCAGGATCTCAAGGTTACAGATTTGTCCAGAATTTAAGATTTATAAATCCAATGGTAAAAAGTATACATCCCATAGTACCTAATCTATATACTCCCTCATCAGTATTCCTGATGCATATACTTGGTAATTTTAAAAAGTATCATTTATTGCTTCCCAATAAAAAAAGACTTGCAAAAACTCCTTGCATGCAAATGAAAAAGACTTGACAGGTATAAAACAGCAATGTAATTGGATTGTGTTAAAAAGTACAAGTTTTGTCCAGAAATCTTCAGGCAGTAAAGCTCCACAAGAGACTTTTTGCAGACTAGACCTTTTGGCAAGTAGCCATGCCAAAGAACAAAAGGGAACTCAGGATTCTTTTGTATAGTGAGCTATTGTTAACTGCCAATACCAAATTTTGAATTGATAGCCAAACCTCTATATCTGGCCATAAAGAAAAAAAAAACATTAAAATGGATACCAGCATATACAATTGCCTTTCAAATTTTAAAGGCAAATTAATATCAGTGTCAGCCTTGGGCTCCCTAATGCCATCAAAAGTTAACTTACCTGTCCATAAAAAACAGGGCATGACATTCAAAGTACTTGCATAAGTGTTTTGGAAATGTATGTAAACAGAGTCTTATTGGCAAGAGTTTGATGCTGTAGCCCAAGGATGGCCCACTGGCCTAGGACAGTGGCAAACACCTGTGAACACTTATGAGCAATAAAAAGTTTACTTTGAGCTCCCAACTTGTCCTTACTGTATTGGAGCAAAAGGGTTCACAATGGAGAAGCTAGGTCACTATCAGGCAGTTCTGCTGGACAATCTTGAGTGTCAGTCATCCCACAAAAAGCAAGATATTCAGTAGAAATACTGCCTTTCCTGACAGGAACATCAGCAGAAATATGGGCTTAATAGCACTCAAAAGGGCCCTCCATCTAAAAGCAAGGCAGAGTCACCCACCTGCACAAACTAGCATATGTTTCTGCTGATTTGCATACTCACAAAACAATTTGAAAAGAGCATAGTCAGAGTAACTGCAGCCAGCAAAAACATAAAGCTTATAAATCTAATTTTTAAATTGTTAAATGCAGCAATGCATCCTAATAATCCCTACAAAGGACATCTATCCATGAATAATAAAATGTTGAGATGAAGAAAATTATCAAATAGATTTACAGTCCTGCCAAAAGTCCTTGGAATCATCAAGTACTTGCTAGTATTTGTGTTCACTTTTACTAAATAGTTAAAAGCCTTTTCCTTGTTGAACTAAAAAACACAAGTTGTAAAATGGTTACTTCAAAAAAGTTCCTAAATTTGGAGTTCTGATTTCTGTTCAAAGCAATAGACCAGCTTTCATAGCAAAATTGTTAAAATTGTTTCAAGACTCTTCAGCATCAACTGGTGCCTGCATTCTAATTACCAGCCACAGTTGACAGGAAAAACAGAATATGTGAATTAAACTTTAAAAAACAGCCTCACCAAAATCTGCTTGAGATATGGGACAAAGCTCTACCTAGTGCCCTCTTGAGAATAAGAGTAGCACCCTGTAGTGGGCTGGGTTTGAGCCCTTTAAAGTAACATTTAGAAGGCCATTTCTAAAAGTTAAATAAGCAGGTAACAGGCACCCCAGTTCAGAATTAACTACAATTCAATATGTGAAGTTCTTAAGTGCTACTTTAGATGAAATTAATAATTGACTCTAATGCTTTCAATTCCCCACAGGTGTACCCCCTACACCATTACCAGCCTAAAAATTAAGTCTGGGTCTACACCTAAAACAACCAGTATCTCCACATTTAACTAAATCCTACATGGGCTAGGCCTTGTTTAGTGTTACTTGTTACTCATTTTTTTCTTAAGTTGCAGGAAATATAGCCCTGGAATTCACCATACCAGAGTCAAGTTACAACTGTTCCAGGGTGAAGACACACTTCCTGTTAAACAAAAACTGGTAACAGTAAATCCTCCAGAAATACAGTTATGGTTATAGACTCTTTTCAAACCATACTTACAATCTTCCTAATTGTTATGTCTACTGTTGTCCTAGTCAAATACCTTTTATCTCTATGTACTCAAATAATAATTCAAGTATGTATGAAACACTTTTCATCTTCCAAATCTCTGGCTAAGAATGATCCATGATGACTTGAATGTAGAGGATATAAGGAATGTTTTTATTAGAGGGAAAAAGATGGTAGTTTTGTTCTAAATATCTAGTTGTTTCAGAATGTGGGACAAAAACCTGAAAGAAGGAAGAAATTTGCAGAAAGTTCACAGAAAGGGAAATTTTTTTTCTGTGGTCAAGGTAGGAAAATGGTAAAGACTAGTGATATCACTACTTAATGGTAAAACCTCACAAATTAAAAGAGGTGGTTTTTCAAAACCAAATACCAATTAATATTCTGGCTGCCACCAAAGGTGGTACTAGTGCTCTGATTAATGTTCAATGCTGTATGTATGTGCCTAATAATTCACATAATGTAAACTTTTTATCTTCCAGACCCCTGGATGAGAATAATCCATTCTACCCCAAAGGAAATTGACAATATCTATAAGTTATAAATCAAAGATTTCACCAGATAGCCCCTTAATTACTTCATCCTAATTGTCAGCACAAAGCAGCCAGACCAACCAATGGCTAATTCCCAAGACTGGAAATGAATATTATTTTAAGGGGGAAATTATAATGATTACTTTTAAAATATAATCTTAAACTGTAAGCAAGCAAGGAATTGTAAAATATAATCTTCAAAGCTGGAGACAGCATATAATGGAAGTGCCTATTCTCAGAAAGGTTAAATTTGTAAATGTGAAGTGTGCAAACATGTATAAATGTAAATTATGCACCTTTCCCAGGTGTCACATAGAAAACCAGAGCTAATATATTACTGAAGTTCTCCAAACCTGTTGCATGTTAACTAAAATAATTGACTCCCATTGTCTCTAATAGGTTTAGCCAATTAAAAATCACTGGGAGACTCCCCCAAACCTCCCAGGTAGATGGGCCTTTTGTCTATCACTCTTGATGCATGTTGGCTGAATGATCACCTCTTTTTATCTCTGAACCTGGGTATAAAACTCAATTGGAGAAACACTTCAGGGAGGCAGATTTGGGAAAATTCCCCCATCTTCCCACTAAACTAAACCATAAACTAAACCATATTTTCCTCTTCAGCCTAGTTCAGTGTGACTTCTATTAGCTGCACCAAGCAACAAACAGATATTTGGGAGGTGTCCCTTCTTCAGTTTTAATTGGTATTGTTTTGAATCTATAAATCAGTTTAGGTACATTAAATTAAGCTCTTTAGGCAAAAATCAAATTATGCCATTTAGCTCTGTTTTTCTCCCCATAGTCATCCATGGACAGCACAGATCCCTTGAATCAGGCTACATTTCTATAAACCAGAGTGCATTTGGCTCCCATGCCTACTATTGTTAACATTTTCTGTTATTGGCTGACCAGTAAATGATTACTTCTATATGTGGTCTTTGATCCCAGAGGTCCTTAGCTATTGTTTGTACCTATGGAGCTTGACCTCCCTCCTAAGGAATAGGGAAAGGGTCTTGTCACAACTCCTCTGGGAGAGCAGAGGTTTCTGACATCCTTTCTACCTCAGAGGATTGGGAGCTCACTTTAGTAATCTCTGGCTCCTAGGCAGTTTACTCCATAGTTTTACTAGGACTGTATCTGGTTGCTTATCTGTAGTTTCTATTTCTGTGCCTACAGTGATGAGATTCACCCACCTCTACTTAGGGGATACCCAATTAGAGCAGTAAATCTCATGGGAGCCTTTCCCATTGCCCTTACTCCTACCCCTTCTATGCAGCCTCTCCACCTCCCTGAGGTCAGCTATGGCCTGAGCAGCAAGGGAAATGTACTGTCCTAATAGCAGACTTAGGATAGACATGAGAGGCCCATAGTAATGGTTGACAGCAACATGCAATACCATGCTTTCCATTTCTATGATAAAATCTTCAGTGTCAGGACCTACAAAAACTATGGCATAAATGATGTGCTTCATTCCAAGCACCCTTAAAATGTCTTGTAGCTCCTCCATAGTTTTCCAATTGGGGGTATTGTGTGGATATATCCCCTTCATTGGTTCATGCAGCCTTATGTATGTCAATCAGTCACACCAATAAGGAGGTGGTTCTCACATTGGCTGAGGTAGCATACAAGCATTTTCATAGAGAAGGGTGGGTGGAAATAGATGCCAATTTACTCATCTCTAACCCCAGAAAGCACTTATTCCCTCTGTTCTGTTGCCCCATAACCTCAGAAGCCATTTGGAGAGGGACTCCCCAGATATTGTCTGTACTGCTGCCCCAAATTTTCCATTTTTGCCATGGTACACTCTTATAGTAATGTGTAATTTCTGTTCAGGAAGCTGGAATTGCTGAGGCCGGGCAGTTGATATTGTGATGACTTCCATTTCTGTTGTATTATGGGGCACACCTGTCAGGGCTTATCTTCCTCCACCTCCCATCCTTCCTCCCCTTCCAATTCTGGGGGTAGTCTATGTGGTCCCATGCTTTTGGGTCCCATCTGGTGTAGCTAAATTCCTCCAGACTTGAGCCCCAGGAAACTTACAGCCATTGACTTGGGCATATCTGCATGTCAGAGTCTTTAGCTGATTGTCCACTCACAGCAGGTGATCAGTTAGGAAGTCCTTCATTTCCACCTGGGCATATCTCATTCTAGTTTTACTTTCTCCTCTAAATGGCATGCAGTAGATTTCACTGCTTGTTCTGTCTTGGTAGCCATCTGTGGGGCTCCTAAAAGGGGTCACACAATGACTGCCAGTATTTGCAGTCCCTTTTCTTTTTCCTCAAATTTAATTATCCTGCTATCCACTGCAAAACAGTTGCAGCCCTGCCAGTTTCTAGGGCATTCCCATACTCTCACAGCAGCCCCATTCATCCAGGAGAGCATCCACCCCTCCTCACATGGATGATGGGGTAATTTGGGATTGCCTCCATGGATTCCCCTTCCCAGGACCCAGGCCCACTGTGGCCAGTGGCTTTTGGGCCTCCTTCCTGACTCACCAATTGTTCCAACACAGCTTAGCCCTAAGACTGAAGGGCACACCAGGCACAGAAGGAGATATTGGTTTAATTGGGACTTTACAGGAGATGATGGTTTCATGGTTGTGGCCAGCTATGGAAAGTGAAAGACAAAGAAAAGAGAGAGAGGAGCACCAGGGGGTGGCTTAGAAAGACTTAGGTTCATAGGGTGTGTCAATGGAATTTCAGCATGGTCTCATGAGACCTGGGAATTAACACTGATCAAGAGAAGGGAGTTTTACTTCCCCCAACCCATGGGGGATTGTTTGACCTTGACATCTGTTCCATTCAGGTAGGTGGCTGCATGCACTGAAAAAGGAGGAGGGCATGGGGCTGTGGGACCTCACACATGCACACCTAGTCCCAACTGATTAATCCAAAAGCTGGAGATTACAACTGTGCTAGTGCATTGTATATGCTTAGCAAATGCATCATTTTATTACAGAAAAACAACATCCTGGGAAGGACACATGCAATTTATGACAGTGGTAGGGTGGGAAATGGAGTTTGTTGAATGGTGGGAAAATGATGACAGGAATGGAAAATTTATATGTATACCCTTATTTACTGCTGGAATTTTAACCCTGTGCACTGAGCTGCTTTCAAGAATATGAATTAAAAAAGCATTGAGAAAAGAATAAGAGTCCAAGGAAGGGTATAACAGCAAAATGGGTCTGCACTGCCAACCCTAGCCCTCACCCTGCATCCAGAGGCAGTATCACTGTATAGTCCAGTGCATTAGGGTGGCTTCCCACAGCAGAAGATGAAGAGGGTGTAATGGAAGGCATCAGCCTGGCAGGACACTGGAGCATACAGCTGCAGCAGGAAGGCCAGCAGGAAGGCCAGCAGGCACCCACAAAGCTGAAGACCAGCTCCACAGGGCCATGTTTCAACCCATCTTAACCTTAGAACTGAAGAATACTCTAGGCATGGAGTTAGACATGAATTTAATAGGACTTACTTAGAGGAGATGATTTGTTCCACAGCAGTGGAGGCCAGGAAAGATGGAAGCTAGTGGTTTGCAAAAGCAGGGGGTGTCAGGTGGTGGTTTATAAGGGTTAGGACAAGGAGGGTGTAAGAACAGGGTTTAGGCAAGCCTTTGTGACACAGGGTGTGCGGTCGCAGTTGATTCGTCTGAGGGGGGGGGGCGGCCGGTTGCTGAACCCTCGGCTATCGGCGTTGCTTGGAGGGTACCGGCGGCGGGGGCTCTTTCCCGGAGGCGAGGGTGAGGCGGGGGACTTGGCCAGGTCCCCGGCGGGAGGCGTGCAAGGTGTGGAGGGCGGCGAGAAGGGAAAGATAAGACACTCTTCCTCCAGTAAGGGTAGAACAAAAGGACTTTTATTCCGGGGTGAGCACAGGTTATATGGGCTGGCATAGAGGGCGGGGGTTGTTACAAGCCAATGCTGAGGGGATAAAGGCTAGGATTGGTTCTGAGAGGGTGCGGAGGTTAGGATTGGTTCTAAGAGGGCACGGAGGTTGTTCTAAAAGGTGCAGGAGTTGCTCTGGCAACGGTGTCTGGCAACAATGTATGCGCACTGGTGGTGATGGGAGTTGCATTGGCAACGGGGAGTGTACGGGCAAGATAAGGAAGTGGGGGAAAGGGCGGTTGGGGGAAGGGCGGTTTCCTCCGGCAAGCCTCCCCTGCCCGTGACATTTTGGGTGAGGAAAAGGGAGCTGCCCTGACCTCGCTCCTCAGGCTCGGGGGGGCTGCAGAGGGCACTAACGCCCGTACCCACTACCCTCCCCAGGGGGTGATATCAGGTCCCCTGGCCCAGGCCTGGTAAGTCGAGGTACAAGCTCAGTCACCCGCAAGGGTGTGGAGATTTGTTATCAACAGTGATCAATGGAGGGCAGTTTCAGTGCTTTGTTTACAGTATATTTTTCCTCCCCAGGGAGGTCTGATGAATTTTAATACCTGTCCTGGTCAAGTAGCAGTCTATGTGAAATCACCATGGAGAAGAGGGGTCCTGGCTCTGGGTCCCCACAGCCTGGCAGCCCCACCTGCACCAGACATGGTGGCTGCCCATCCAACTTGCTGGGAAAATGCTCACTGTGCAGGTGCCACACCAGGGCCTCCTCTGTGAACCACAGCTCCTGTAGATCTGCAGAAGTGGATGCCATGCAGAAGACATGGGATTTGGACATGCAGAATGTCAGGTTTGCTGAGGGAACATAGAGGGTGCAAAGGCAGACTGCCACAAAGTGCCCAGACAGCAGCATGAGGAAAAAGAGAGAAACCAGAAGACAGTACTCAACAGGAGGGACAAACATGAAACAACTTGAAGAGAGAGGTGAGGAGGCAGGACAAATGGCATGAGCAGACCCAGGACCCAACCCTTCTACACATATCTGGCACACTTATCTTCCCTGCTTAGAAATGCAGGGGCTGGGCCCACAGTTCCTTGCAGGCACAGGGAGGTTCCCAGTTCTCCAAGTTGGTGAGCATTTATAATTCATGAATGATTATGGTGAATTGTGGAAATTAATGACATCTAACTGCAGGAATATTTGACTATTTAACTAGACTATGCTAGCTACTTAAAATGTATCAATCTTATGGAGTGAAATGACCAACAGTCAAGGACAGATGGGAAATATGTCTGTGGAGGAAACAAGGCACAAGCTACACAATATCTCCTAGGGTACTGATGTTTCTTCTAAAACACATATCTATACAAGCATAGAAGGATGTGAAACTGGGGTCTGATAAGGAGAAGGAAAGAAAGAAATTGCTCTCTAATTACATGGTTCCCAAGATGTGGCCCCTCCTAAGTACTGGTAGGAAACTTTAGCCAAGGACAAAGGTCAAGAAGGTAAATAATCTCCAAGGAGGGGGAAGAATATAACCGTGATGTAAAAGCAGCATTGATTGTGTCTTGCAATAGGGACCCAACCTCCTCATGCTATATGGAATGTGTTCTAAAATCAAATTATCACCCTGCTGCCTCCACACTCCTATTCCTCATGGAAAGACTAAACCTCCAGATCAGCCACTACCAGAGAACCTCTCCTGTCCATAAGTCCCAACACACCTATGTCTGCTTCTATACCTGGTGTGTTTTTCACTCTCTTGGTAGCAACCCCCCAACCTCCCCAGAGCTCTGCACAAACTTGGTCTGGGCACTAATAGCTCCATTGGACTATTACCACAATTATAAAATAGGAATTTAATAATATTCAATGAGAAATGAACAAATATTCAGTGACATAAAATAAAAACAGGAGCAACACATGGATTGTAAAGATAATCAAAAGGAGCTGGTCAGAAACTTTGTGGAAAGAGCATTCCAGAGAAGGGATACTGACCCCAGGATAGGGATAACAGCAGATCAGCCAGCTGGGGTGGATAAGTGGGAAGACCAGTGGACACGGAATGTGTCTATTTCCTGGGGTTTTTGTAAGTTTCTTTCCTCTGCAGAGAAGTCTGGGAGAGGCTGAATGTCCCATGTGGTTTCTGGAGAGCAGAGATCCCTGATGGTACTCAAATTGGCTGGAGAGGTGACTGGGTGTGTCCTATACTCTGGGACCTGGAGTGAACAGGAAGACTGGATAGTGTGGCCCAGGTGCCAAAGTAACTTATGTTCCCTCACCTCATCCCTATCATGCCAGGGAAGGAAGCAAAGTCCAGGTTGGGTGTGCCCATGATGTGCAGGGTTTGAATGCAGGTGTAAATGTACAGGGGTGGATGGCTGAGAAGGTGTCTAGAGGATAAGGGGTCTTGACCTTGGCACTAGGAGTCATCAGAGCCCAGCCCATAACAGACCTGGGTTTCTTCTGGGTTGCTACCAATATGGATGTGTTGGGTTGCAGCCATCTGCCTTTCTGCACTGGGATGGCAGGAGCTAGGGCAGTGGGTGTCCATGCAGGTATTCACCTGTGGCAGGAGGGCTCCAGGTATTCTCAGGGAGGAGCCATGATCTAGGTGGTGACCAAAAGGAAAATCAAGGGAACTAAGGGGACACAGTGTGCCTGGCAAAAGCCTACAGCACCCAGTATTCCCAGATGGCCTCCCATCCAAATAGTAACCAGGCTCAAACCTGATTAGCTTTCAGGATCAGACAAGAACCAGCATGTTCAGGCAGTATAGCTGTACCAAGGACCCCCAGTGCAGGACAGCACTGCCCTGCCCAGTTCACTCCCTAGAGGGACCCCACTAACCCTAACAACACCCAGCCACCCTGTGCAACCCCATTAAAACCTTATCTGCTTGTGAATGCCCAGAATCTGCTTTCTCCAAAGTTCACTGAGGAAACAGTGAATAGACCTGTATTGGTTAAGGACATTGAATTTGTAGTGAAAAACATTCCAGAAAAGAAAACTTCAGGCTCAGATGGTTTCACTGGTGAATTCTACCCAGTATTTAATTAACATTGATGTACTATCAATTCTATGCAATCTCTTCTGGAAAATAAATAAGGAACAACTCCCCAACTCATTTTATTTTGTCAGTTGCACTCTGATACCACAATCAGAGACATTGTAAAAAAAAAAAATGTTTTTAAGAATGTCTTGGTGTGCTGACCCTTGAAGTTAAGGTAGCCATTCTTTTTACATGAAGTCATGGGAATGGTGTATTTCTTCCATTTTACCCTTCCAGTTTGTCTCTGTTGAGATAACTTTGGGAACAAATTCAATCTATATCTGTCAACATCCTGGATTTCCATTCCATCCAGGCCACTCTGATCTTCAAGGATATACAAATATTCTGATGGAATCATTGCATGGCAAGCTATTTCCAGAGATGGGTGTCTATATTGGATTGGATTGTGCTGGAAACTCTTAATATTGTAAGAGATGCCCCAAATGTTATTCCTCTATTTAACAGAAAAATCAATTTTATTTATATACTAGGAAACATATTTGGAAAAAGAAATGTAAAAATACTTTTGCTGAGAATCAGAAACATAAAAGATGAGGATAAAACTTAACAAATACATGCAAAATACACGCAAAACTCTAAAACATTGCTTTGGGTAATAAAGAGTGTAAAAACCAATGAATGTGAAGTTTACTTGCCAAAGCCCATAGTGCATCTGGAAAAACTTATATCGCAGTCTGTTCTCCTTATTATAAGTTCTGTTTGTTATCAGGGGGATTAGGTGAAAAAGGGTCCAGAGTAAGTATAGGACATGCTTTCAGGAAGAGGAGGGTGCAAATCAGCCACACATTTGATTATTTTATTCAAAGCATAGCCCTTTCATTCTAATCATCTCATATATGGTATGTGGTCTTTGTAGATTGCTGGTCCTGGTTCAGACTGTTCATGAATATCATGTACTTTGTTTAGGTTCAAAAAGTGATTTTGATGACTGTGCTGGTTTGGATGTGTTATGTCCCCCAAAACATCATGTTCTTTGATGCAACCTTGTATTAGGTTTGATTTGGTTGGAACCTAATAATTGAGTGTTTCCATGGAAATGTGACTTAGCTGTGGGCCAGACCTCTGTTTGGATCATTTCCATGGTGGTATTTACCTCTCCCATTCAGGGTGGGTCTTAATTAAATCACTGGAGCAATATAAAAATGCTGACAAACAGAAGGAACTCAGTGTGTCTGAAGCCAAGTGACATACCTTAAGGATGTATCTTAAAGAACATATAGGAGCCAAGAGTGGAGCTGGAACACAACC
This sequence comes from Choloepus didactylus, assembly GCF_015220235.1. Taxonomy (NCBI): domain Eukaryota; kingdom Metazoa; phylum Chordata; class Mammalia; order Pilosa; family Megalonychidae; genus Choloepus; species Choloepus didactylus. The sequence continues at coordinate 9,830,440 of NC_051332.1, forward strand.
TGGGATCAGCAGCTGCCAGCCCCATGCCTTTCCAGCTAACAAGGTTTTCCTGATGCCATTGGCCTTCTTTTGGTGAAAGTATACTTGTGTTGATTGCTTCATCTGGACATTTTCATGGCCTTTAAACTGTAACTTTGTAACCATATAATCCCCTTTTATAAAAACCAGTCCATTTCTGGTATTTTTCATAATGGCAGCATAAGCAAACTGGAACAATGACATTCTTGACTACAGTACTTTGTATTAACCCACTGGGCCTGCCAGGGTTGTCACTCTACAATTATGTACCAATTCAAACACCAAGGCTTCCAGCATAGAGGGTCTGGTGTCTGTTTTCACAGATACTGGTGGAGAAACATTGCTGTCATTAGCTTTTGGATTTAACTAACACCTTCTCAATTTTAAGTTGCTTTGATGTTTAAAACAAGGTTGAGACATTGGGCTCCTCAATGCACTAGTATGATAAGTGCTGAAGGGGACCTCAGCAAATTCAGGCAGTGCAGCCCTTAATATGACATTGAAGAATGTTTTTAAAGGAAAGAATCAAATAAAAGAAAACTTTTTTACAAAGGAATTAATTAGGTGAGTGTTCTAGTTTACTAATGCTGCTGGAGTGCAAAACACCAGAAATGGATTGGCTTTTATAAAATAAATTTATTTGGTTACACAGTTACAGTCTTAAGGTCATAAAGTGTCCAAAGTAACACATCAACAGTTGGGTACCTTCATTTGAGGATGGCCAATAGTGTCCAGAAAACCTCTGTTAGCTGGGAAGTCACATGGCTGGTGTCTGCTCCAGAGTTCTGGTTTCAAAATGGCTTTCTCCCAGGATGTTCCTCTCTAGGCTTCAGTTTCTCTCCAAAATGTCACTCTCAGTTGCTCTTGAGGCATTTGTCCTCTCTTGGCTTCTCTGGAGCAAAAGTCACTTTCAAAGGCCATCTCCAAAATGTCTCTGTAAGCTGAAGCTCCTCTCTCAGATCCAGTGCATTCTTCAAAGTGTCCCTCTTGGCTGTAGCAAGCTTGCTTCTTCTGTCTGAGCTTATATACTGCTCCAGTATTCAAGGCCCACACTGAATGGTTGGGGCCACACCTCCATGGAAATTATCTCATCAGAGATATCACCTACAGTTGGGTGGTTCACAGCTCCATGGGAACACTCAAAGGATTCCAGTCTAATCAGCACTAAAAGATCTGCCCCACAAGATTGCATCAAAGAAAATAGCTTTTTATGGGGGACATAATACATTCAAACCAGCACAGTAAGTGTTTAAAAAGACAGTGGCTGTTAGTTATTTGAAGTCTTGTTTAATAGACAGTTTCAGGCCAAGGGGTTGAGGCAGTGTCATTACCTTGAGCATTAACAGGCTCTATTTCCTATGCCTGAGATAATGATTTTTGGTCTGCCTTAAACTCATACAGTTCAATAAAACTAGAAATCAATGACAGAAATTCAAGTGGCATTTCTAAGAACCATGGAAGAGCTTTTGATTTCCTGGAGCCATCTGGAGCCAATTGTCTATCTGAAATTTCACCTGTGCTCTATTTTCTTATGCCAAGGGTTAAATACCCAGGGGTTTTCTCTAGTTTAACTGCTTCCATACATTTTAAACTAAAACTGAACAAAGATGGCCTGATTATAAAACAGAATGATACCTGCCATGGTCTTCATCATCCCAGGTGCCCATTCATCCTTGTCTGCACCTAAAACATGACTGGATCTTTAACAGAAGCCCTGCCTTGCCCCTCCAGTGTAACAAAAAACAGTATTGTGAGAGTTTTATGTCATTCTTTTCTTCTGTTCCTACTTTTCATCCCCCTCCATGAGTCACCCCACTTCTCTCCTGCTCTATTTTTTTATAAATTGTTATAGAAAACACTGATGGGATGGTATTCAAAAAATGAGACCATTGTATTCCTTATTATTCATTGAACTGAAGAACTCACTCCCAGAAGTTTTAAGCAGACGAGATAATTGTTAATGAAAGTGCAGACTGATTGGATAACTTCTCTTAGTGAAACTGGTGCCAGCCAAAAAGGGAGGGACAAGAGGGTTCTCCTTTCATCAAAAGTTTCAATATACAGAATACTAATTGAAATGATTAAAACAATTTAATTATGATGGATTCTGTTTATCTTAAGAATTGGATATTTTATTATCTATTGATATTTCATTAATAATTAGAACAAATATCTTCCTATTATCTTCTCTTTTCTAACTTCTGTGCTATATATTCAAGTGATACAAAATGAGTATATGAATCCTTGTCATAAAAATAAAATATGTACTTGATCCCCTTATACTTTGGGTGTAATTCCAGTGATTTCTCATAGCATTAAGGAAAGAGTGTATAAGCATTAGTTCATGATTCATTCACACACCATATATGTCACACCTGAATATATTGAAACATTGATTAACTTTATTTTAAATATTATATGGAAGTATGGATGAAAAAAATAAAAAATTATCATAATGATTCTTCAGTTTGAAAATTGCCTCTTTCAAGTTTATGCATTAAAGTGAATAAAATTTGATTTTATATTGTGTGGGGTGAGAGCATCTATGCAATATTCTAGATACCCCAGGAAAACTTTACTGTGCAGTGATCCTCCTGCTACCTGCCAAAAGAAATGGTCTAAGTTTTACAATATCCATTTAAAACAATTCAGAACATTTCATAATGTCATATACTTTTTGGGGGGACTTTTGTAAAGGAGGATTATTTGGTTACAAAGTTACATCTGTAAGTCCATAAATTATTGAGAGTAAGGCATCAACAGGGTACCTTCACTGAAGGCTGACCATGGTGTCTGAAAACCTCTGTTCACTGGGAAGGCATGTGGCTGGCATCTGCTTGCTCCCAGGTTGCATTTCAAAATGGCATTCCCCAAAATGTCCATGTAAGATCCCAGTGGCCATCTTCAAATTGCATCCCTCAGATGCAGCTAGCATAATGGCCTATGTGGTTCTTCTTTATCCTTTTTAATTTAATTTTATTGTGATTGATCACATACCATACAATTATCCAAAGAGCCAAAGTGCACAATCAATTGCCCATGGTGCATCCATCACCACAATTACATTTTTTTAAATTTTTAGTGTATTTTCATTACTCCAGAAAAGAAATAAAGGCACAAAAAAAGAAAACTCAAATCCTCCCATACCCCTAAACATCCCCCTCCATTACTGACTCATAGTATTATTTGTTACTGTTGATGAAAGAATGTTAAAATACCAGTATGCAAATGTCCATCCATCCCTGCTCTCAGCTCCCTCCAAGTGCACACTCCATAATAAGGCTGCAGGACTTCATGGTCCCCACACATCCAGCTTCTTGTGGAACCACCACACTAACCTCCAGAAAGGCTACACCATTCTGCATCCCCATCAACAGTAAATAGGCACATCCTGCACTCCATGTTTTCTCCAGCACTTTTATACATATATATATTTTTCCTATAATTTTATAGAGATATATTCACATACCATACAATTATCCACAGTGTAGAGTCAGTTGTCATGGTATCATCATATATTTGTACATTTATCAACATAATCAGCAATTGAACATATTGATTACTAAGAAAAAGCTTTTCTTGGTGAATAATATAAAGATAGTAAAAAGAAAAATAAAATGTCATACAATACAATATAATAGTAAGGACAGAAAACAACATTATGACCAAGAATCCCATATACCTCCCCCACATCCCACTCTCATATACACTCAAATTTGGTACATTGCCCTTGCCACATCCAATGGAAGCACATTACAATGTCACTGCCAACCACAGACTCCAGTGTGCTTTGGCTATATTTTATTCCCAAATACCATCCCTTGTACAACACTCTGCAACATTGACCTTCATTTGTTTTACCACAGGTAAAAACATTTTTATATTTCTACATTTAGCAACAGTCATTGGCCAATACAGTTTTTGCCAAGTTACACAGTCCATCTCCATCATCCATCATTACCTCTGGTGTCATACACTCCCCTATCTCATCTCCTTCAGCTTCACTCACAGATATTTTTGTTCAGTGTACATAAAAAATTGTGTGACCTTCACACAGTATTATGATATCTATTTCTGGATCTATACAATCAATCCTGCTGAATATTCTGTAGTCCTTCAGCATCAAATGCACAATCTCTACACTTTTTCTAGTTCCTGGTAGCCTGTGTTATCAGCTTTTAACTCTCAAAATTTACTCCTGAATGTTAATTCATATTAGTGACACCATACAGTATTTATCCTTTTGTTTCTGGCTAACTTCACTCAACATTATGTCTTCAAGGTTTTTCCACCTTATTATATGTTTCATATCTTTGTTCTATCTTACAGCTGCATAATAGTCCATCATATGTATATACCACAGTTTGTTTATCCACTCATCTCTTGGACATTTGGGCTGTTTCCATTTCTTGGAAATCATGAATAATGCCACAATAAGCACCAGTTTACAAATGTCCATTTGTGTCTTAAGTTTCAGTTCCTTTGAGTATATACTTAGCAATGGAATAGCTGGGTCATATGGCAGATCTATTCTTAGCTTCCCGAGGAAATCCCAAACTGCTCCTAGGTTGCATTTCAAAATGGCATTCCCCAAAATGTCAGTGTAAGGTTTCAGTGGCCATCCTCAAAATGCATCTCTCAGATGCAGCTAGCATAATGGCCTATGTGGCTCTTCTTTATCCTTCTACATTCTCATCAGCAAAGAATAAGTGTGCCTCTTTCTCCACATTGTTTCCAGCACTTGTAATTTTCTGTTGTTTGGATAATGGCCACTTGGGTATGTATAAGATGATATCTCATTGTGGTTTTGATTTGCATTTCCCTAATAACCAGTGAAGTTGAGCATTTTTTTCATGTTTTTCAGCCACTTGTATTCCCTCTTTGAAAAAGTGTCTGTCCAGGTTTTTTGCCCATTTTTTTTAATTGGGTTGTTTGTCTTTCTGTTGTTGAGTTCTAGGACTTCTTTATATATTCTGGATATTAGACTGTTATCTGATATATGGCTTCCAAATATTGTCTACCATTGTGTAGGCTGCCTTTTTACTTTTCTAACATAGTCCTTTGATGTACTAAAGTGTTTGATTTTGAGGAGATCCCATTTGTCTATTTGTTCTTTCATTGCTTGCCCTTTAGATGTAAGGTCTAGGAAACCACTTCTTTCACAAGATGTTTAAGATATTGCCCTACATTTTCTTCTAAGATTCTTATGGTCATAGCACTTATGTTTAGGTATTTGATCCAATTAAAGTTAATTTTCATATATTTTCCATTCTCTTGGAAATGGATATCCAGTTCTCCAAACACCATTTATTGAAGAGACTGTTCTGTCCCATTTGCTTTGGCTTGACTGCCTTATCAAAGAGCAATTGTCTGTAGATGTGAGGGTTTATTTCTGGACACTCAATTTGATTCCATTGGTTGGTATCTCTGTCCTTATGCCAGTTCCATGCTATTTTGAATACTGTAGCTTTGTAATATGATTGAAAGTCAGGTAGTGTGGCACCTTCCACTTCATTCCTCTTTCTCAAGATATTTTTGGCTATTCAGGACACCTTGCCCTTCCAAATATATTTGGTTATTAGTTTTTCTATTCCTGTAAGGTAAGTTGTTGAGTTTTTAATTGGTATTGCATTGAATCAATAAATCAGTTTAGGTAGGGTTGACATCTCATTTATATTTAGTCTTCCAATCCATGAACATGGTATGCTCTTCCATTTTTTAGGTCCTGTTCAATTTCTTTTAGCAGTTTCCTGTAGTTTTCATTATACAGGTCTTTTGTGTCCTTGGGTAAGTTTATTCTTAAATACTTGATTCTCCACCAGGCTGTCTGCTGCAGTGTCTGGTCTCAATCTCTCTACAGTTGGAGATTTTTTTCAGGAGCCTGAGCTCTTCGATCAGAGCTGCAATTACAGTTCTCCATCCTGGTTCCCAGCACTGAAGGCCCCTCCTCCCTTGGGACTGTGCCTGGCCAGGAGGGGTGCAGGCACCCTGGCCACATGAACTCACAGATTTTGCTGATCTCAGCTGCTCTGCATATCTGTGAGTGTTGTATGAAGCATGTCCAAGCTCAAATTCCTCTGTGGTGTCAGTTCCAGGTAGTTCCTGGCTTTCTACCAACTGTCCCAGAGGTGTAACTAAAAACACCTCACCACTCTGCCATCTTGCCCCTCCTGTACTTGCATATTTTTGCTGAAAGATGTGAGTTTTTGTGATGTAATGGGATGAATGCATTTGGTGTACCGAAAGATCATGTTTTTCAGGGATCCATGGTGTGGAGTGTCACTGTTTGGATACATTATGTCCCCTGAGAAGCCATGTTTAATGCAGTCTTGTGGGGGCTGATCTATTAATGTTGAGTAAGTGGGAAAATATGGATTTGGTTGTTTCCATGGATGTGTGACCCACCCTACTCTAGGTGATAATTCTGATTTGATTATTTCCATGAATGTGTGGTCCCACCCATATAGCACAAGTCTTGATTAGTTTTCTGGAGCCATATAAGAGCTCAGAAAGAGCTATGTGCTGCAGTTGAGAGAGACATTTTAGAGATAGCTGCTGACAGTAGATTTTGCTGATGCTTAGAAGATAGCAGACCAGAGTTTGTGCCAAGAACCTAAGACCAGAGACATTTTGGAGAACCCCATTTTAAGTGGAAAATGGGATCAAGCACATGCCAACCACATGTCTTCTGAGCAAAGAGAGGTTCTTCAGAGAAGGTACACCCTTGTGGATACATTTGCATGGACACTGTTATGGCCTTAGAACTGGTAATTTGCAGCCAAATAAATCCCCTTTATACAAGCCAATCCACTTCTGGTATTTTGCATAAGAGCTGCGTTAGCAAACTTGGATAGACTTTGTTACCAGAGAAGAGGGGTTTTTCTGACTTGGCAAATGCCAAACATTTTGGAATGGCTTTTTACATGGATAAGGGGAAGATTCTGGAAGAATTGTTAGGCATTTGATAGAAAAGGCCTAGATGGCTTCAAAGAAACTGATGGTAGGAATATAGACTCTGAAGATAACTCTGAGACTTTGAACAGAAATGTTGAATATGATGTTGCATTGTGGCAGAAAGGTGATTCTTGTTTCAAAAATGGCAGAGAATTTGGCAAGATTGAGGCCTAGTGTCAGATGGAAAGCAGAATTTGAAAGTGTCAACCTGGGATACATAGCACAAGAGATCTCAAACTACTTTTGTAAGATGTAGCCTCATTTCCTCTTGTAGCTTATAGTAAAATGCAGGAGGAGAGCAATACACTGAAAAAATGAACTCTCCGGTACATAGAAAGCAGAAACTGATAGCTTAGAATATTCTGGCTTCAAAAACTTAGATCACAGAAGCTGCAGCCCTACATAAGGATTTAGCCAAACATGGAACCCAACCACCATTTCAGTACAATCCAGGATTGGAGATGTTATCCAGATAAGATTTTAGGAAAATCCTATTGTCTAATTGTTTTTTACCCTTGTATGCTTTATGCCCAGCCTACACTTTTTTGTGAGAACTGTGCTACTGGAATCACTGCCAGTCTGCCCTGGAGAGAACATAGTTGGGACAAATTGAAGGAAAATATTCTTTAAGGAAATTAATGGAAGTTGAGGTCTGGAGTCAAGAAACCTCATGCAAGGTGGTGAGAAGGGTAACTAATTCATATGGAAAGGGTAAGTGTGCCCAAGAATTAGTGTGTAGGTTTTCCACCTCAGTCCTCAGGAAATGCACTGCCACCTAAGGTCTCAAAGAGGGGGGAAAATATTCCACAGGGATTTGGGAGAAACTGGCCACCACCCCACTATTTGGAGAGAGCAGAATATTTGCCCTGGAGAGGCAGATTCCATGCTGTAACCTGATGTTTTTGGAAGGTGGGGCCATGTAGAAGGTGGTCTTTCCAGTGCATGGGTATGTTTGAGCACTCTTTCTTGTGTTTGGAGAAATAAGACTTTTGCATAAGTCTTTGGAATAGGTTGGACTCCTGTTCTCTCAAGCTTCAAGGATACAACATCATTACTTAAATGACTCTCAGACTTTGTAATCTAATGAAGATTTCCCTGAGGGTTTTAGAAACTGTTTTGTTCCTGTGAACCCTGTTTTCCTTTCAGCTTCTATTTATGGCAATGTGAACCTTTTTCCTATGACTGTTCCTCCTTTGTGTACTGGCAGCAGATAACTTGTTCTAAGTTTCACGGGTCCTCAACTAGAGGGGAGTTTTGCTTTAGGACAAGACAGCACCTGTGACTGAATTTGATGGGATCTTGTACTTGCCTATTATTACTGAAAGGATTTAAGTTTCTGTGATGTGATGGGATGAATGTATTTTGTGTATGGATAGATCATGTATTTTGGGGTCCAGGGTGTGAAACGTGCCAGTTTGGGATATATTATGTCCCCCAGAGAAGCCATGTTCAATACAATCTTGCTGGGGCTGAACTGTTAATGTCAATTCAGTGGGAAAATTTGGCTTTGGTTGTTTCCATGGAAATGTGACCCACCCAGCTCTAGACAATAAATCTCTAGATTATTTCCTTGGGGGTGTGGGCCCATCTATATAGCATTGGTCTTGATTAGTTTCCTGGATCCCTTCCTATAAGAGCTCAGACAGAAGGAGCTCAGTGTTGTTGATGAGAGAATTTTAGATACAGCCACTGAAAGCAGAAATTTGCTGATGCTTTGGAGATACTAGCACAAAATTTTCCATGAGAAGTTAAGCCAAGAGATATTTTGGAGAATGCCATTTAGAAATGCAACCTGGGAGTGAGCAGTTGCCATCCATTTGTCTTTGGAGCTAACAGATTTTCAGATGCTAACAGCCTTTCTTCAATGAAGTTACATCCTTGTTGATATGATTGCATAGGTACATTTTTGCTTTAAAATTGGAAATTTGTAGCCAAATAAACCCCCTTTATAAAAGCCAATCCACTTTTGGCATTTTGCCAAACAGCAGGTTTGGCATACTGGAATATAATTTTTTACTAGATGAGAGGGATTTTGCTGCCTTTGCAAATACCAAACATTTTGGAATGGCTTTTTACATGGATAAGGGGAAGATTCTGGAAGAATTGTGAGGTGCTTGATAAAAAATGCCTAGTAGGCTTTGAAGAAACTGATGGTAGGAATATGGACTCTAGATATAGCTCTGATGAGACTTTGAACAGAACTGTTGAATGTGATGTTGCATTCTGGCAGAAAGGTGATCCTTGTCCCAAAGTGGCAGAGAATTTGGCAAGATTGCATCCTGGTGTCAGATGGAGAGGAGAATTTGAAAGTGACAACCTGGAATACTTAGCTCTAGAGATCTCCAAACTACATGTGGAAGATGTGGCCCAGTTTCTCTTTGCAGCCTACAGTAAAATGCAAAGGAGAGGGGTAAACTAAGAAATGTACTCCTAGGTACAAAGAAAACAGAAACTGATAGTTTGGAAAATTCTGGCTTCCAAAAGGTTAGATCCAGAAGCTACAGCCCTACATGAGGATTTAACCAAACATGGAACCCAACCATTATTTCAGTTCAAATCAGGATTGGAGACATGGTTATCAGATAGGATTTGTGGAAAGTCATCTTGTCTAATGGTTTTGACCCTTTCATGCTTCATTCCAAGCCAATAATTTTTGTGAGATCTGTATAACTGTAATCACTGGCAGTCTGGACTGGAGGGAATAAAATTGGGAAAAATTGAAGGAAAATATTCTTGAAGGAAAAATCATGGAAATTGTGGTCTGGAGTCAAGAAATCTCAGGCAATGAGAGTACAGCAACAAAAGCACATGGAAATGGTCAGTTTGCCCAAGAATTAAGAAGTAGGCCCAAGAATTAAGAAGTAGGCTCTCTGCCTTGGTCCTCAGGAACTGGACTGCCACCTAAGATTCAGAGTTGGGGGAGCACTTGCCATGCAGATTGGGGAGAACCCAATTTGCAGAGGACAGAACATTGGCCCTGGAGATGCAGATTTCATGCTGCACATTGATGTTGGAGGAAGATCAGGCCAGGTAGAAGGTGGTCTTACCAATGTGTAGATATGTTTGAACACTCATCCTAGCATTTGGAGAAAAGGGGACTTCTGCATAAATCTTTGGAAAAGTTTGTGCTCCTGGTCTCTGAAGCCCCAAGGATAGAACATTATTATATAAGTGACTCACAGATTTTGAATTCTAATGATATTTTCCTGAGGGTTTTAGAAACTGTTTTGGTCCTGTGGACCCTGTTTTCCTTTCAGTTTCTCCCTATGGCAATAGGAACCTTTATGCTATGGGTGTTCCTCCTTTTTACATTGACAGCAGATAACTTGTTCTAAGTTCCACAGGCCCACAGCTAAAGGGGAATTTTGATTTAGGACATGACAACACCTGTGATGGATTTTGATGGGATCTTGTACTTACCTATTTTTACTGAAAGGATTTAAGTTTCTGTGATATGATGGGATGAATGTACTTTGTATATGGAAAGTTCATGCTTTTCTTGGTTCCAGGGTGTGGAATGTGCCAGTGTGGATATATTATGTCCACCAGAGAAGCTATGTTTAATGCAATTTTGTGGGAGCTGATGTATTAGTGTTGATTTATTTGGAAATTTTGGATTTGGTTGTTTCCATGGAAAGGTCCCCACTCATATATCACAGGTCTTGAATAGCTTACTGGAGCCCTATAAGAGCTAAGAAAGAAGGATCTCAGAGTTGTAGCTGAGTGAGACATTTTCAAGACAGCCACTGAAAACAGATTTTGCTGATGCTTCAGAGATGTTAGCCCAGAGTTTGCCATGAGAAGCTAAGCCAAGAGACATTTTGGAGAATGCCATTTTGAAATGCAACCTGGGATTGAGCAGGTGCCATCCACATGCCTTCAGAGGTAACAGAGTTTTCCCAATGATAGCAGCCTTTTGTCAGTGAAGGTACCCCCTTGTTGATGTCCTTGCATGGATACATTTTTCACTTTTGAACTGGAAATTTGTCACCAAATTAACCTCATTTATAAAAGCCAATCCATTTCTGGTATTTGGCATAATGGCAGCATTAGCAAACAGTAGAAAAGAATTTGATTGCTTTTCTTTCCCAATTTAATTTGAATTCTGGTGACTATTGGGGAGAATTTTTGCCCAGATGATCAGACCTCCCTTTTTTCATAAATTTAAATTTAGTCAGAAGATCATCATTTAATCTGACTTAGGTGTTTTTGGCAGACATTTTGAGGGTAAGTTAGAAGGTTGTAACTTGATATTACTCTGTATTTACAATGTATCCCTAGTGGTCTAAATGAATCTTGCCAGATCTTAACATTCAGCATTTTAATTTTTCTGCATTTAGACCAGTAGGGGAGAGAGACCATAGACAGGTAGTTTGATGGAGGTATACATTGATAGATTGTTTTCATACTGGCAAATTGGTGAGTTGGCTGAAGGAATAATAGGATAGTAATTAAGTGGGAGAGGGAGAGCAAACCTAACTTTGGTTGTTGCTCATTGAAGGAATTTATGAGGAATTTTCATTTAAACTAAAATTCAAAAGAGGTGAATGTAGTATGAGAAGGTATGCTTGTAGATTGAGGTGGAAATATACGGTGATAACAGTCCTCAGTAAAGATAATAGCAATGTGTAATTAGGCTTGTTGGTTTCAAGAGGACATGTAAAAGATGAATCACTGAATGCCTGTTGGAGAATTTAACAAAGATTAGAGACAGGGGGAGAAGTAATATTTATATTTTGGTTATTCAGAAAATAATATCTTGTGATATATTTCATTTTAGGTGCACACAATTAAGCAAGTAGACATGATAGCTCTGAAATGGAATCCAGAAAAGTGTTTTCTGACTTTCAGTTTAGAAATATCAATGGAAGAAATTAATGAAATTGAATACATGTGAGAACAGACCAGTACAGCACATCGAATGAGGAGAGAAGGGGGTTAGGATTTAGTTTCAAGAAGTTCTAATAGTGTTCTTGGAGGAGTTCTTTGCAGCAGAAATGGGGAAGTGTCTAGAGTAGTTTGAGTACAATCAGGAGATATGATATCAGAAAAAGAAAGGAAAAAGGAAGTTCTAAAAAGGATATTCTGGTCCAGTTATTTTGTTCCAAGTAAGTATTTATTTATGGGTAGATCATTAGTGATTAGTGAGGACACCAGCCTTGATTTTTGTGAGTCAAAGAGTGAGGTAAATGTGAGGCCATGATAGGTGTACTTTCAGTTTGTCAAGGGAAGATCTAGAGAGTTAGAACTCAAGAGAAAATGCATACACAGTAGATTTGCCTTGTTTTTGTTTTGTTTTTTTTTTCAAAATGGAAGAGTCAAAAATGAGCTTAAATGAGGAGATTGTGAAGAAAGAGTTTTTTGATAAAGGCAATTTAATTTATAATCAATAATATAGTGCACAACAGAGCATGAGATTGAGATCATTTGGAGACATTGGACTTGGTCAGAGGTACCATGACTTTTCTATTTAATAGAGATGGAGTAACTAATAATGTATATGCATTCAGGGATACTTGAAAATATTATGGTATTATAGTGTAGTTGGCAAATTACATTTTCCATCTGCTTAGGAGGAGGTAATTTCATCTATTAAAAATGAGGGTAAATGATAGAGTGCATGAGATTCAAAAGGTATGGAGATGGTTTGGAGTAGTTATGGAGTATGCAGAAATGATCTAATTAGCAAGACATAGTACAGTTCCCAGGTATATTTGAAAACCTCTAGAACTTGTGAATCTGTGCTTTTTCCTGGATAAATATTTACTCATGCATTCTGTAAGATGTAGTCATGGATAATTACAGGTATTTGAAGTCATTGAATATTGAGGTTTTGGTTGGTAAATTTTGTAAACAGTCAGAGGGACATAATGTTTGCCTTGGTAGTATCTGTTGAAATTACAGACTCTGGAGTAAACTGAGCAGTAAAAATAAGAGCTAGCAAACGATGTTTGTTGAGAGGGGCCAGTGCAGTATACATTTCCATGTAGTACAAGAATCTGGGTATAGGGAGTATTTTTGTGGAGAAACTAGGAGAGCAGGTTGTAGCCCCAGAGTGGTAACTCTGATGTTTGATGTGAGAGGGACATTCCATGTAAAAACCTGTGAGTCATGTGTAAAACTCCAGGAATTTATGCTTAGGGAATAGCCAAGAAAAATTCTAATTCTAGATGTGTAATTTTCTACCATGTAATTTTGTCATAATATTAAAATTTTCTGAAATTTCTGAATCTGTGATCATATCATTTCTTAACTTCATAAACTGCAAATAGAATTGTTATGAAGATTAAATAAACAAATACAGTTAAACATCAATAGCATCACACATAATACATATTTTTTTCTCTTGTTTTCTGGGCCTTGGATACAAATTGGTAAATTAAGCCTACCATTGTTTATGACAAATTATCAGCATATGTCCATGAAATACATTCTTAACAGTGTTTTAGGGAAAAATTTACTGGTTGTAAAGATTAACGCTTTCACACAAACACACAAACACACACACACATGCAAACACACATACCACACATAAAGAGAGAAAAAGAAATGCAGGGATGTTCCCACAAATGAAGATTAATATGAGGCAGTACTACAGCAACCATTTTATGAAATTATAAGATGGAGCAACTGGATACCCTGACAAACTCATTCATTCTATACTTTCTGAGCCTCCTCACTTCTGAGGACTGTGGAAGATGACATAAATATTATGACCATGTGTTCTTCTTACTTCCTTATAAAGGGGATTTGAAGAATTGATTTGATGTATGGACATCACTGATACCTCCAAATGAAGTTAGTATTTGAATTTCTTAACCCCATTATGAAATCATTTTGTGTGAAAACACAAATATCTATCATTCATTTGTGTTTTTTAAATTTCACTGATTTATTCACATACCATACAATAATACAAAGTATATAATCAATTGATCACACTACCATAATATAGTTGTTTATTCATTACCCTGATCAATTTTTAACATTTTCCTTGTATCAGAAAAACTGAAAGCAAGAATAAATAAAACAAGAGTAAAAGCAGAATACCCAAATTTTCTCTCCCATTCTTTGTTTAGTTTTTTTGCCCTCATTTTCCTACCCATCCATCCATACACTGGACAGAGGGGAGTGTGATCCACATGGCCCTCCCAATCACATTGTCACCCCTCATAAGGTACATTGTTATACAATCATCTACAGGATTCAAGGGTTCCAGATTGTAATTTGATAGTTCCAGGTATTTACTGCTAGCTATTTGAATTCATTAAAAATAAAAAGTTTATCTACATTGTGCATAAGAGTCCCCATCAGAGTGACCTCAGCTCCTTTTGGTATCTCTCAGTAACTGATACTTATTTCCTTTCATTTCACATCCCCCTTTTTGTCAAGAAGATGTTCTCCATCCACAATGCTGGGTCTAGATTCCTCCCCAGGAGTCAATTTCCATGTTGCCAGGGAGGTATATATCCCTAGTTGTCAGAAAACACATAGGGGGAAAGGCAGTGATTTCACCTGCCAAGTTGGCTTAGGTAGAGAGAGAGGGCCACATCTGAGCAGCAAGGAGGAACTCAGGAGACCCTTAGGCACAGTTATAAGCAGGCCTAGCCTCTCCTTTGCAGTAACAGTCTTCCCAAGGGCAAGTCCTGTGAAAGAGGTCTTGGCACATCAAACTGCCAGTCCCCAATGTCTGTGAGCACATCAGCAAGGTGGGGAAGCCCAACACCCCTGCATTCTCCCCCAGCTCCTCAGAGGGCTCTGCATATATTATTCATTGTTTTTTTTTTTAAATAGCTATTAAGTTTATCAAAAAATTTTTAAAACATACACTATAAAACATTTAAAATAAACCAAAACAAGGGAATAAGAAAAAGGCAACTAACCTACAATAACTACTTTACTTCCAACATGTTACTATTCTACCCCATGAAAATATACAGACTATAACCAAGCAAAGTAATGAGAAAGACAGACAACCTAAGATAGCAACATTTCCATAAACTTCTTCCTACCATACCCACCAGAAATTAACAAACATTAGGCATTCCTGGGCAGTCCCAGAATAGTAAATTTACCCCAAATAACTTATCTGTTCTTATTAGGTTATCATTCCCCCTTTACTAATTGCTCTCTATTGTTAGGTCCCCTACATTCTACATTATATATCATTTGTTTTATATTTCTCAATGTTCACATTAGTGGTAGCCTATATACTTCTTTTTTTGTCCCTGGCTTATATCACTCAGCATTATGTCTTCCAGATTCATACATGTTGTCATATGTTTCATGACACATTGTTCTTTCTTACTGCCATGGGGTATTCCATCATGTGTATATATCACATTTTATTTATCAGCTCAGCTGTTGGAGGACATTTGTGTTGTTTTCACTTCTTGGCAATTGTGAATAATGCTACTATGGACATTGGCATGCAGGTATCTGTTCACATCACTGCTTTCAGATCTTGCAGTTATATACTGAGAATGGCAATTGCTGGATTGAAGGGTAACTGTGTATCTAGTTTTCTGAGGAACTGCCAGACTGTTTTCCAAAGTAGCTGAACCATTATACAGTCCCACAAACAATGAATAAGAATTCCAATTTCTCCACATCCTCTCCAGCATTTGTAGTTACCTGTTTGCTTAATGGCAGCCCTTCTAATTGTGTGTGAGATGATATCTCATTGGGATCTTAATTTGCATCTCTCTGATAGCTAGTGAACCTGTACATTGTTTCATATGTTTCTTTTTGTCCACCTTTCACTTTCAAATTCTTTGTGTTCCCATATCTAAGATGAGTTTCTTGTATACAACATATTGGTGGTTCATATTTTTTTATCAGTTCTGCCAATCTATATCTTTCAATTGGGGAGTTTAATCCATTTACGTTCAACATTATTACTGTGAAGGCATTTCTTGAATCAACAATCTTTTCCTTTGGCTTGTGTTGTAGATATGTTTTTCCCTCTCACACTTAATGTACCCATAATGAATCTCTTTATACTGAAACTTTCTCCATTATCTTTCTCTCCTTTCTTTGTTTTTCTGTCAATAATATATCAAGTAGGGCAGCTCTCTTGTTAGCAAATTCCCTCAGCATTTGTTTGTCTTTCAAAAGTTTAAGGTCTCCCTCAAATTTGAAGGAGAGCTTTTCTTGGTAAAGAATTTTTGGTTGGCAATTTTTCTCTCTCAGCATTTTAAATATGTCATGCCACTGCCTTCTTACCTCCATGGTGCCCACTGAGTGGTCACTACTTAGTCTTATGCTGTTTCCTTTGTAAGTTGTGAATAGATTTTCTCTTGCTGCTTTCACAACTTGCTCCTTCTCTTCAGTAATTAACAATCTGATCAGAATATGCCTTGGAGTGGGTTTATTTGGATTTATTCTGTTTGGAATTTGCTGGGCATTTATGATTTGTGTATTTATGTTGTTTAGAAGCTTTGGGATGTTGACCCCTAAAATTTCTTTGGATACTCTTTCCAGACCTTTACCCTTCTCTTCCTCTTCTGGAAAACCAATGACTCTTATATTTGGATGTTTTATATCATCTACCATGTACCTTAGGTCCATTTCATTTTTTTCAATTTTTTCCCCATTCTTTCTTTGGTTTTTTCACTTTCCATTCTGCCTTCTTTGAGGTCTCTGATTTGCTGTTCGGCTTCCTCTAGTCTTGTGCTGTGAGTATCCAGAATCTTTTTAATTTGATCAACAGTTTCTTTTATTTCCATAAGGTTATCTTTTTTTAATTTACTCTTGCAATCTCTTCTTTATGCTCTTCTAGGGTCTTCTTCATGTCCTTTATATCCTATGCCATGTTCTTATTGTTTGTCTTTAGTTCTTTAATTGCTCCAAGTACTGTGTCTTCTCAGATCTTTTGATTTGGGTGTGTGGGTTTGGGTTATCTATATCATATGCTTTATATGCTTTAAAATTTTCTGTTCTTTTTTGGCCTCTTGGCATTTGCTTAACTTAATAGGGTTATTTTAGGATATGTAGGCTTATGCAAACACTTATCCCTAATTTGTCAGATCTACAGCTTGGTGGCATACCCTTTCTCTAACTAACCAGCACATGGCATCCATGAGCCACCTATTCCCCTCAAGCCAGTTTTCCCCAAATTTGTCTTTGTGGTGAGTGGGGGTCTGAATCTTATGGGAGTCCAATTGGTGCACCAAGTTTCCATGTGTAGTTGGTGCTGCCCAACTCTGCATGTGGGGCATGTGTCTGAGTGGTTAGGGAGGGAGGGCAGATTTAATAATTAAACCTCCCAACTGTTCCTTGAGATTTAAAGCTGTTGTAAGGTTCTAAACCTTCAATTGAGCCTCACCACAGTTTGGCTCTGCCACTGACCTAGAAGTCTTTGGTATTTGTGTATGGTCCCTGGGACTTCTGAGTGGGTCCCTCTTCTAAGCCACACCCTCCCGGGGCCTGTGCTGAGTGAAGATTATGCTACACCACAAGTCAGCACCATTCCACAAGGGAAGTCCTGGGCCACAAGGCCATGTAGGTGTTTTCCCAGCCTGCTGAAAGGATGGTTGTATGTGACATGTTAATTTCCCCCTTTTTGCACACCTCTGCCTTGCTAGCTCCAGCACAATTAACTGCAGGTATGCACAAGCCTATCATCCATGCCAGATATTGTGGCATGTGCATGCATTGATTGAAACACTTTCCATTGTGCCAGGTTCTTTGGTGCAGCTATGGGCTGTAGTGTTGGCACTGGACAGGAGTGTTCCCAGCCTGCTGATCAGATGGCCGTATGGGGTGTGTTTATTTTCTCCTGTTTGCTAACCTCTGCCTTCCTAGCTCTGAGACAATTAGTAGTGGGTGCCTGAAAAGCTATTGTCCATAACAGATATTGATGCATGCCCACAGGGTGTGGAGATGCAGTTCCTGCCACACTTCACTCTTCAGTTCTTGCCATATCTGCAGCTACTTTTGGGTTTTTAAAACTAGTCCAACTCCAAATGCCAACCCCAGTTTCTTGAGACTGCAGCATGGCTGCTGGTTATCCAGCAGGTTCACTCACTTTTCAGAAAGCAGATTCCCAGTTTTACCAAGTGCATGGTCCCTGTGGATTTAGAAGACCTTGTCCAGCTGGTGCATCACTGAAACTGGTGTTCTGGGTCACTCTCTGTCTTTTCACTAGTATTTTTCATGGAGATGCTTTTGCCATGTCTCTCCTAACTGCCATCTTCCAGAAGCCTTCCTGGATTCACTTTTATAAATGGGATTCATTAGGTTACAAATTTACAGTTCTAAGGCCAATGAATTGTCCAAACTAAAGCATCAAAAAGAGGATACCTTCAGCAAAGAAAGGTGGATGGTATCCAGAACACCTCTGTCAGCTGGAAAGGCTCATGGCTGGAGTCTGCTCTTCCTTTGCTCATTTGTTCTGGTTTCAAAATAGCTTTCTCCAAAATGTCTCTGGGCTTCTGTCTCTTGTATTTCTCTCTCTCAACTCCTGTGCATCCTTGCTTGCTCTTCCAATGCATTTCTCTCTAAGCATCTGGGAGTGCTCTCTTAGCATCTTTGGTACAAACTCTATGCTTCATCTCTCATTTTAGCATCTTCAAATATACATTTATTTGCATCTCCAACAACTCAAGTTTCTAGGTCTATGTGAGATCTCAGCTATTTAAAGGACTCTGGTGATCTAATTAAGACCTACTCTGAATGGATTCTGTCATACTTCCAGGGGGAAAAAAACAATCAAAAATCTCACTCAACAAGACTGGATTAAAGACTGTGGCTCTTCTGGGCTCCAAAACAGTTTCAGTCTTGCACAATATCCAAATCCACCAGGGAAAGTTCTGAAAATCAGTGTCAAGTGGGTTGGGAGAGTGGTCTTTCCAGAACCCCAAGGAGTTGAACCAAGATGATTTGCAGCAAGTGCATACAAAAGGCCAGGGAAGGATAGAGCAGGAATGGAGTGAGGGTCCAGAGGGCATGGATAGATCTTGGAGGACCTATGCTAGAACATAAATGAAAAATACATAAATCTGAGAAGTTGCACAATATTTATGTGCATGAGAAGACAAAATGCACATGCAGTATGAGTTAGATACCTATTTTTTTTACTATTCTAATTTGCATTTATTTCATTAATAAAGCTAAATTTTTTATTTTTCCATTTCCCATTTGTATTTTTTCTTCTATTAATCCTTTATATCATTACCCCATTTTTCTATTACAGATTATCATTTTTTCCCTCATTGATTGAAAAGAACACTGTAGGCCTCTGCTGCCTCTGCTGTCACCTCCTCCACCAGAGCCATTCACTGCTGTGTGGGGAGAGTGAGGCAGGGCTGCTGGGGCCACCATGGAGCCTGACTCAGTGAATGAGGACAAGACAATTGTGCTCATGTTGCCAGAATGTATTTTTGGCATTTTGTTGAAGAAAACTGGATACCATAAATAGAAAGAATCTCGAAAGATGCTTGACTGCTGTCTTTTCTCAGACTAGTCTGAAAGAGAATACACCCATTCATTATGGATTTATGGATCTGAAGTACAAAATATTTTCCAGATAATTCATGGAACATCATCTGTGATCATCTACAGAAAGAGGCCATCAGATGGAAACTATCAAAAAGAAAAAGGACTTGTATATCAAATATTTTGATCAGTACTCTGAATCAGATCAAGTGGAATTTGTGGAACATTTTATTTTATGAATGCGTCACTATCAGCATGGACATATTAACTCTTACCTGAAGCCCATGTTGCAGCAAGACTTTATTATTGCTGTACCAGAGCAAGGCTTAGATCACATAGCACAAAACGTCTTTCCTTCCTGGATTCCAGTCTCTGTGTGCAGCAGAGCTGGTTTGTAAAGAATGGCAATGAGTGACCTCAGAAGGAATGCTTTGGAAGATGATTGAATGAATTTTACACACAGATCCTCTATGGAAGGGACTTTTGGAAAAAAAAGGGTGAGATCAGTGCCTGTTTAGAAACAGACTCACAGATGGCCTTCCCAGTTCATTTTGTAGGTCATTATACCCAAAGATTATCCAGGATATAGAGACTATAGAATCTAACTGGTGGTGTGGATGACACAACTTGCAGAGGATTCAGAGCCACTCTGAAAATAGTAAAGGTGTCTACTGTTTACAGTATGGTGATGAAAAAATTTATCCATGGACTATGAGATAATTCTATTAAGATTTGGGATAAAACCAGCTTGGAATGTTTGAAAGTGTTAATGGGACACACAATCTTGGTCCTTTGTCTCCAATATGATGAATATGTCATTGTAACTGGCTCTTAAGTCTCTACAGTTAGAGTCTAGGATGTGAACACAGGTGAAGTTCTGAATACACTGATCCACCAAGTGAGACTGTATTGCACTTATGTTTTAGCAATGGACCCATGGTGACCTGTTCCAAGGACCACTCCATCACCATCTGAGACATGGCTTCTGCTACTGATATCACTTTATGCCATGTCCTGGTTGGCCACTGCACTACTGTCAATGTGGTTGACTTTGATGATAAGTACATCATGTGTGCCTCTGGTGACAGAACCATCAAAGCATGAGGCATGAGTACCTGTGAATTTGTTTGTACTCTGAATGGGCACAAGTGAGGCATTGCCTACCTCCTGTACAGGGATCAGGTAGTTCTTAGTGGGTCATCAGATAATACTATTAGTCGACAGGATATCAAATGTGCCACCTCTTTAAGAGTCCTAGAGGGACATGAAGAGTCAGTCCACTGCATCCACTTTGATAAAAAGAGGATTACCAGCAGGGCCTATGATGGAAAAATTAAAGTTTGGAAGTTGCAAGCTGCTCTCAACCACTGCACACCAGCAAGAACTTTGTGTTTGTGCATGTTGATCATGTGTTTCAGCTTCAGTTTGATGAGTTTCAAATCATCAGCAGCTCCCATGATGACACTATTTTGATTTGGGATTTCTTAAATGTGCCTCCCAGTGCCCAGAAGGAGATGCAATCTCCCTCCAAAACATACACTTACACCTCCAGATACAGTTTGCACTTTTACCCACTTCAGGAATTCCTAGTCTTGAACTACTGGCTACATGGCTACCAGATGCCTGGGGGAGTTCATTCACAGCTGAGTTAAGAAGCTGTAATTGGTTCTAGATGCTGGGTAGATGCAAAGCAGCCTAACTCTTCAAGTGAGATATCTATTTTTGAATCATGGAGAGATTGAAAGACTTTGAGCAGAATGGGATAATTAAAACATGAAACATAATGATTTTTATGTCATTATTTATAACATATCTATAGTCACATTTTCATTATTAGCAACATAATCCATAGCCTTCTTATATATGAGTTTAGGAGATGAGGGCCTTCCACTGTTTCTCTTAGAGTAGACTACATGTTTCTCTTGGTTGAACTGGGGGGGGAGGGGTTTCCAGGTGTAGGATTGGGTATATGTGATAGGACAAGTTTTTATTCTCATGGCTTCTTGCTCCATCCTCAGCTTGGATGCTTCGTGCTTGGAATGAAAACCCAGAGGAAGATAGTTGATGGCAGAACTACTGACAATGAAACCAGTGGTGAGTAGGGAATTGCTATTTCTACTGAAATTTAACCCTTTCCAAGATATGCAGATTTCCCATACTGGTCTGACACATTCTAAGTACATTCATGGGATACTCACATATTTGAGATCCAATGTATATACCCAGGACTCTGCTATAAATATGGTAGACAAGGGAGTAGGTAAGAAATAATCTTCTCTCCACCATTTACACTAATTTGTCCAGCCTCTATTAAAGCTGCATATTCACAGAAGAGATATGAGAGGATTTATTTTCTTCATGCATCCTATGGCCTCTGTGTGGAAGTAATTCACAGATTCACTACTTTAGTGGTAGTGCTGTGCTTAGGATTGTGATGAACATAAGGGATAGAGATGAGAAATTGCACAACTTAGTCCAATAGGGAGGCAGATGGTCCAGCATGTGAGCTCAATGAGTACAGTGCTATGAATGCTGGGGTCAGGACTATGCCCAGGAGAGCACAAGAAAGAAGACAGTAAAGGCAATGAAAAGGAATATATTTATTTTGTCCAATACTTCTTACAGTTTTGAGAGAATATTTTCACATTTTGAAAAGATGTTTGAAATTCTCATTACCATCTTGTCCCCAGTTAACCATTTTCTCTCTTTTAAAAAATATGTGTACACATATGTAAGTGGAAGCAATGAACAGGTAATATTGTTTCCTTATTTTAAGCTGTGCACACAGGAGGGGTATTCTATGTATAGTAAAATTTTAGGACCAGTGAAAATATTTGAAGAACTATCAAGAGAACAGAACAAATAACAAGTTTATTTGTCACTGAACAGAATCAAGATGAGTATATAAGAGGCACAACGCAAACTCCAGTTTGGAGGTCCAGTTAATTGTTGAGTATGGTTGGGCTTCTACCATAGGAAGAGTCACCCTAGGACTGTCCTTTAGTATAGTAGTCTCAGGGGGCCCTGGTTTTTCCTACTAGACACCTTACCCTCATATCTCATATTAAAAACCTGAGTTTTTTTGAGGTGAAAGAGGAATACTACTGTTCTGAAGTTCTGTATAGAGACTGTACACTTCTGTACAATTATGTACTTTGCTTCAATTATATCTTCCATTTTAATGAATAATAAATTTATCACTTTTACTTCACAAGTGTTGGTTACATAGGAATCATCAGCTCATTGGATTTTTCAAAACTTGTTACATTTTGTTAAACCATTTCCTAGACAGGGAAACTGAGGTCATTGCAGATGCCTCAAATTGGTGAAGATGGATTTTGAATTTATATCTGAGTGCACATAAGGTATTACATAATTGGGGAGTGCAAAGATAATATGTGAAAAAGTAGTTCATTTCTCCAAGACCCTAGGGAGAGAGGGTTGCCATGTGGAGCCAGTGAGAAACATGTAGAGCCCTGGTTCTGTGTGGGCAGCACACAGCTAAGCAAAAGGGACCCTTGGAAATGTGCTTTTAATATGGGCCAAAAGCATAAGTCAGATTTTCCACAGGAGTCAGTGATTGGTTAGTTTAAAGCAAAAACCTGTGAAAAGGAAAGTGTACTCAAGGACCGAGGTTTGTGGGGATGATTACCTTACAATTTGGGACCACCTGTGTATTCTGAGTGAAGCATTTCAGTGATGAGGTAGATGACCAAAGACTTAGGTTTGAAACCTGGGGAGTTATGTCTGCAGGGATGGAAAATTCTTTGCTAGCCCAAAGGTTCATGTTGAGGCAAGTGTCTTGGCCAAAATAAGATGTATTCTGAGACAGAACACAAAATATCCCTTATGATGAGTCTGTGGATTTACTTGAATTTGATGAAAGGCATTTAGTTATGAATTCTCAAGAGAAAATTTTATGATCACCATCTGGAAGTTATTATTATCAGACTTTTTGGCAAATTTTCAGGTTATATCATTCCACATGTTATGCAATATTGCCTTTTGGTGAAGTTTTATGTATTCAGAGTGTATATGTCTCTGAGTATATCTGATAGATGCTGAGTAAGGAGTAAGAATGATCTAACTGGTATCCCAAGCACAGTTTGAGCATTTTGTACACAACCACTACCCTTCCTCAGGGCTCTCATTTCATCCAATGTACTCTGGATATTGGCAGGGATGGCATTGACTGAACCAAAATGCCTATGTCATTGTAGGAATCAGTGATCTTCAGTGATGTAACTATCAACTTTACCAAGGAAGAGTGGGCCATGCTGGACACAAACCAGAAAAAGATGTTCAGAGATGTTATGCTGGAGAATATTAATCATCTGATGTTCGTGGGTGAGTTTCTCAAAATACTCTATCTATATACAACTATCTATCTATTCTTCCATCCATCCATTTAATCTAGCATCAAGTTGTTCAAGTATCTAGACAATGGCCCCATGTGCCACACTGATCTCTACTCTGATTCTTTCATAACTCTTATGGGTACTTAAAAGAAACTTTGTGTTTTTGTTTATTCCTTATGTCTTATGTGTCCCACCACTGGCATGTGATTTTCTGCTCTAAAATTTCAGGTCTTTCTTGCTGCTCAATCTCCAACATTTATAACAATGTGAGAATGCAATAAATTTTATTTCTATTGACAAAATAAGTATTATCTAGATAATTATTATCCACTAGGGACTGTAGTGAAGTTTTGGCACACAGAAGGCATACTATTTTCCACATAGAACATAGATTGTTTTGGTTGAGCTTATGTTTATTGTGTGCTTTTATAAAATATTCTTCAACCATTTTGAAATCATAATTTCTCCTGGTATGAAAATATTGAGGATACTGTAGCCCATGAATTTATGCATGGACATTAATATATTCTTAGTGTTTTTGACTGAAGGTCAAGAATCATTTGCAGGAAAAGGATTTTCAATATACTGTATTTAAGTTATACTTCCTTGGGCTGTTCATAAGAGCTTACCTTCTGTTCCTCATAGTCTGCCCTGGACTTGATGATCATGGACATATATCACTATAGATCTCAACATCTATGCTTCTGTTTCTCATAAATAGGGTATCAGGTCTGCATATCAGAAGTGCATTCACAGTCAGAACAAGGAGAACTGTGGAGGGAAGGATTAAGTTTTCTCCAAGTACAGAGTCCAGGTGAGTTCTAAGACTCTATGCTTCACTATGAGGAGGAGCATTGTCACTGAATGAGCAGGCCCTTAGAAGTATCAACAGATTTCCTGGACTGAATGATATTCTCTGAAATTTAGGCTATGAATTTGGGGGAAAATCTCCTCAAATGTGTAATTTTTCCATACATGTATCAATTTCTATTCAAGAATCCATCTGTGATTGTCTTTCACTTAGGGAAAGGATATTTGTGTACCTACAGGAGTTAAACTTTCACATAATGGCCTGTGTTCTGGCCCTCCTGTTTGAGGATTTTCCCTTTCTTTACCACTGAATATTCCATCTTATCTTCTTATTTTCCCTTACTTTAAGGCTGAAAATATTTTGTCAATTTTCAGAAAAGTGTTTCTACCTCCTAAAGTAATTTACATTGTTATTCAATCTAAATGACAATATTTGAAAAATAATCAAATGATAATTGAGGATTTTCAAATATTTCATTCTGCTTATGCCACTCTATAATGCCTTTAAAATTGTTCCAGACAGGGAAAATGACCATAGAAAAGAAGAAATGATAAACATGCAACATATCTCTAAGAAGGACACATCTACCAACCAGACAAAGGTAAGTTTCATGATTGTGAGCATTTGTCTCCCAATCAGAGAGATAGGATTGAATAATTTAAGAGATCATCACAATCACCTGAGTAATTATAGATGGTATTATTTTCTCTCCCATCAAAAAGTTATGGATAGTTTCAATTAAGCAAACAATTAGCCTGAGCTCAAAACCATAACCTGAAGTCTTAGAAGAGGACAATTGCATAAAAACAGTCCATATACCTATTCTTTGAAACATAATGAAGTTCTCAAAATTAATTAGATAGCTCTGCAGTTGAGATGATACAAAAGAGAAATTCTGTGCATACAAGAATGTAGTACCCCATGTACATGGAACTATTATAATGAAGGATAACTGGAGAATCTCTGAATGATTAGACTAGAGAATTTTGTTAATAAATATATGTAGACACATCATTAACAATCTCTCTTGTCATTTATACCAGGAAATTTCTCACACTGAAGAGGATCCCCTTGAAAGTAATGATTTGGGAGAATATTTCACTCACCCCACAATGACTGACATGGGAAAGAAACCCAATGTAAACAAACAATTTCAAAGAATCCTCAATTATCCTTCATTCATTGGTCAAAATAAGAAAATTCAAACTGGATGTAAGTCATTTAACTGTCATCTATGTGGCAAAGTCTTCAGAAGTAGTTCTTGCCTTATACAACTTGAGAAAATACACACTGGAGAAAAGCCATATGGCTACCATCTATGTGGGAAAGACTTCACTGGTCTTTCTACCCTCAGAAAACCCAAAAGAATTCACACAGAGGAGAAACTGTATGTCTGCAGTATGTGTGGGAAATCCTTCAGTCTTTGTGCTACCCTTAGGAAACATGAAAGAATTCATACTGGAGGGAAACCCAATATCTGCAATATATGTGGGAAATCCATCAGTCATTTTGGTAACCTTAGGCGACATGAAAGAATTCACACTGGGGAGAAACCATATGTCTGCAGTATGTGTGGGAAATCCTTCAGTTATTGTGGTAACCTTAGGCAACATGAAAGAATTCACACTGGGGAGAAACCCAATATCTGCAATATATGTGGGAAATCTTTCAGTCATTGTAGTACCCTTAGGCAACATGAAAGAATTCACACTGGGGAGAAACCCAATATCTGCAATATATGTGGGAAATCCTTCAGTCGTTTTGGTACCCTTAGGCAACATGAAATAATTCACACTGGGGAGAAACCATATGTCTGCAGTATGTGTGGGAAATCCTTCAGTCGTTGTGGTAACCTTAGGCAACATGAAAGAATTCACACTGGGGAGAAACCATATGTCTGCAGTACGTGTGGGAAATCCTTCAGTCATTTTTGTAACCTTAGGCAACATGAAAGAATTCACACTGGGGAGAAACCATATGTTTGCAGTATATGTGGGAAATCCTTCAGTCATTGTGGTACCCTTAGGAAACATGAAAGAATTCACACTGGGGAGAAACCCAATATCTGCAATATATGTGGGAAATCCTTCAGTTGTTTTGGTTCCCTTAGGCAACATGAAAGAATTCACAGTGGGGAGAAAAACAATGTGTTAGTTTGAATATATTGTGTCCCCTAAAAACTGTTATCTTTGATGTAATCTTGTGTGGGCAGATATTATCAGTGTT
This sequence comes from Choloepus didactylus, assembly GCF_015220235.1. Taxonomy (NCBI): domain Eukaryota; kingdom Metazoa; phylum Chordata; class Mammalia; order Pilosa; family Megalonychidae; genus Choloepus; species Choloepus didactylus. The sequence continues at coordinate 9,857,245 of NC_051332.1, forward strand.
GATTAGATTGTAATTTTTTGAGTGTTTCTTTGTCTTTGGAATGTGCCCCACCCAGCTGTGGGTGATGACTGGATAATTTCCATGGAGGTGTTGCTCTGCTCATTTGGGGTGGGTCTAAGTTGAGTCACTGGAGCCATATAAATGAGCTGATGGACAGAGGAAACTCAGTGCATCTGTGAATGATGTTTTGAAGAGGTGCTACAGCCAAGAGGGACACTTTGAAGAATGCACTGGAAATGAGAGAGGAGCTCCAGCTTACAGAGACATTTTGGAGAAAGCCTTTGAAAGCAGACTTTTGCTCTGCAGAAGCTAAGAGAATACAAACACCCCAAGAGCAACCAAGAGTGACATTTTTGAGGAACTGAAGCCTAGAGAGGAACATCCTGGGTAAAAGCCATTTTGAAACCAGAACTTTGGAGCAGACACTGGCTACATGTCTTCCCAGCTAACAGAGGTTTTCTGGACACTATTAGCCATCCTCTAGTGAAGGTACCCAATTGTTGATGTGTTACCTTGGACACTTTATGGCCTTAAGACTGTAACTGTGTAACTGAATAAACCCCCTTTTATAAAAGCCAATCCATTTCTGGGGTTTGGCATTTCAGCAGCATTAGCAAACTAGAACACCCAATGTCTGCAATATATGTGGGAAATTCTTCAGTCTTTGTGGTACCCTTAGGTGACATGAAAGAATTCACACTGCAGACCAACCACATGTCTGCCTTCTATGTGAGAAATCCTTCTATATATATGATAATCTTAGGAAACATGAGAAAACACACTAGGGAGAAACCATAAGTTGGTGATCCATGTGGGAAATCCTTTTGTGTACATGGAAAATTTAGGAAACTTGAGAGAACACACACTGGGGAGAAACTATTAAGTCTTGTCATCTGTGTGGGAAATCCTTCCATTTATGTGGTAAACTTTGGTTACATGAAAGAACTCACAGTGAGAAGAAACCATACACCTGCTATGTATGTGGGAAATGCTTCACTGATAGTCTCAGATGACATAAGGTAATTAACATGGGAGAAAACATTTCTCCCATCTAAGTAGGAAAATCTTTAGACATTTTTCTGCTATTGGACATCAGAGAACTCATTAAATACATTTTGCTTATGGAAGAGTCTTCAGCCACATATTTAACATTTAAAATAAAAGAATTCACACAGGAGTGTAATAAATTTCTCTGAATGTAATAAATGGGTAAATGCTTTTATTTACAATCTATCTTTAAACAACATGACTTTACTATTTTAGGATGAACTCTAAGTCTGTAATTACCTATAATAAATTTCAGCTTAGCTCCACCTTTGGTATACAAGTATCACCCAGAGTGGGAATAACTCCTAAACCATAAAAATGGACAGAAATATCCTTACCAGGAGGAGGATATTCTAGGAGAACAAGATATAATATGTGATGGAGTGACTACTCAATGAAAAAATGTGAGAAATTGTTTACTTACAAAGCAATTTGTAGAATACATGTGAAGTTTCACATTGTATAATACATTCTATGTATATGTAGAATGAAGAAAAGTCTTTGATGTACTTAATTTACCCATCAATGTTAAATTTCTCATACGGAGGAAATGCCAACACTAAAATCAAGGTGAAAAAGTGTTCAGCTGGGGTTCACACCAGGAATATAAGACAAGTAAAAATAACTATCAAGAATGCTTTACAACAAAATTCAGATATGAATTCAGAGTTTTTCCTTTTGACATATTAATGAAACAAATTAAAATGTAGGATTGTGAGGTGGTCTGGAACTGCTGAATGCAGACTTTTGTAATGAGTTGTAGTCAGGGAAATCAGAATTCTTGTCAACAGATTAGCACATGTACATATTTATGAGGTAAAAGCTGTGGCTGAGAATTCCAATTTTCAACTTCTATTTCTTCATACAACTCTAAACATAATTATGATGACTAGGTTAACTCAGAAAATCTTTAAATGCTAATTGACAAATGTACAACCAAAGATGATGTGTCATAATTCTTATATAAGGTTAACAAGTATGTTCAGAGACATAATGAACAGAAGATAGATAATTTGGGAGTCATTTCTGGTGATGCAGCCATTTTAGCTTTTAAATGTTTTTATTGGTCTTTCAATTTAAAATGGAAGTAAAATGAAATCTTAGAATAATAAGATTGTAAGTCCTGGTGTATTTGGGGACATGGGAATGGAAAATCCCCATAGTCCTGATCAGTCATTTGCTCATGCCATGCATTAAAAATATGTTGCCATTATCTATCTCCAGGAGGGTGGCTCAGGCAGTGGCAATGATGGGACACTTTCTAAGGGGGCTGAGGTGATGGGTGTTTGGGCTGTTCTGGGCATGACTTGTCCCATAACATTTCCCAGCCATGGGTTTTGTTCTGGTTTGCCAATGCTGTCAGAATGCAAAATACCAGAAATGGATTGGCTCTTATAAAGTGTGTTTACTTGGTTACAAAGTTACTGTCCTAAGACCATAATCATGTCCAAGCTAAGGCATCAACAACAGGGTAACTTCACTGAAGGATGGCCAATGACATCCCAAAGATCTCTGTTAGCTAGGAATACCTGTGGCTGACATCTGTTCCTCCCAGGTTGTGTTTCAAAGTGGTGTTCTCCAAATATCAGCATCAGCTTTCAAAAGCTGTCTTTAAAATATCTGTAAGCTTCAGCAGAAAACTCCTGTATGAGCTCTTATAAAGGGCTCTAGCAAACTAGTCAAAGCCCATACTGTATAGGCATGACCACATCTCCATGGAAATTGTCTAATCAGTTATCATCCAAAGTTGGGTGGCTCACATGTTTTTGGCAGCAATCTAATCCAAAGCTTCCAACCTCATCAACAGTAATATATCCACCCCCAGAAGATTACATCAAAGACATGACATTTTTGGTGACATAATACATTGAAACCAGCACAGGCTTCAAGAATTACTCTATATCTCTGAACTCCAGAGATATACAGGGCTGCACCAGACACCAAGATCTGCACCCATGCTGGTGGCCAACTGAGGTTTGAGGAACATGAGCCCAAGCATGTTGCACATATGCAGGGCTGTTGCGGCTGCCACTTGGGCAGTCCCTGCAATCTCCCCAGCTTCCTGCAGTGCTCCTGCAGGAGTGCTTCTTTCTCTACCTGTGCCTGGAAAATGGAAGGAGTTGTGCACATCAGCCACCCAGAGAGAAGCCAGCATTTCCACCTGCCTGCTGCTTGAAGTCTGGTCACCAGTTAACCATTATGGCTTTGAAGAGACTGTGGCTAGAAATATGGACTCTATAGATAGCTCTGATGTGACCTTGAACAGAAATGTTGAATGGAAGAAAGTCTATCCTTGATTTAAATGGCAGAGTTTTGTAAAATGAGTCCTGCTTTTGGATGGAAGGCAGAATTTGCAAATGATGAGCTTGGATACTTAGCTGGAGAGATTTCAAAACTGAGAGTTGAAAATGCAGCCTGACTTCCCCTTGCAGCTTATAGTAAAATGTGAGAGGAAAGGGATATGCTAAGAATTGAAGTCTTGGGTACAAAGAAACAAGAAATTAATGGAATGCAAAACTCTGGGCCATCAGGAAGTGATACCCCAGAGAATAGTGCCCCATGTGAGGATTTAACCATACATGGAAACTGACTGCCATTTCAGTACAAGCCAGGATTGGAGATGGTGTTTTCAAGAAAGGATTTGTGGAAAGTCTGATTTTCTGATGGTTTTGACCCCAGTATGCTTGCACCAAGCCAATAATAGTTTGCAATATGTGTATAAATGGAACCATTGCCAGTTTGGGCTGGAGGAAATGGAGGAGAAAAAAATTGGAGGGAAAATTTCTTCAAAGAAGAACCATAGAAATTGAGATCTGTAGTCAAGAAATCTCTGGGAAGGAGAGAAGAACAACTGAAGTGTGTGGAAAGGGTGAGTTTGCCCTGGAGTCAGAGTGTGGGCCTTCTGCCTCAATGCTCAGGAAGAGTGCTGTTGTCTGAGGCCTCAGAGAGATTGGAGCACACTTCCTGGTGATTGTAGTGAGTCTGTTTAGATAGGGTTGAGCATGTTCCCTGGAGATGGAAGAGAGTTGGGTGCCACCCTGGTGCTTGCGGAGCATGGGGCTGTGAAGGATGTGGTTTCCCCAGTGCATGGATATGTTGGAGCTCTCATCCTAGCATTTGGAGAAAAAAGGGCTGCCATATAAGACTTTGGAAATTGTTGGACTCCTGCTCTCACAAGCCCCAAGGCTAAAACATCATTTGATAAATGACTCTCAGACTTTGAAATCTAATGAAGCACGCCTTGTGTGTTTCAGGAACTGTTTTGGTACGGTGAACCCTGTTTTCCTTTTAGTTTCTTCTTAGGAAATGGGAATGTTTATCCTATGGCAGTCCCTCCTTTGTATATTAGAAGCAGATAACTTGTGATAGGTTTCACAGGTCCACATCCAGAGATGAAAGTGTTTTGTTGTAGGACAAGTCCACATCTGTGACTGATTTTGATGAGGTCTTGTACTTACCTATTGTTACTGAATGGATTTCAGCTTTTGTGATATTGTGATGGGATGAATGCATTTTGTATTTGGAAAGAATAGGTCTTTTGGGGATCCAGGGGTGGAATGTGCCAGTTTGGATGTATTTTGTCCCCTCAAAAGCCATATCCTTTAATGCAGCCTTCTGGGAGCATGTATATTAGTGTTGGTTAGGTTGGAAACTTTTAATTGTGTTTCCATGGAGATATGACTCAATCAACTGATTAAATTTTTTCCATGGATATATGGACCCTGCCATTCAGACGTGGTCTAGCTTTAATCACTGGCATCCTAGAAAAGAACTCAGAAATCGAATGAGCGCAGAGTAGCAGAGAGGAACATCTCGGAGGGAAGCTAAGAGCTAAAAGCTGACACCAACACTTAGAGATATTTGGAAATGCAGACAGATGGATGTTTAGCTATCAGATAAAACCCAGAATTTTCCCTGGGATATGCTAACACAGAGACCCCAGGTGCTTAGAGATAAATGTCCTAGTAAAAAGAACCAAGGATGCATGGGACCTGAGAGAGAGAAGCTAGAACAGAACCTGGGATCAAAAGTTGCCAGCCACCTGCCTTCCCAGCTAATGGAAGTTTTCTGGAAGCCACCAGCCATCTTTCATCAACTGTTAATGTCTTACTTTGGACACTTTTATGTCTTTGGGACTGTAATTTTGTAACAAAAGAAAACCTTTATAAAAGACAATCCATTTCTGGTATTTTTCATAATGGCAGTATTAGTAATCCAGAACAAGTAAGTAATATGAATCTCACAATATATTTTAAAAATAAAACTGCCCTTGATGATCTCATATACTTTATATATACCTTTCTATCTTCTCTTAACACTTCAATCACAATGTTTTTTATGAAAGATTCTTTATTACTTTAAATTGATTGAACTTGAGTATCTCTTATATCTTCACCATTTTACTGTAAAATACTTTAAGTTCACTCAATGTATTATTGAACTAAGACCAACCTAGATGCAATATATGGCATATTTGAAATCCTGAGAAAAAGACTCCTAGAAACATCTCCAAACCATTAATTTAACATTTTAAAAATATTTCAAAATTAATGTCTCTGTATATATATTATAAAAATTCTAAAAGTTGGATGTTTTGTGGGGGGTTACTTGATCGATTTATTTCTGCATTACACTTTTTTTGTACTATGTATATTTTTAATTTTTACTCATTTTATTACCATCAGTATGCATTTCTGTATCTGGAAGTAAAAAGTATCTACCTTTGATGACCTTATCTGAAAATGTGATGGACTGATCTAGTGATTAGGTGATTCATGCATTCATTAATTCCACTGCACTGTACCTTCACAGGCCTATAAAATAAGAATAACAGCTGCTGGTATCTTTCCTTTCTACTTATGAAATTTTATATTATTTTTGGGAATCAGTAATTATTTAATAACATTGTGAAGTTGAAAAAGACAAAATGTATTGAGTCTTCTGTGTTGTGTAAAATATTATGTTTTACCATACAAGCTGAACATAATAGAGAATGTGAATAAGCTGAGACATAAAAGGATTGTCACCTTATTTCCTGGGATTCCTGACACCCTTCCTCCAGGCTCTCCACCCTTAGAAGCCCCCATGACCCCAGTAACAGATGATTCACCCCAGAAAAATATGCTTGGACAGAAATGAAGTCCATAAATACAATAATTGGTATTCCAGGAGAAGAAGAGAAAAGTAAAGTGAGAGGAGGAGTATTTGAGGATAAAATTGGGAACTCTTGCCAACTTACAAAGACATAAATATACAAAGAAGAAGCCCAACAAACTCCAAATAGATTAAATCCAAATAGAACCTCTCTGAGGCATATACTAATCAGATTGTCAAATCTTGAAGAGAAGGAGAAAGTCCTGAAAGGAAGACAAAAGTGAGTCCTACATAAAAGGGAAACCATGTAAAAGTAAGTACTGCTACTGATCAGGCACCATGGAGGTGAGAAGGCAGAGGTATGACATATTTAAAATTCTGAAAGAGCAGAAATTGCCAGCAAAGAATACATTATCCAGCAAAGCTGTACTTTAAAAGTGAGAGAGAGTTTAAAATTTTCACAGACAAATGCATGCTTAGAGAATATGTTGACAAGACACCTGCCCTGCAAGAAATACTAAATGGAGTTCTGCCACTGAGAAAAAAGTCAGGAAAGAGAGATCTGGGGAAAGGTAGACAACATAAGAGTATTTGAAAGCATAACTTAAAGGAAAAAAAGAGAGAGAGGGAAAAACAGAACTAAAAAAAGGATAAGGTGGTTAGTTCAAGAACTGCCTCCCTAGTAATGAATTTGAATGGGAATGGATTAAACTCTCCAATTTAAAGATATAGACTGACTAAATGGATTAAAAGTATGATCCATTGATGTGCTGTTTACAAGACACTCATCTTAGACCTAGTGGCCCAAAGAGATTGAAAGTGAAAGGATGGAAAGAATATTCCACAGGCACTGTAACCAAAGAAAATAGGGGTAACCATAGAAACATCAGTTGAAATAGCTTTTAAATGTAAAATCAATATGACAAATGAATTACACTTAATATACATATATATATATATAAAGAAATATGTGATTGCATTCAAAATAACAGTATATAAATTTTCTCTAGTGCTCATGGAATGTTCTTCAGGAAAGATAAAATGTTGGGGCACAAAACAAGTCTCAATTTAAAATGACTGAAATCATTCAAACCACATTCTCTTACCATAATGGAATGCAGCTTGAAATCAATAACCACCAAAGAAAAAGAACTTTCAAAAATACATAGAGGTAAGGTGTAAATCTCCCATGCAATATGGGACATGACTCCTAGGGATAAGTCTGGATCTGACAAAAGAGATGAAACATATAATGGAAACACTGGATATACAGAAGGTAGAAATTGAAAGTTCAAAAAAACAACTGGCAAAATCTATGGAAATGACAGACACAACACAAGAGATAAAAGACACAGTGGAGACATACAAAGGCAGATCTCAAGAGGCAGAAGAAAACATTCAGGAACTGGAAAACCAGAGAGCTGAAAGCCTACACACCAAAGAAGAGATAGAGAAAAGAATGGAAAAATATGAGAAGCATCTCTGGGAGTTGAATGACAACACAAAATGCAGGAATGTACATGTCATGGTGTCCCAGAAGAAGAGAAGGGAGCAGGGGCAGAAGCAATAATAGAGGAAATAATGAAAATTTCCCATATCTTATGAAAGACATAAAATTATGGATCCAAGAAACACATCGTACCCCAAACAGAATAGATCTTAATAAGCCTAGGTCAAGCCACTTAATAATCAGATTATGAAATGCCAAAGATGAAGAGAGAATCCTGAAAACACTAAAAGTAAAGTGATACATCACATACAAAGGAAGCTTGATAAGACTATGTATGGATTTCTCAATAGCAACCATGGAGATAAGAAGGAAGTGGGGTGATATATTTAAGATACTGAAAGAGAAAAACTACCAAGCAAGAATCCTATATCTGGCAAAACTGTCCTTCAAATATGAGGGAACATGGGATTGAAAATGCCTTCTTGTCCCAAAAGGGGAAGATAAATGAAACAAAGTAAAGTTTCCAGGGCTGAAAGATATTAAATGGTGTTGAGGTCATACTGGGGATTATTCTTACATTATAGAGATATGCCATTATAGCTTTTAGTGTATTAGAATAGCTAGAGGGAAATACCTGAAACTGTTGAACTGCAACCCAGTAGCCTTGTTTATTGAAGAAAATTGTGTAACTTTATAGCTTATATAGCATGATTGTGTGTAGAAATCCCTGTGACTCACACTCCCTTTATACACTGTATGGACAGATGAGTAGAAAAATGGGAACAAAAAGTAAATGAATAAAAGGGGAGTGTGGGGGCATGGGTTATTTTGGATGTTCTTTTTACTTTTATTTTATTCTTATTTTAATTTTAATTTTTGCCATTTTTTGGAGTAATGGAAACATTCAAAAATTGATGCTGATGATGAATACTCAACTCTATGATGATACTGTGAACAATTGATTGTACACTTTGGATACTATTATGGTATATGATTATACCTCAATAAAATTGCAAGTAAAAATACATATTGGGGGTTAAACAACACACTCTAAACAATCAGTGGGTAAAAAAAGAAATTGCAAAAGAAATCAGTAAATAACCAGAAAAATGCAAATAAGAACACAACATTTGAAATCTATGGGGTGAAGTGAAGGAGGTCCTGAGTGGGATATTTATAACTACAAATGGATACATAAAAAAGGAAGTTGGAGTTAAAACCAAGGGCCTAACTAAACAAAAGAATAAACTAGGGAATGAAGAGCAATTTAACACTAATGCAAGTGTAAGAAAAGAAATAACAAAGATATAAGCGGAAATAAATGATCTGGAGAATAAAAAACAATAGAGGGAATGAACAAGACCAAAAGTTGGTTCTTTGAGATCAATAAGATTGACAAACCCTTTCTAGACTGTCAAAGATAAAAGAAACAAGATGCAAATAAACAAAATCAGAAATGACAGAGCAGTCATTATTATGGTTCTCAAAGAAATTTTTAAAAATCATAAGGAGATGCTATGAACAAATGTGTGCTTACAATCTAGACAATTTAGAAGAAATGGACAATTTCCTGGAAAGAAACCTAGACTGACCTGAGAAGAAATAGGAGACCTCAATAAACAAATCACAAGAGATCTAATCAGTCATCAAGCATCTTATAAATATAAACCAAGGGTCAGATGGGTTTACAGGGGAGTTTTACAAAACACACAAAAAAGAACTGGCACCATTCATGCTCAAATTCTTTCAAAATATTGAAGAAAGATTGGTACATAATTAATTTCATGAAGCTACCATCACTCTATCACCAAAACCAGATAAAGATACTACAAGAAAAGAAAACTACTGGCCAAGCTCCCTAATGAATATAGATGTAAAAATTCTCAACAAAATATTGCAAATTGAATCCAAGGGCACATTAAAAAAATTATACACCACAGCCAAGTGGGGCTCATTCCAGGTACACAAAGGTTGTTCAATAAAAGAAAATCAGTCAAAGAAATACAACACATAAACAAACTGAAAGGGAGAAAACAAACGATATGTTGATAGATGCTGCAAAAGCATTTGACAAAGTTCTGCATCCCTTTTTGATAAAAAAAAAACTATTCAAAATGTCAGAATTGAAGGAAACTTCTTTAACATGGTAAAGGTCATTTGTGAAAAACTCAAAGGCAACATGGTCCTCACTGTTGACTGAATGAAATCCTTTTCTTAAGATTGAGTATGAGATAAGGATGTACAATGCCACCACTACTATTCAACATTATCCTAGAAGTTCCAGCCAGAACAATCCAGCAAGTAAAAGAAATAAGTGCATCCAAATTTGAGAAGAGGAAGTAAAACTTTCATTAATTTTAGATGATATGAATATATATTTGGAGAATTCTGAGAAATTGACAACATAGTTGCTTGAGCTAATAAATTCAGCAAAATGTGAGGGATACAAGAATAATGTGCAAAAATCTGTTATGTTCCTTTATACTTGTAATTATCTAATTGAATAGATAATCCACAAAAACATTCCATTCATCAAAGAATCAAGTACCTAGGAAGAAACTTAACCAAGTATCTAAAGAACCTCTACACAGAAAACCACAAAACTTTATTAAAAGAGATCAAAGTGGGCCTATATTGGTAGGAAGATATCCCATGTTCATGGATAGGAAGTCTAAACATCATTAAGATGTTAATTCTACACAAATTGATATTCTGATTTGATGCAATCCAATAAACATTCAAACAACCTTATTGCAGACTTGAAAAACAAGTTATCAAACTTATTTGGAAGAGAGAGGGAACTTAAATTGCAAAAAAAAAAAAACCATTCTAAAAAAGAATGAAGTGGGAGGACTTATATTTCCTGACTTGAAAGCCACAGTAGTCAAAAGAGCATGGATCTGGCATAAAGATAGACATATTGATAATGGATTAAAATCTTGAAATAAGAAATAGACACCCAGGTTTTTGGTCAACTGAATTTTGACAAGGTTTCCAAATTCATTGAACTGGGACAGAGTAGTCTCTTCCCCAAATGAGGCTGGGAGAACTGGATATACACATCCAAAAGAATGAAAGATAACCCCTCCCTCACATCCTATACAACAATTAATTCAAGTTGGATTAAAGACCTAAATATAAGAGCCAGTACAATAAAAGCCTTAGAAGATAATATAGGGAAGAGATCCAATCAGTCATCAAAAATCTTCCCACAAATAAATGCCCAGGGCCAGATGGCTTCACAGGGGAATTCTACCAAACGTTCCAGAAAGAACTGACACCACTCTTACTCAAACTCTTTCAAAACTTTGAAGAAAATGGAACACTACCTAACTCATTTTATGCAGCTAACACCAATCTAATACCAAAACCAGGCAAAGATGCTACAAAAAAGGAAAACTACCAGCCAATCTCCCTAATGAATATCGATGCAAAAATCCTCAACAAAATACTTGCAAATCGAATCCAAAGACACATTAAAAAAATCATACACCATGACCAAGTGGGGTTCATTCCAGGCATACAAGGATGGTTCAACATAAGAAAATCAATCAATGTATTAAAACACATTAAAAATTCAAAAGGGAAAATTCAGATGATCATCTCAATAGATGCTGAAACAGCATTTGACAAAATCCAACATCCATTTTTGATAAAAACACTTCAAAAGGTAGGAATTGAAGGAAATTTCCTCAATATGATAAAGAGCATATATGAAAAACCCACAGCCAGCATAGTACTCAATGGTGAGAGATTGAAAGCCTTCCCTCTAAGATCAGGAACAAGACAAGGATGCCCACTGTCACCACTGTTATTCAACATTGTGCTGGAAGTGCTAGCCAGGGCAATCCGGCAAGACAAAGAAATAAAAGGCATCCAAATTGGAAAAGAAGAAGTAAAACTGTCATTGTTTGTAGATGATATGATCTTATATCTGGAAAACCCTGAGAAATCAACGATACAGCTACTAGAGCTAATAAACAAATTTAGCAAAGTAGCAGGATACAAGATTAATGCACGTAAGTCAGTAACGTTTCGATATCCTAGAAATGAACAAACTGAAGAGACACTCAAGAAAAAGATACCATTTTCAATAGCAACTAAAACAATCAAGTACCTAGGAATAAACTTAACCAAAGATGTAAAAGACCTATACAAAGAAAACTACATAACTCTACTAAAAGAAATAGAAGGGGACCTTAAAAGATGGAAAAGTATTCCATGTTCATAGATAGGAAGGCTAAATGTCATTAAGATGTCAATTCTACCCAAACTCATCTGCAGATTCAATGCAATCCCAATCAAAATTCCAACAACCTACTTTACAGACTTGGAAAAGCTTGTTATCAAATTTATTTGGAAAAGGAAGATGCCTCGAATTGCTAAAGACACTCTAAAAAAGAAAAACGAAGTGGGAGGACTTACACTCCCTGACTTTAAAGCTTATTATAAAGCCACAGTTGTCAAAACAGCATGGTACTGGCACAAAGAGAGACATATAGATCAATGCAATTGAATTGAGAATTCGGAGATAGACCCCCAGATCTATGGCCGACTGATCTTTGATAAGGCCCCCAAAGTCACTGAACTGAGTCATAATGGTCTTTTCAACAAATGGGGCTGGGAGAGTTGGATATCCATATCCAAAAGAATGAAAGAGGACCCCTACCTCACACTCTACACAAAAAATAACTCAAAATGGACAAAAGATTGCAATATAAAAGAAAGTACCATAAAACTCCTAGAAGATAATGTAGGAAAACATCTTCAAGACGTTGTATTAGGTGGCCACTTCCTAGACTTTACACTCAAAGCACAAGCAACAAAAGAAAAAATAGATAAATGGGAACTCCTCAAGCTTAGAAGTTTCTGCACCTCAAAGGAATTTCTCAAAAAGGTAAAGAGGCAGCCAACTCAATGGGAAAAAATTTTGGAAACCATGTATCTGACAAAAGACTGATAGTCTTGCATATACAAGGAAATCCTACAACTCAATGACAATAGTACAGATAGCCCAATTATAAAATGGGCAAAAGATATGAAAAGACAGTTCTCTGAAGAGGAAATACAAATGGCCAAGAAACACATGAAAAAATGTTCAGCTTCACTAGCTATTAGAGAGATGCAAATTAAGACCACAATGAGATACTATCTAACACCGATTAGAATGGCTGCCATTAAACAAACAGGAAACTACAAATGCTGGAGGGGATGTGAAGAAATTAGAACTCTTATTCATTGTTGGTGGGACTGTATAATGGTAGCCACTCTGGAAGTCAGTCTGGCAGTTCCTTAGAAAACTAGATATAGAGCTACCATTCGATCCAGCGATTGCACTTCTTGGTATATACCCGGAAGATCGGAAAGCAGTGACACGAACAGATATCTGCAGGCCAATGTTCATAGCAGCATTATTCACAATTGCCAAGAGATGGAAACAACCCAAATGTCCTTCAACAGATGAGTGGATAAATAAAATGTGGTGTATACACATGATGGAATACTACATGGCAGTAAGAAGTAATGATCTCGTGAAACATATGACAACATGGATGAACCTTGAAGACATAATGCTGAGCGAAATAAGCCAGGCACAAAAAGAGAAATATTATATGCTACCACCAATGTGAACTTTGAAAAATGTAAAACAAATGGTTTATAATGTAGAATGTAGGGGAACTAGCAATAGAGAGCAATTAAAGAAGGGGGAACAATAATCCAAGAAGAACAGATAAGCTGTTTAACGTTCTGGGGATGCCCAGGAATGACTATGGTCTGTTAATTTCTGATGGATATAGTAGGAACAAGTTCACAGAAATGTTGCTATATTAGGTAACTTTCTTGGGGTAAAGTAGGAACATGTTGGAAGTAAAGCAGTTATCTTAGGTTAGTTGTCTTTTTCTTACTCCCTTGTTATGGTCTCTTTGAAATGTTCTTTTATTGTATTTTTTTTTAATGCTTTTTTTCATACAGTTGATTTTAAAAAGAAAAAAGTTAAAAAAAAAAAAAAAACAAGGAAAAAATATGTAGAACCCCCTTGAGGAGCCTGTGGAAAATGCAGGGATATTGGCCTACACCACCTCGATGGTTGCTAACATGACCACAGACATAGGGGACTGGTGGTTTGATGGGTTGAGCCCTCTAACACAGGATTTAGCTTTGGGAAGATGGTTGCTGCAAAGAAGAGGCTAGGCATCCCTATAATTGTGCCTAAAAGCCTCCTCCCAAATGTCTCTTTGTTGCTCAGATGTGGCCCTCTCTCTCTAGCTAAGCCAACTTGAAAGGTGAAATCACTGCCCTCCCCCCTATGTGGGATCAGACACCCAGGGGAGTGAATCTCCCTGGAGGAATGTAGACCTGGCATTGTGGGACAGAGAACATCTTCTTGACCAAAAGGGGGATGTGAAAGGAAATGAAATTAGCTTCAGTGGCAGAAAGATTCCAAAAGGAGCCAAGAGGTCACTCTGGTGGGCACTCTTATGCACAATTTAGACAACCCTTTTTAGGTTCTAAAGAATTGGGGTAGCTGGTGGTGGATACCTGAAACTATCAAACTACAACCCAAAACCCATGAATCTCAAAGACAATTGTATAAAAATGTAGCTTATGAGGGGTGACAATGGGATTGGGAAAGCCATAAAGACCACACTCCACTTTGTCTAGTTTACGGATGGATGAGTAGAAAAATAGGGGAAGGAAACAAACAAACAAACAGACAAAGGTACCCAGTGTTCTTTTTTACTTCAATTGCTCTTTTTCACTTTAATTATTATTCTTGTTATTTTTGTGTGTGTGCTAATGAATGTGTCAGGGATTGATTTAGGTGATGAATGTACAACTATGTCATGGTACTGTGAACAATCGAGTGTACAATTTGTTTTGTATGACTGCGTGGTATGTGAATATATCTCAATAAAATGAAGATAAAAAAAGATAATATAGGGAAACATCCTGAATACAATTATTATTAGAAGTAGCTAATTAGACCTTAAACCCAAAGCACAAGAAACAAAACCAAAAAAATAGATAAATAGAAACTCCTAAAAATCAAAAACTTGTGTGCTCTAAGGATTTTGTCAAAAAGGCAATGAGGCAGACAACTCAACAGGAGAAAAGTTTTGATAATCATATATCTGATAAGAAACTGATATCCAGCATACATAAAAAAATCCTACAACTCAACAACAAATGTACAAACATCCCAATTATGAAAGGAAAAGTGATATGAAAATACATTTTTCCAAAGAGGAAACACAAATGGCTAAATTTCACAAGAAAAAGTATTTATCTTAATAGCAATTAGAGAAATGCAAAACAAAACCACAATGAGGTATCACCTCACATGAATAAGAATGGCTGCCATTAAACAAACAGGGGACTACAAATGATGGAAAGGATGTGGAGAAGTTGGAATTCTTATCCACTTCTGGTGGGAATGTATAATTTTACAGATGCTGTGTAAGACATTTTGCAGCTCCTCAGAAAACTAAATGTTAAGTTACCCTATGATCCTTCAATTCCAGTACTCTGTATATACCTACAAGATCTGAAACAAGTGACACAGACATTTTCACCCTGATGTTTTAGTGGTCTTTTCACAACTGACAAAAGATGAAAACAATCCAAGTTGCTCCAACAGGTGAGTGGATAAATAAAATGTGTATCCATATGATGGAATATTATGCAAAAGTAAGAAGGAATTAAGTCCTGAAATATGTGACAAAATGGATGAAGCCTGACAACATAATGCTGACACAAAAGGAAAGACATTGCTTATTATCACTAATATGTACTTTTTGTATAATGTAAAATCAGTGTTTTAAAATGTAGAATATAGAGGACCCAGATATAGACAGAAGCCAGACAAGGGGAATGATTACCTAATATATACAGACCTGTTAATGAGGTTGAACTTAAAAGGAATGGGAAAGGACATGGGTGACAAAATCTCATTAATGGAATTAAAAGTATCAGTGCTGTATTGAAGGTGAACATGATTGAAAGGGGTTGTTTAATGCCATGTATCCCATAGATAAGCACTAGAAATATAAATAAGTGACTGCATGATGACACTGGTACAGAGTTAATAACATAGTGGTATATGGGGAAAACTAGCCATGGCATACAATGTACTATATTTAATAGGAATACCTTCCTAGAACCACAATAATATTAGGAATAAATAATTAGGGCATAATAAGAGCTTTGGGGTGTTTTGGGTTATGATAATTTTTAAAAGTGAGAGTGATGATTGAACAACAAAGTGAAAATAATGTGGGACATTTCTTATCTTGGACAGAATATGTTATGTGTGAAAATAGTAACCCCCTATTTAATAAGTCAAACCTTTCATCTTGAGGCTTGCTGTTGTGAAACTTATGGCTGTAAAGTGAAGGTTAATTCTACCTATAATTATTTCTAACTGTCACTTCCAAAGAGCCTCTTTCGTTGCTTATGTGTGGGTGTTTCTTTCTCTAGCCCATCTCTGCAAAGAAATTCAATACCCACCCTGCTACATGGGACATGACTCCCAGGGGAGTGAATCTTCCTGACAATGTGGGATATGACTCCCAGGAAGGAGCCTGACTCAGACATCAAGAGACTGAGAATGCCTTCTTGCCCCAATGGGGGGAAAGAAAGTTTACAGAGTAAGGGTTCAGTGGCTAAGATATTTAAAATAGAGTCAAGAATTTGTTCCTAGATGTTACTATGGTGCAAGCATTAGCTACATATTTCAAATGGCCACAGTATGCCAAGCCCAAATCAACATTAGTCCTAAACATTCTAATGAATACACAAGTCCCTATCTGAGACTCTTTCAAATTTCAGTCACTAGGTTTATTTCTCAGCAATTTAAATCCTCCAGAGTATTCCTATGCCAGATATGTCCCCAAACCCAGAGGTAACAGCCTCTTCAAAAACATCAACCTGATGCACCCCATTCCACATACTATTGACACCCCTTTAAAATATGAAAAAATTAGGGTTGTCAGTGCCCACATATCCCTGAAGATTGAAATAGTGGTCCAATGACAGGAAGAAGTAGCAACAGGTAAGATAGGTTTTAACAAAAAAACATGAATAGTGGATCATATAAATATATTTTTAGTCTCTAGTGTATTAGAACAGCTAGAAGGAAATAACTGAAATTGTAGAATAGTAACCCATACAATTCTTTGAAATTTGCTCTTTAAATTCCTGCTTAGTTTTACTTTGAAAGTTATCATTTTCTAGTATGTATATTATATTTCATAATAAAAATGCAAAAAAAAAAAAAAACAGTTGGCCATAAAAAATTGACTCAAGTATATGCTGTCTGCAAGAGACTCACCTTAAATGTAAAGATAAAAGTAGGTTGAAAGTGAAGGGATAAAAAAATAAAACATGCAAGTATTAGCTAAAAGAGATCCTGGGTAGCTATAGTAATAACATAAAAATTAGACATTAGGGTCTTTGCCTGGTTAGTGCCATAATGCTGTTGTGCCACTGGGAGCTCCAGGATCACCATAGATGTGGACAAGATGTGACCTTCTGCCTGAAATATCTCAATTTATTTATAAGTTTCAGTGCACACTTGAGGTTGCATTTTATGTAAAGGAAACACTGGTATGTGTGTACAAGAGCCAGAACCACAGAAAAGTGTGAAAGAAACCAAACAATTGGATGGTGAAGACCCTGAGATGATCTTTATTGGGGTGGAACATGTACCTGAAGATGCTGAGCTGATATTTTTAGACTGACTTCAAATTCCAAACCAGTTGTTTCAAACATTTTTAACAGAGTCATCCCAGGTCTAATTCAAGGAGAAAATAGTATGGTCACTTCTAACAAGGTACTTGTCATGCATTGCAGGCTATAAGTCTTGTGACCCTTACATCGAGTGACCATCTTGCCAGTTTCTTAATCAGAATCAAGAGCAACATGTAGTCCCATTATTATTGAGACTTTGTCTGAACCTGATTATAAAATTAATTCACCACAAGTCATGCCTAATAACTTCAGAGCTATTTTCTCCTGAGTTCATTGCAGCATCCAGGAAGAGCAGCACTTTCTGTAGGATGTATAGATGAAAATCCTTGTATATCAAAGTTACTTCCAACTCTGAAGTAAATATCATTAATCCCAAAAGGCCTAAACTCAGTGATGGACATTCTTTAGCTTTGTCCCCCTTGGGTATATCTCATACAAAAAACAATCAGCCAAATATACCCTCCAAAGATTGTCATACCTTGTTAAACCATGTTCAGAATGGAGCAATTTTTACAATGTTTTGCAAAGGAAAAACTCAAGCCTGTAAATCCAGTCAGGGGAAATGGAGGATGGGCAAAATAGATTTTTCAAATATAGCAGGTCATGAAACTGCTGATTTCAAGAAAGGAATCATAATTGTGTTACTTCATGAATTTTACTATGAACAACATAAAGAAAATGTGCAGCCAGAACAGAAGACTGACACAAACCTTAAATGCCTAAGTTGCTTTATTTATATTTGGAAATATAATCAAATCAAATCAAAACCCCCCACAGAAACCCCCACAAGAAGCAAAGGGGTGACAGCTGGGAAAGACACAGCACCTGCCAACATGTCCACTGGCAATTCCCCTCTCCTTTCCAGCTACAGTGCCATATAGAAATTGTGCACAACCTCAGGAACCCTCCACTTTCTGTAAAATATGTGAATTGTTATTTGAAACAGACCAGGTTCTCTTACAACACTGGAAAGACATTCACAAACTTGGTGAAAAACCTTACATTTGACAGGCTTACGATTATATATCATCAGCCTTTGCTGATGTGGAAACACATTTTAGAATACACTATGAAATTCTAAAAATTTGCTTTGTCCTTTTTTTCTAAAACTTTAAAAAATGACCTCACCATACATTTGCCATTGTAGAGGGCACTGTGAAAAGAATGTTCACCAGTGTTCCAAATGCTGTCTACAGTTTTTAACTTTCAAGGAGAAACTGTAGCACCAGACCTAGCATCATCAAATGTTTAAGAAGCCTAAGCTACTGGAAGCATTGTCTTCTGAAATAAAAGTTGATATTCAAGTGTCCCTGGGACCTCTTCAACCAGGATCAGTGGAAGTAGCATCCATTACTGTGAGCATGTGTGACTTCAATCCAACATCCCTCTAAAAATAGAATTCAAAAAACCCTCATTAATTCTAGTTTTGGTGAATTTTCTAAAGCAGATATTTTAATCCAAATCAACCCCCCCCAAAGAAACAATATTTGTCAATAGCACCAAAAAGAGTGACACAAATGGATCATTCATGAATTTCTTTTAACTAATGATCTACAATATGGTTGGCTTTGAAATATGAGGTGTTACTTTAAAACATTCTTAGCTTTCATGTAATCATCTAGTTTAACTTATAAATGGTGCTTGTGTGTGCAAGAAAGAAAGCAGGAGACAAAAAAAGGGAATACATTATTAATATTTTGTTATTTATTCTGAGTTTGGAAGTTTATCCATCTGTATATAGAATGTCTAATGTTTTTGAAGTACTTAATTTTATTTTCATCTTTTTCCATGCATTGAAGATTTGAATATTAACTCTTTCCTAACTGAAATGGCTTTGTTATGGGATAAGACCTGACTTTGTTCACTGCTGAACTCCCAATAACAGATGAAGAAATGTAAAATCCACAAATATGTGGAAATTAAAACCATACTCTTAACCAATGAGTTAAAGGGTGTATTAGCCAGCATTCTGTAGGGAAACAGAAACAGTAGGAGGTATCTGCAAATATTAGGAGATTTTGTCAAAGTGTCTCACACAATTGTGGGTATGCACATGTCCAAATTCCATAAGTCAGGCTACAGGTTGACAACTACAATGACAGTTTTCAATGAATTCCCCAGGAGAAGTTGGCTGGCTGAAGTAGAGATGAAAATTCTCCCTTCTGACTGCTGAAGACATCACATCTCTTTTTAAAGCCTTCAACTGATTGGATGAAAATATCTCTGCTGAAGAGACCCTCCTTAGTTTGTTGGAAATATAATCGATCTAAATACAATCAACTTGATTTAAGTCCATGAAATGTCCTCACAGTAACAGGCTTGTGCTTGTTTGACCAGACCACTGGGGACCAATACCTGGCCAGGTTGACATATGAAACCTAATTATCAAAGTCCACCCCTTGTCAGCTATATATCACATTAAACCATACTTGATCTCTAAATAAAAAACAACAGATATATTTTTGCCTAACAATGCTCAACTGTCCTGTGTACAACAGGGAATGCACTATATCTCTCCAGACTAGAGTGCACATCCTTGGGTAGTATACACTCTTAAACTTGATATCCTACAACTCAAACATTATGAAATGAACAGTACAACTTGTGCCAGATAAGGGGATAAGATAGAGAAGAAAACAAAGATATTTGCTTTATATACATATACAAATGTACTCATAACAAAACAAGGAAGAAATATTCATTTCATTAGAACTCACATTTCTGTAACTGGTCATACGGTTGTGGTTCATATTTATCACTACCTTCTTCCACTACACATTCCATGTCCCTTTTACCCTCAGCAAGCATTTCAATAGCCTGTTGTTCTATGCCTGATAGGGTCAACCAAAGCTTCATTCCTGAACTTTCTGGGCCAATGTCAGCCCTGCCTTGATTGGGTTGTTGCAGCTTTTCATTGACGTAATCACAGGGCATAGTGGTACTAAGAGATGCCCTAGGGGATCAACTGTATTCCAGGCAAACCCTTCTTTACCTCAATTGTGTAGTTGCAGTGTTATTTCTCCTTGAGGGTCAGGATCAATCACCCAATCCAGTACAGCAATCCCCTTCTTTTCTTGGTGATTCAGAGGCATAAGCCCAAAGTGGGTATGTGGCCATCTCAACTTCCAGTTCAATAGAATCATTGTGTTTCCTGGTGGAAGCCCTCCTCCTTTAGGAACTAAGACTTGTAGACCAGCAGAGCAGAAAGCAAAAGATTTCTACTGGATCACTAGGGGTAGTAATGAGTGATGCCACTCCCACTTTCACCCCTTGATTCCTGGACACATGAATCCCAGTACGGGTAAGACAGCTCCCTATATTGGCTGTTTATTTAGAACATACACTAGCTTCCTGGAGATAATTGCTCCAGCCATGCAAAGTATTATTACATTGTTCATGCCATAATTGAGGCTTAATCATGATTATGAGGCTTAATAATTATATCAATCTAGCTGCTTCAGGATGATGAGGAATGCTGCAGGACAAGAGAATTCCATGAGTGTATGCCCATCACCACATTACATTTGCTATGAAGTGGGACCCTTGATTAGAAGCAATGCCATGTGGGATACCAAAATGGTGGATAAGGCATTCTATAAGACTAAGGATGGCAGTATTTTCAGAAGCATTGTGTGAATGGAAGGCAAACCCACATCTGAAGTATGTTCCTATTCCAGTTAGAAGATGTTGCTAAACCTTCCATGATGGAAGTGATGCAGTGTAATCAACCTGTCAACAGGTAGCAGGCTGTTCACCTTGGGGAATGGTGCCATATTGGGGACATAGTGTGTGTCTCCCTGCTGGCAGATTGGGCACTCAACAATGGCTGTAGTCAAGTCAACTTTGGTGAGTAGAATTCCATGTTGCTGAGCCCATGCAAAACCTTCATCCGTACCACAATGATCATTTTTTTATGAACCCATTGAGCAGTGGCAGGATGGGCTGGGGAAAGAGACTGACTGGTATCCATAAAATGTGTCATCATATGCACTTGATTATTGAAATCTTCCACTGTTGAAATCACCTTCTTGTAAGCATTCTCATGGGATGCAAATACCTTCATGTTTTTGTGCAATCATAAAGGTCTATCCACAGACCTCTTTGTCATCTATTATCAATCATGTTCCTTCCAAGTCTCTAACTATCTAGCCAAATCATTAGCAACAGCCCTTCTATCAGTATGCAAATATACCTCTGGCCAGTTCTCCTTCTAGGCAAAATGAACAATGAGGAGCACTGCTCAAATTTCTGCCCACTGGGAGGATTGTCCTTCAGGGACATCCCAGAAAGTGGTTGCTGTGCTGTAGCTGGCCACTGTCAGGAGTTACCTGTGTATCATGCAGAACCATCTATAAATCAGGTCCAAGTTTTCTACTCTTCAGTAAACTGCTTGTAATGAACTCTACAAGAGGCCATAGTTTTGGGCTGGGAAAGAAAAGATAATGTGGCAGGAGTGGAGGCTATGGGCATATAGGTCATTTCTTCATTAAACTCTCTTGTGCCTTCAAGACCTGCTTGGGTCCTATCTTGAATACCACTTCCATTTTATGGTGAAGCACTTCTGTGCCTGCCCAACATTATAGCTTGGTTGTCAGACAACACCCAGCTCATGATAGGCAAATATGGTCTCCTGGGAACTTGGTGGCCCATCGTTAAGCATTCAGTCTCTATTAAGGCAAAGTAACAGGCCAAATAATTATCTGTAGAGGATAGCAAGGCTTTGCTCCAAAATCCTAAGGACCTGCATTGTGATTATTCTATAGGGCCCTGCCAAAGTCTTCATTGTCTCTACTTGCCACTGACACTTCCAACACCATTGGATCTGCTAGATCACATGAGTGAAGTGGCAGAGCAGATTGCACAGCATGTTGGGCCTGCTGTAAATCCTCCTGTTGTTCCAGTTCCCACTCAAGGTAGAGATGTTTCTGGCCAGTAAGTACATAGGCAAGAGTAGCACAACTAAATGAGGAATATGTTATCTTCCAAATCCAAAGAGACCAATTAGGCACTGTGCCTGCTTTTGGTAATAGGAGAGGACAGATTTTGCCACTTATCCTTCACACTGACATGCTCACTACCAATGAATACCTAGAAATTTCACTGAGATGGAAGGCCCTTGTATTTTCTTGGATTTATTTCCCATCCTCTGACCTGCAAATGACTTACAAATAAGACTACAGTAGTTGCTACTTCTTGCTCACTAGGTTAAATCAACCTGATACCATCAATATAATAGACCAGGTTTCTGTCCTGTGGGAGGGGAGAATGATCAAATTTCCTGCAGATAAGATTATGACACAGGGTTGGAGAGTTGTTATATCCCTGAGTTATTACAGTGAAGGTATACTGCTGGCTCTGCCAGCTAAAAGCAAACAGTCTCTTCTGGCCGTTACTAACAGCAACTATGTAAAAGCCTTTACAAGACCAACAGCTGAATACCAGGTACCAGGAGCTGCATTTGTCATCACCACCTGGTTAAGTTTATTATAACCCACTGTCTTTCTCCAAGATTCATCTGTTTTCTGCAAAGGCCAAATCAGAGAGTTGAAAGAGAATGTGGTGAGAATCAATAGCCCTGAATCCTTCAAGTCCTAAAGAATTGCACTAATATATTAATTATTTCCAGGAATCTGTTACTGCTTCTGATTTAGTATTTTGCTAGGTAGGGGCCATTCTAGAGGCTTTTCTTGGCCTTTCCTACCATAATATCCTTCACTTAATAAGTCAGGGAACCAATGTGGGGATTCTGGCAGTGGCTGATAACGTCTATCCCAAATATACATTCTAGAACTGGGGAAATAACCACAGAATGGGTCTGGACATGTGATAAAACCCCATGAGTCTCCTGACCTCTATAAGCCCCTGCTCTGACAGGTGGGTAACAGTCACATTGTAACTGGGTCCTTCCCCAAGGAGACCCAGCTTTCCCCTCATTCAAGCTATGCGCCTGAGAGTAAACTGTCTCATCTGAGTACTGATTAAGGGGCCACAATTCTCTCATTTTGTAATTCAAATTAGGCTTATTCAATTGAACTAGAAATCTTCTGCTACTAAAGATCAAGTAAGAATTTAGTAGACTATCCATCTATTTTCCTTCTAGGTAATCTATGATCTACTAACCAACACCATATGTCTCTGCAAGTCAGACTATTTGATTGCTGCTCTGAGACTTCTGCCCATTATGTTGCCATGACCTCCTTGTCTTTGGAAATTAGGAGATTCCATGTGGCTTCTGCCAATTTGGGATCTGGTCATCCCCATTGTGTTTAATAATTCCAGTTCAGTGACAGAAATTCCCACAGTAATATCTTCCCTTGAGAAAAGAGTGACTACAGAGCTCTTCAGAGATGATAGAGGTAGTCTCACAACTTTATTCTCCACAGTTCTGGTGAAAGGTGTGCCCTCTGCACATTCCTGGGGCAGGTGAGTAGATCTTACATGATAAATCCATCCTAACATTCTAATCACTGTAGACCCTTGCATCCCCTAAACTAAAGTATACCATGACAGTTCTGGCATATTGATCTCATGTAATTTAAGCCAACTTTGGATCCATAATTCAACCAACCACCCAGATAAAGCCCTTTCTAAACACTCAAGCTACAATATTGAATCCAGAATCTCTTTTTGGTGGGCCCATATCTACAAATGTTCATTCCAGCATTATCCCACCTTCTTAATATCCTTCCCACACATATTCCCCCAATTTCTGTTTATATAAACTGGAAAACTCATGCAGTTCTTTTAGAATAGTGTACCTCTTCATGGGTCACAATTTGTACCTCACTCTTGGAGCCTGTTGGGACTTAATCTAGTTATGGGTCTGGAAGAGGTGGTGATGGTTAGTTCCATGTGTCAGCTTGGCCACATGATGGCACCCAGTTGTCTGGTCAAGTATGCACTGACCTGTTCCTGCAAGGACATTTCATGGCCAGTTAATAAACCAGAAGTGTGGTTTATTAAATCATCAATTGATTGCATCTGTGTCTTATTACAATGGTCAACTAAGGGAGTGTCTCCTGCAATGAGACAATCCAATCAGTTGGATTTAATCCTGTCAGTTGAATATTTTAAGGGAGAAGAAAGAACTTTCACTTCTTCAGTCAGTCAACCTCTCCTCCAGAGTTCATTAAGGACCTTCATCAGAGTAGCTAGCTTTCCAACTGCCCTATGGAATTTGGACAAATTTGAGACACTTTTATAGAACCACATAATTACAGCTATCCCCTGTTGGTTCTGTTTTTCTGGAGGACCCTGATTAATGCAGAGGGGTGGTGGGAGTGGGTCATGAAAAGAATTAGAAGTGTCTTTCAAGCCAATTAACTCAGGGCATTATGTTGAGGATTCAATTGCTGAAACAGGATTAATCTCTCCTTTTTCATCAGGGGAGATGGTAACAGGTATATCAAGCACTGTAGGGTTAAACTCTCCAATGGATGTTGGATGGGAGATTCCTCAAGTCAGGCTGGAGGACCAGTTGCTGTCCCCTCAGGGCAGGCTGGAGGTCAGGTAGTTGTTTCCTCAGGGCAGATCATTACAGGTTTATTTAGTGAAGACTCAAAAACTCAGCAGAATGTAGGGTTTCAATGTCCCCACTGCCATCATTGTCACCACATATATCCCAATTCCAATTTTTAGGATCCCATTCCTTTCAAATTAATGCCTTCTCTTTAACAAGAGACACCCTGCAAGGTTGAGATTTTGGTTTACATA
This sequence comes from Choloepus didactylus, assembly GCF_015220235.1. Classification (NCBI taxonomy): domain Eukaryota; kingdom Metazoa; phylum Chordata; class Mammalia; order Pilosa; family Megalonychidae; genus Choloepus; species Choloepus didactylus. Next base: position 9,882,299 of record NC_051332.1, read on the forward strand.
TAGGTTGATTGTAAAGTTTTCAATAAGGATAGTGGTTATGGTCAAATATTAATGTGAGTGAAATTAACAATTCTCTAGTATGTAAAGGAATGTGTATGAAAGGGGATATGTTGGATCATGCATGTTAATAAAATGAAAGTCTGAGATAAAAATGGGAGAGCATAACAAAATGAATCCTTTTTTGGACAATGGGCTGGGATTAATAATACGAATCTAAAAATATTCTTTCCTGAATTATAATGGATGTACAACATTAAAGAAGGTGCTAAAAATAGAAATGAAAACCATCCAACATGGAAATGACAAAGAAAATTTCACTTGTAGCAGATGACATGATCCTAGATAAAGGTAGCCCCCAAAATTATACTGCAAAACTCTGAGGGCTTATGAAAAAATTCAGCAAAGTGGCAGGGCACAAAAAATGCACCCAAAGAATCTGTACTATTTCTATTCATCAGTAGAGAGTGCACAGAAGAGAATCTCAAGGAAAACTTCCATTTATAATGACAAATAAAAGAATCAAATTCAAATCAGCTGTGTGCCAAGAAAAGCCACACAGAGAACGAGGTACCAATTCTGGTTCTTGACTGGTAACTGGGTGGCTGGGGACTGGCCCTGAAAAGGGGGTTTCTTTTTTTTTTCATTTTTTTCTCTCATTTGAGGTAGCTCGTTAGAGGAAGCCTCATGCATTTTCAACTGTCAGAGCTGACATAGGCAAGGGTGGATTTAAGATAGAGAGGAAAAGGTAGAAGTCAAATGTTGGAGGTAAATTTCTAAAGGGATTATCTTCCCTAAGAAAAGGAGTAGGGAGGGCCCAGGTCAAGTGGTTGCCCTCCCTCAGAGAACTAGATCCTGCGGCCTGGGGAAAAAACAGAAGCAGTTTATGCTTGGCTTCTGAAGATGTCAGTCCCTGGCAGGGAGAGGGTTTAATGAGAATTAACAGTAACACATTTCTTTATGCCAGTGGGAAGCTGATGGCTGATGAGCACTACATGCTGGGTAGGATAAGAAAAGCCCAGTATCTAGAGCCCTCACAGGAAAGTCTGGTAACTTTTTGTGTCTCATTCTCAGGGAAACATAATACTGATTACAGCAGCTGACTGAGAATTGGGCCTGCCTGTCTGGGAAAATTTGAGTGGGGCAATCAAGGAAACCAGATGCTTAGACAACAAAAATTTATGACACACTATAAAAAATTAAGACATGGTCCAGTCAAAGGAACAAACTTACCCTTCAAATGAGATACAGGATTTGAAACAACTAATTAAAGATCCTCAAATGAATATGCTAAATCAGTTCAAAAATCAAATCAGCCACCAGAGAAGACGGCAGCATAGAGAGGAGTGGAAGACTTAGTCCCCCCAGAACAATTCATAAATGACCAAAAAACTAGTAAATAACCTGCAATAACAACGGGTAGACAAACATGACTGCACTCATCATCCACCAACCTGAATTGGGAGGAATGTCCGAGATCACAGCATAAAATCTGTAAGTAAAATTGTGGACACGTGCTGAGAACCGAGAGCTGAGAGCCCCTCCCTCATGGAAGCCGTGCGGTGTTAGAGAGCAGCACTCTCTCAGCCTGGCCCAAGTGAAGTTTTAATATTAACTGCTCAATACAGACAGTGAATCCTCAACAAGCAGAGGCTTTTGGTGACAACTGACCTTGGGAGAGTCAGGGGACATATCTGTCTCAGGACAGGGAGCCCAGAGGATCGGGTTCTATCTCTGGCTGATGGGTGAACCTGGGAGTTTTTCTGTCACTTTCTCTCTCTGTGGAGAAGACCTCAGCTGTTCTCAGCCCACAACGCTTTTCAGTAAAGACAGCCTCAGACATTTTAAAACCAAAACAATTCGATCAGCAGAGTCACAGAAACAAAGAACTTATTGATATACAAATGACATCTCTGGAGGGGGCATAGCTTCCCAAGAGGAAAGGGAGGGGCTCAGCTCTACTGTCCATCTTTCAGTCTTTCTGAAACCAGACCCCAAAGCCTGGGGGAGGAGAGCCACAGGCCACACCCTCTTACACGGGCAGTGACAGGTGCATCTGGCCGGCAGAAAAGCACAGGTATCTCAATCCTCTAAAAAAAGCCATCAGGGAAACCAGATACTGAAATATTGCCTCTTTCTGTGACCTGAGCCTGTTCTCATATGGAAAAACCTGATTGGGGTGGCCTAGGAAGTCAGATGCCTAGACAACAGAAAACTGCAACCTACACTAAGAAAAATGAAGCTATGACCCAGTCACAGGAACAAACATACACTTCAACTGAGATACAGGAATTTAAACAATTAATGTTAAATTAATTCAGAGTTTAGAGAATATTTCACAAAAGAGATAGAGGCTGTAAAGAAAACACTGGACATATAGAAGGCAGAAAATGAAAGTTCAAAAAAACAACTAGTAGAATCTATGGAAATGAAAGGCACAACACAAGAGATGAAAGACACAATGGAAACATACAACAGCAGATCTCAAGGGGCAGAAGAAAACACTCAAGAACTGGAGAACAAAACACCTGAAAGCCTACATGCAAAGGTGCAGATGAAGAAAAGAATGAAAAAATATGAGCAACATCTCTGGGAACTTAAAGATGAAACAAAGTACAAGAATCTATGTATCATTGGTGTCCCAGAAAGAGAAGAGAAGGGAAAAGGGGCAGAGGCAATAATAGAGGAAATAATCAATGAAAATTTCCCATCTCTTATGAAAGACATCAAATTACAGATCCAAGAAGCACAATGTACTCCAAACAGAATAGATCTGAATAGGCCTATGCCAAGACACTTAATAATCAGATTATCAAATGTCAAAGACAAAGAGAATCCTGAAAGCAGCAACAGAAAAGCAATCCATCACATACAAAGGAAGCTTAATAAGACTATGTGCAGATCTCTCAGCAGAAGCCATGGAGGCAAGAAGGAAGTGGTGTTATATATTTAAGATACTGAAAGAGAAAAACTGCCAACCAAGATTCCTATATCCAGCAAAGCTGTCTTTCAAATATGAGGGAGAGTTCAAAATATTTTCTGACAAACAGGCAATGAGAGACTTTTTGAACAGGACACCTGCCTTACAGGAAATACTAAAGGAACACTGCAAAGTGATAGCAGAAGACAGGAGTGCATGGTTTGGAACACAATTTTGGGAAATGGTAGCAGAGCAATGTAAGTACACTGAACAAAGATAGCTATATTTAAGGTTGAGAGAGGAAGATTGGGAGCATATGTGACACCAGAAGAAGGGAAGAAAGATAAAGACTGGGACTGTGTAACTTGGTGAAATCTAGAGTGTTCAACAATTGTGATAAAATGTACAAATATGTTCTTTTACAAGGGAGAACAAGCAAATGTCAATCTTGCAAGTTGTTAAAAATGGGGAGGCATAGGTGGAGGGATGCAATCAATGTAAACTAGAGACTGTAACTAACAGAATCATTGTATTATGCTTCCTTTAGTGTAACAAAGGTGATATATGAAGGTAAATGCAGATAGGAGGGGGGGATAGGGAAGGCATGTTGGACACTTGACATTGGTGGTGTTGTCTGACTCTACCCTACTTTGCTTTGGGGTTGCTTTTCCCTTTGCTGTTTCCTGGCTGTCATTTTTTCCTCCTTCTTTTCCCTCTCTACCTTTTTTGATGTTCCCTCCTGCCTTGTGGAAGAAATGTAGATGCCCTTATATAGATAGTGGTGAAGGTGGTGAACACATAAATATGTGACCATACAGAGAACCATCAATTGTTTACTTAGGATGGAATGTATGGGATGTGGAAAAAACCATCTTAAAAAAAAAAGGGTTGACAAAGGAGAGTCTAAAGTTGTATGTAATGGTGCCTAAGAGTCTCCCCCTGAGCACCTCTTTGTTGCTCAGATGTGGCCCTCTCTCTCTCTAACTGAGCCATCTCGACAAGTGAACTCACTGCCCTCCCCCCTACATGGGACCTGACTCCCAGGGGTGTAAATCTCCCTGGCAACACAGAGTATGACTCCCGGGGATGAATGTGGACCCGGCATCGTGGGACTGAGAGTATCTTCTTGACCAAAAGGGGGATGCAAAATGAGACAAAATAGTTTCAGTGGCTGAGAGATTCCAAATGGAGTCAAGAGGTCACTCCGGTGGACATTCTTATGCACTATATAGATAACACCTCTTAGGCTTCAGTGTATTGGAATAGCTAGAAGTAAATACCTGAAACTACCAAACTCCATCCCAGCAGTCTGGACTCCTGAAGACAATTATATAAAAATGTAGATTACAAGGGGTGACAGTGTGATTGTGGAGACCTTGTGGATCACCCCCCATTTAGCTAGTGTATGGAAGAGTGGAGGAATGGGGATAAAAACTAAAGGACAAATGGGGTGGGATGGGGGGATGATTTAGGTGTTCTTTTTTCACTTTTATTTTTTATTCTTGTTCTGGTTCTTTCTGATGTAAGGAAAATGTTCAGAGATAGATTGTGGTGATGAACGCATAACTATGTTATCATACTGTGGACAGTGGATTGTATATCATGGATGATTGTATGGTGTGTGAATGTATTTCAATAAAACTGAATTTAATAAAAAAAAAAGAAATCCTTTGATAAAGTTTACTTTTTAAATGCAAAAAAAAAAAAAAAAAAAAAAGGGTTGATGTCAAAACCTCAAGGGCACTATACTGAGTGATATAAGCCAGATATGTAAGGACAAATATTGCAGGGTCTCACTGATAAGAACTAACTATAATGTGTAAACTCATAGACATGAAATATAAGGTACCAAGATACAGGATGAGGCTTAAGAATGGGGAGTGGTTGCTTAGTATGAGCAGAATGTTCAACTAGGATGAACTTAAAGGTTTGGAAATGAACAGAGGTGTCAGTAGCAAGATGTGAGAGTAACTAACAATGCTGAATGACACGTGAATGAGGTGGAAACAGGAAGCTTAGAGTCATATATGTCACCAGAAGGAAAGTTGGAGGTCAAAAGATTGGAATCTATAAAACTGAATCCTATAGTGGGCAACATCCATGATTAACTGTAAAAATATTAGAAAACTCTTCCATGAACCAGAACAAATGTATAACAATACAAGTAGAAGTTAATAATAGAGAGGCATATAAGGAAGAAATATGTACCTATTGCAAACTATATACTACAGTTTGTAGTATTTCAACATTCTTTCATAAACAGTAACAAATGTACTATACCAACACTACAAGTCAACAATTGAGGGGGGTTGATTAGAGATATGGGAGGATTCGAGTTTCCTTTTCTTTTCCTTTTCTTTTCCTTTTTTTTCCCATCTTTCACTTTATTTCTTGTCTGGAGTAATGAAAAGTTTCTAAAAATTGAACAGAAATTAAGTGTGGTGATAGATGCACAGCTGTATGAGGGTACCAGGGGCAACTGATTGTACACTTGGATCTTTGGATAATTGTATGGTATCTGAACAATCCCAATAAAAAAATCAAATCAATGAAGAGAGGGTAGATATTGCAAAATAATTGAAGGATGTAAAGAAAACACTGGGTGAACATAAGCAAGAGCTTAGAAATTTGGAAAAAACAATAGGGAGAACTTAAGGGAATGAAATCTATGGTACTGAAAAGATGGAAAACACAATGGAGATATAAAACAGCAGATTTGAAAAGGCAGAAGAAAGGATTCAGGAACTAGAGGACAGGATATCTAAAATACTACACAAAAAAGAACAGATGGGGAAAGAATGGAAAAATATGTGCAGTGTCTCAGGGAATTGAATGACAATATGAAGGACATGAGTGTACATATGGGTTTCCCAGAAGAAGAAGAGAAGGGAAAAGAGGCAGAAACAATAATGGAGGAAACAATCAGTGAAAACTTCCAATTTGTTATGAAAGACATAAAATTGCACTCAAGAAGCACAGAATACCATAAACTGAACAGATATGAATAGATCTACTCCAATCAGATTATCAAATGTTATAGATGAAGGCAGAATTTTGAAAGCAGCAAGAGAAATGTGATCCATCACATACAAAGGAAGCTCTATAAGACTATATGCAGATTTCTCAGTAGAAGCCATGCAGGTAGGAAAGCACTGGTAAGATATTTTGAAGATACTGAAAGAGAAAATCTGCCCAACAAGAATTTCTATACCTGGAAAAACTGTCCTTCAAAATGAGGGAGAGTTTAAAATATTTTCAGACAAACATCACCAAGAGAGTTTCTGAACAAGAGACCTCCTTTACAAGAAATAGTACAGGGAAAACAACAAGCAGATAGGAAAGGTCAGGAGTAAGAGCTTTGGAGAAGAGAGTAGAAATGAAGACTATCAGTAGGGGTAAAAGTGAGAGAGGGAAAATAAAAAAGATGTGATATATAAATTGCAAAAGTAAAAATAGTAGACAGTAGACATTACTTTGAGTGAAATTAGCCAGAAACAAAGAAGTGTACTCTATGGACTCAGTAATATGAACTAATAAGAATGAGAGAAATTTGAGAGTTAAAGTTGAGAAAACAGGCCATCATGAGTTAGAAAGAGGTTAGAGATTGTGCATTTGATGCTGAAGGGGTACATAATGGTAAACAGGATTTGTTGTAGAGATCCAGAAATGGATAGCATAATACTGTGTGAGGGTAGCACAATATTGTAAATATTGTAAGTACCCTGAGCACAGATGAGTGTCAGTATGGTTGGATAGAGGAAAGTGAGGGGCATATTTGGCACCAGAAGGAAAGATAGAAAATAAAGACTGGGATTGTAAAACTTAATGTAATCTAGGATGGTCAATGATAGTGATTAAATGTACAATTATAGGAAAGTTTTTAAAAGAGGAAGAACAAATGAATGTCAAAATTGCAAGGTATTGAAAATTGGATAATGCAAAAGAAAAAGTACAATCAATGCCAACTAGAGTCTATAGTTAATGGTAACATTGTAAGATGCTTCCATTCATTGTAAATAAGGCAAAATACAAAAGCTAAATGCTTAAGAGAGGGAGTAATAAGCGAGTGATATGAAATACTTGGTGGTGGTTTTGTTGTCTGACCTTATTGTATTTTACTTAGTTTTTTCATCTATCTTTTATATTTTTATTCTATATTTTTCTCCTTTTCCTCTATCTTTGCAGAAGAAATGTCCTCATGTAAGTTGTGGAGGTGAATGCATAACTATGTGACTATAGTGGGAATCATTGAATGTTTACTTAGAATGGATTGTTGATGGGTGAACAAAACCATTTAAAAATAAACAAAGGGATTCAAGTGCCAGAGAAAATTTGGAGTGAGGGATCTACCTATTCTCTGTTGGTAGTGAAGTAGAATGGTGCAACCTATCTGGAGGGCAATGTGATGCTTCCATAGGAAGCTAATTATGGGGTGCTATATGGTCCTGCAACCCCATTATTGGGTATACACTTGGAGGATCTGAGAGCCGGGACATGAATGGGCATTGCATATTGGTGACTATCATGGCAGTATTCACAACATGCAAAGGATGGAGGTGACCTAAGGGTATATCAACCAACAAATGGAATGGTAAACTGGGTATATACCTTCTATGGATTATTGAGTGGTGCCAAGAAGAAATGAAGTTGTGAGATATGCAAGGAGGTGAATGGACCTTGAGGACAGTGTGTTGAGTAAAATAAGCCAGAATCAAAAAGCTAAATATTATAACACCTCACTAATATGGACTAATTATAATGTGCAAACTCTGAGAGCTGAATATGAGAGTGTAGGTTACCAGGGACATCTTATGCTAAAAATTCCTCTATTGTAAGCTGTCACAGCAGCCACATGTCTTCATTAGTTCCCATGTTTTTTTCCTAAATTCTGAGATGAAGTCTTTCTGTATAACCTGGTTAGTCCCAGGAATTTCAGATATTTGTTTGACACCTGAGAATCAGAGCCAGAGTTGAGCTCTGATATTCACTATATTCTGAAACTTCAACTTTTATGTGAGACCAAAGGAAGAGACTTTTATTTGGTGGAAAATCTATGTTTTCTGTAGTGTGCTATATAATTTAACCTGTATTATCAGTTTATTTAAACACTATAAATACATAGAACCTTAAATAGGCAGTAAGAACTTGTTCGTTTGTACAGGTTAGTGTGATGCCTTGACCATCCTGATCTATTTGAGCAGAGAATATAAATCTATTTGCAATGCTCCATTGAGGGACTTGGGAAACCCATGGAAATATCAAACTTACCCTCCTGGGGAATTCCTGATATTCTTGCAAGCATTGATGATTAACAATATAATATGTGAAACCCATGATCTTGGCACTTGCCCTTATGAAGCTTGTACTGCAAAGGAGAGGCTGAGCCTACTTATAATTGTGCCTAAGAGCCACCCCCAGAGAACCACTTTAATTGCTCAAATGTGGCCACTCTCTCTAAGCCAACACTGCAGGTAAATACTCTGCTTTCCCCCTTACATGGTTCATGACTTCCAGGGGTATAAATCTCCCTGACAACATGGGACATGACTCCCAGGTATGAGCCTGGACCCAGCATCATGGGATTGAGAAAGCCATCTTGACACAAACGAGAAAGGAAAATGAAGCAAAATAAAGTTTTAGAGGATGAGTGATTTCAAATGGAGTTGAGGGATCATTATGGGGGTTACTCTTATGTGTTTTATAGATATCCTTTTTTAGTTTTTTGTGTATTTGAATAGCCAGAAGGAAAAACCTGAAAGTGTTGAACTGCAATCCAGTGTCCTTGATTCATGAAGATGACTATATAACTATATAGCTTATATGGTGTGACTGTGTGATTGTGAATGCATTGTGGCTCACAATCCCTTTATCCAGTGTGAGGACAGATGAGTAGGAAAAATAGGGACAAAAAGTAAACAAATAATATGGGGACACAGTATGAGCTATTCTGGGGGAAGTTTTGTACTTTTAATTTTAATTTTATTCTTATTTTCATCTTTATTTCTTCGAGTAATGAAAATGTTCAAAAAATTGAATGTGGTGATGAATGCACAACTATATGATCCCATGAACAATTGATTCTATACTTTGCATGATTGTATGGTATGTGAATATAGCTCAATAAAATTGCAATAAAAATGGTGTAAGTATTTAATAGACATTTTTCCAAAGAGGACATAAAATGGAAAAAAAAAAAAGGCACATGAAAATTTTCTCAACATCACTTGCAATTAGGGAAATGCAAATCAAAACCAAGACGAGATATCATTTCACACACAGCAGAAAGGCTACTATTTTACATATTTAAAAAAAAACACAGTATGTTAGAAGTGTTGCAGTGGATGTGGAGAAATAGAGACACTCATTATTTGCTGGTGGGAACATAAACTGGTATAGTCCTGTGGAAAAGTTTGGCACTTCCTCAGGAAACTATCCATGGAAGTACCATATAACCCAGGAATCCTGGTACTAGGTATACACTCAGAAAAACTGAAGGCAGGGACATGAACAGATATTTGTGCACTGATGTTCAAGCAGCAATATTCACAACTGCCAAAAGATGGAGCCAACACAAGAGACCAAATGATGAATGGAAAAACAGAATATGGTATATACATAGGATGAAATATTACTCATGTGTAAAAGAATTAAGTCCAGATGCATACACCAACATGGATGAAACTGAGGACATAATGATGAGCAAAATATGCCTTGCATAAAAGGACAAGTATTGTATGACCTCACTTATATGAATCTATTAAAATAAGCACAATCACAGTTTTAGAACCTAGCATAGAAGTTACCAGAAGATAGTCTGGCATAGAGAATGGGGAACTGGTGCTTAATATGCACAGGACTTCTATTTAGGATGATTGTGTAGGTTTGGAAATGGATAGTAGTGATAGTAACATACTTATGTGAGTTGAATTATGTATATGGATGTGACTGAATGGGGAAATTTTGTGTGGTGTACATTACTAGAATGAAAGGTAGAAGTTAAAACATGGGACAGATAATATAGTGAATGCTGTTTTGGAAAATGGACTGGGGTTAATAGTACAAGTATAAGAATGTTCTTTCAAGAATTATAAAGAAAGTACAACACTGATACAAGATATTAATAATAGGGTGGTAAATAGGAAAATATACCTAATGTAAACTATGTACTATATTTGATAATTCTATTTTACTATTCTTGCTTCAGTTGTAGCAATGGTATGAAACCAATACAGAAAGTCTACAATAGTTGGTTATAGGAACATTGTATATTTTACATGATTTTCTGTAAATATACAAATTCTCTTATATAAAAATATAATTTAAAATCATGCTAAATGAAAATACTCTGATGCAAAGTTCACAGCTTTTGAAAACTGACAGAATTAAATATGTGCAAGAAACCCCAAATCAGAATAGGAGATGTTGGTACCACTGTATCAGAAGCTAATAGGATAAGAAGAAAAAAGATCAACCAGACTAGAGACAAATTGATTGTCATAAATAATAAAGTTTACTTAATGAATGTGTAATGCATAATACTACTTACTGAGTATGACACTGTGAATATCATAAACACATATTTTTCATGCCCTATAGAAACTATAGGGATAAGAAAGAAGAAGCAGGGTGTTCAGGAGCCAAGCATAGTCATCCTGAAGGATACAAAGTTTTTCTGACAAGATTAGCAAGGAGGGCATAAAGGAAAAGTGGTCAGACAAGGAGGGTTTCTGAAGGATAGAATTCAGGTGAAAAGACAGAAGACCAGGTAGGCCTCAAAGTTTGGCCTAAACACCTGTCAGGATGGAATCCATGTACAAGGAATAAGGGGTAGGCCAAGGAGGAGCAGGTTTGAGGAGTTGTCTAGAGTTTGGGTTTGGCATGGTAGACATGGAAAATGGACATCCTTGAGGCTGCAGTGTTGAATGTGGACCATGTGGAAAGGTTTGGTGTGGTTAAATAATAGGCAGTAATTATGCAAGAAAACATGGTATTTAAAAAAAAGACAGTTGACATACTCAGTATTTCTAATTTCTGATCCAGGTAGTATTTTTATTTTTATGTATATTGACCATCTGAATTCTGTACTTCCCAGTGGTTCATAGAGAGACTGGACAGAGGATTATGTTAACCTCAAGCCTTAACTTGTGAAATACATTTTGGATGGTTCACAGGTGAGGCTACTTGTGATGTTGATGGGAAAAACAAAGAAGGATCTGACCACAAGGAGAATCTAGAGTTTACTCATTTAGTTCCATCCAGTCCTTAGGAGACTTATCTGTTATACTAACCTCACTCACTGATGACTCAACACATTGTTAATGTCCCTTGTGACCACTCTGTGCCCAAGTTGCTTATAAAATTCTGAAAATTTGGTACATCTAACCTGATATCTGTGGGGCCCCTGCTACCTCACTACTCCCACATATGTCATTCCAATTCCAATAAATTCTTTCCACTGCTAGCCATACCTGTTTCATGGAATGCTACCCTCATGCACATGCACTGCCCATTTTCCTTCTCAGTCTCATATCTGCCTGCTTCTCTTGCATGCAGAATAATCAGCAAGCCTCACAGGCTTGGTATCTAGATGTGACCTCATTTCTGCATCTCCATCTCTAATCTTCCAGTGCTCATGAAGCCCTCACCATTCTCAGCCTGTACAAACTGTCATAGTCCACATCTTAATACTTTTTTAAAACTTTTTCCAATGTTGCAGTCATGGTCATGAAAAATTAAACAAAATTCTCTACCCTGGTGACAGTGCACTCAGTCATCTAGGACATGCCACTCATTATCCCATTATCTGGAATGTTATTCTCTATGTTCCAGAAATGCTGGCCACTTGCTGCTCCTCACTCCCATCATATGATCATCCCTACTTAGGGCCATCATCTCTTCTGGCTCCTCACACTTAAGTGCTTGCCCCAGCTTCCCTTAATGCTCAGATACCTCCTCTTCAGAGAGACCTTTCCTGGCATCCTCTTCTATGAGTCCCCTTCTCCCCACATCCACCTCACCATATTCTTCATGCTTATACTTCTCCATCACCCTTGTCATCTCCTGATATACTGTTTATTCTATTTAATTTCCTTTAAAATCTTACTTTTTCTCCTGAAACAACCTCCAAAGGACAAGGACTTTCTTTCTCATCATCACTCCTGTACCACTACACACAAACCCAGGATTCTTTCTCTATTTTACGGAGAAATTATGATGCCTTATCAGTCATTTATCAAAGGTGGATACCACAGATGTTCAGGGGGTCACTTGTTGGTTTTCTCCATTATTAGTAAACTACTGTTTGTGCAATCCACCACAGGGACATCATTAAAACTAAAATTACTTATTCAAGGATGACTATAGTTTCCCTGAGAGAGGAGCTCATTGCTGTCACCTAAGCTTTCCATTGAGGGACTTCCATGAGTAGGGAAAAATGGACAAGGGATGGGGTAGTAGAAATTTCATTATATTTTAAAGGGATTTCTTCCTCCCCTGAGAACTCATATTTCACTACTCTTCCACTGGAATAAAAACAACTACATGTGAAATTTTCACTTCAACTTTATCCTTTTTTATCTCAGAAGATAACATTAAATTACATAAAGTTCTGTATATGTATAATGTCCTACTGTAAAGATCCATACTCCTAGTATTTTAATTTTTTCACTAATATATACTTAAATAAAAGGCTATTAATTTTACTTTATGACTTAGGAACATTGGGAATATATTGGCAAATGAATACTGCCTTGAATTAGAAAAGTCTCATTTTTACACAGTTTATATATTCAAATTACAATTACATACATAACAGATTGGGTACAAAATAATAATACATGATAAACAGATAATAAACAAATTAGTAAACACATAAATACATATCAATATGTCTCTCATGTAGTCCCTTGAATATACTCATAATTTCTTTTTTTATTCATTTTATTGAGATATATTCACATACCACGCAGTCATACAAAACAAATCATACATTTGATTGTTCACAGTACCATTACATAGTTGTACATTCATTACCAAAATCAATCCCCGACACCCTCATTACCACGCACACAAAAATAACCAGAATAATAATTGAAGTGAAAAAGAGCAATTAAAGTAAAAAAGAACACTGGGCACACTTGTCTGTCTGTTTGTTTGTTTGTTTCCTTCCCCCACCTTTCCACTCATCCATCCACAAACTAGACAAATGGGAATGTGATCCCTATGCCCCCCAATCCCACTATCCCCTCTCATAAGCCACATTTTTATACAATTGTCTTCAAGATTCATGGGTTCTGGGTTGTAGTTTGATAGTTTCAGGTACCCACCACCAGCTACCCCAATTCATTAGAACCTAAAAAAGGTTGTCTATATTGTGCATAAAAATGCACACCAGAGTGACCTCTTGGCTCATTTTGGAATCTCTCTGCCACTGAAGCTTATTTCATTTCCTTTCACATCCCCCTTTTGGTCAAGAAGATGTTCTCCATCCCACGATGCTGGGTCAACATTCCTCCCTGGGAGTCATATTCCACGTTGCCAGGGAGATTACCTCCCCTGGGTGTCTGATCCCACATAGTGGGGAGGGCAGTGATTTCACCTTTCAAGTTGGCTTAGCTTGAGAAAGAGGGCCATAATTTCTTAAAAAGTAACAGCCTTGTTCATGATGAGAGATTAGGTTTGTGTACAAACAAAGCCACACATTTCTGGGTGTGTTCCTGATAGTCCTATACTCTGTGAGTGCAGGATGAACTGACAATGGAGGACAACATTTGTGTGTCCAGTAGGTGAAGATAGAGCAACCTCAGGCCATGGTAGGTTCACAAGGCTCCTGTTGGCTCAATTACATGCAGATGGACATTAGGGCAGATGAATGCACAAGTGGTTCACGATGCATGAGTGGAGATGATGGTTATTGCTGCTTCAAAAACCAGGACCACTCCTGGAGGACAGGACATCAGGGAGAGAAAGGAGACAACACTCTGTCTTGTGCTCTGTTGGTTCTCATGACCTCATCTTGTGATGCCACTGATATTAGCATCTTCCCCATCTCATCCTGCTTGATGCATTTGGAGACATTTTCCTGTAGTTCTAGAATGAGTAAAGTGAAATTCTCCATCAGCATCACTCTCATCCTCTTCACGTTTCTGTATGTGTCAATCAGGCAGGGAATATTTAAAGACTCTGTAGCCTGGACTTCCCTAAATATGATTCAGTCTATGCATACCTCTTTTGAAGTGCATTATCCTTGGCAAGCTGTTGACATTTCTTGTCTATCAGTGCAACCAGTGTGCCTACAAGCTGTTTTTCTTTCCTTATATTAAGATGGCTTCTAACAGACTGCACAAATCTGAACAAGAATAGGAGACCATCAACAACCTGATAAATAGTGGACAGACACCTGACTCCCACAGGAGGCTGTGGAATGTGGGGTCTAGACTCATATCATTGGTCAGCATTTCCATTATACCCTCTCATGGGTTCCCAAAGATGGTCAAGAAACAAGCTCCACTGAAAATTACAGGCCTTTCATTGCACTGAGACCACCACAGGACTCTGCCTAGTAACTGTGAATCCACAATCCTAAAATAAATCCCAGAGAACTCCCCAAAATTCTGTCTGGAATCCACCAGCATTGGACAACCTGGACAAATCATTAGTGAGGTTGACAGTGGGGGCAAGATTCTGAACATAAAATGTCCTTCTCTCCATTATATTCTTATGATCAGTCTTTCTTTTTTTGTGCTTTATAAATTGAGGTAAATTGGAAATACAGTGAAATGTGATGTTCTTAACTGAATGGTTGCTCAATTTTTCAAATATTTCTTTCCCTATCCCCTAATGTATCCAACAACCATGTCAAGATAGGAATCATTTCTGTTAATCTAGAAAATAAACCCTTATGCTTCTCTCAGTAACCACTGCCCTCCATATTCAACTCTATTCTGATTTTCTGCCATCATACATAATTTTGCAACATCTCCACATTCATAAATATGAAATAAATCAGAATTTATCCCTTGGTGACTGCATCTTTTGGTAAAAATATAATTTGGGGATTAATCCATCCTCAAATGGATTGTTTTTGTGAATCAGTTTTTATCTTCCTTTTTATCAGATTCCTTTCACATTGAATTATTATATTACAAAATGTTAATCCATTTTCCTCTTGGTGGATATTTGGATTGTTCATGATTGTTGTATTATGAATAAAGGTATTATCCATGAACATATTGTTTATTATACATGAACATGTTTATTATCCATGAACATATTGTACTGAGGTACAATCTACATGACCTAACTTTCACCCAGTTTATATATAAGACACTGATCTGTTATAAAATTACACCATGGTGCAACTATCACCATTTCCTTTTAATGGACATTTCCACCACCTCAGAAGATCTTTCCCAAATTTCTAACTGCTCCATCTGCTGTATTTGACACAGTTGACTCTTCTGTATATATTGACCTGCTTGCATTTCTTAATTTCAGGTTCACCATATCCTTCTTTTTCTTTTCTCATCACCTGCACTGTCCTATCCACCTCTATCTGCCCTCTGTTACTTTTTCACGACAACCTCCCAGCATTAGTGCTTCCATATGTTAGGACTTGAATTTCCAGATTCACATCCCCAGTCACATCTATGTCATGGGAAAGAAGAGTATGTAGACACAAATCCCTAGAAAGAGCTGAAAAATTAGTCTAAACCCTTCTGCAGAGTCATTTTACAGGTAGAAAAGGCTGCTTTTGCACTTGGATATGGAAAGGTCATGCCCACAAATGTTTTAACAGGAAATATTGATTTACTATTGCTGTCTGGGATTGGGCTTTTATATCTGGAGATATGACTCCAGGAGGCCTGTGTGGAAATCATGGAATTAATAAGAAATCCACTAGCCCTCATTCTGAATGTCATTCCCAGAATATTCACCCTATGCCCTTTGAACCCATTACCCCCATTTTCCAGGACTCGGTTTGAAAAATAGTTAAGCTGGATCTTCTTAGCCCTTCAAACATGTGTTCCCCAGGCCTGCCAGGAACTTAACCTGGCTGCTTAATCTAGTCCTGAAAAAAAATTAAAGATTAATCATATATTTTTGATAACATAGTCACTCATCATGATGACAGTGGGAGGCAGTAAGTTTTATGACAATTTCACCATTTTCATGAGGAAGGGTCAGTATTCCCATGGATCTCCAAGGAAGATGCTGGCTCAGAATTTGGAACCCTTTTGTACAATGGGAGCCAGGGGAACAGGGGAGCAGTCATTGGCAGCTGTGCTGAGTGCAGAGTTGGGCCTGAATCCATTTTTTGCTAGTGAGCAAATGTGGGTCTTACTATGATATTTTAATGGAAGTGGTTTAAAGGTGCACTTTCCCGGGAGCAGGAATTTGATTGTTCTGTTCATAGTCCTTCAAAGGTTTGTATATGAGCTTCCATTTCTACTATCTTCAGTACAGCCAGGATATGAAAACAATAAGCCTTGTTATCCTATATATTATCCTATATATTCATCAGGATAAAGGTACATGCAGCAACCCCTCTATACCTATAAAGTGCCCATGTACACATATGCATATGAATACATATGCATATATGAATATATATATTTATTTATAACAATATTTTATCACACTGAAGTCATGAATATAATTTTAACTATGTCCACCCTATAATTTTTCCCTTTCCATCATTTCCTTCCTTCACTATGTGTGTTTTGTTCTCCATTTTTCATGCTAGATTCTCCTCATATATCCTGTTTTCATGGTTACTAAATCATTCTTATGTACTTAGGGTAAACAGATGACTAGAAGCTGTGTGCAGGCAGACTTGTGACATTTACAGCCTTTCTGTGGGTTAACTGGGGCAGTTTACACTTTGTATTAGCACATACGCATTTTATCTTTTAACAGTGTTTGGACAGGGACCTTCTGTTTTCAAATCCCCTGACGTTCGCTTCCATATTTGGGACTTAACCCTCAGTTATGCTTGCAGCAATTTGCTCCTGGAGAAGAGGAAAATAATTGATTTTCATGGCCAGTTGTGAGAACAGAAATCAGCACAGGAAATTCAGACTATCTGGGAGAATGTGTGACCATCTGAATAACAGGATGTGTTGTTGTCCACAGGTGTGCATCACTCTTATGTAGAAAATGAGTTGCTACCCACTAGAACATCACAGATTCCTCAAAAATAGGAGGGCAAAAGAATTCTAATGGGAGATTAATATATTTAAATTATGTGAAATGAAAATACAACATAGTAAATAATGTAGATAAAGCTAAGGCAGACTTAGAGGGAAATTTATAGTATGAAAGGTGTATATTAGAAATGAAGAAAGATCTAAAAGTAGTAACCTAAATTTTCACTTAAAAAACTAGACAAAGAAGAGGAAATTCAAACAAAAGAATAAAGAAGAAAGGAAATATTAAAATTTAGAACAGTAATTAAAATTGAAAACACTAAATCAGTGAAGAAAATGAATGAAATCAACAGCTTCTTCTTTGATAACATCAATCAAGTGATAGATCTCCAGCCATGATAACAAAGAATGAAAGGAATAAGACTCAAATGCCAATATCAGAACTGAAAGGAGGGTCATCAATATTTATCAAAAGCATTAAAATCACAGTAAGAGAAATCTACAAACCATGATAGGCCACTATATGGTAAAAAAATTAAACCTTTAATTAATAAATCCCCCTAAATTAAACCCTTAACCAGAATATTTGCACTGGCAAAATATATGAAAATTTTGAGGGATAAATAATACCATTTTACTTAATATGTTTTAGAAACAGAAGAAAGGGGAAGAATCTTAACCTAATTCTAAAACCAGGGAAAGAGAATTCTTGTAATAGGAAAGTATATATCAATATACCTCATGAAAATAGACATATGAAATTACAGTAAATTGTAACCAAGTGGCTTTCACCAAAAATACAAGAATCTTTGATTTTTAAATAGTTCAATGGTAAATAAGTGTAGAAACAAATCCTTTATGAATCAGATAAGGTCTTTTTTTTCAAAGAAACCCAAGCTATCATCATACTTAAACACTGATAGTTTTTACCTAAGATCAGGAATAAGACATGGATGCCCACTCTTGGCCCATTTATGCAAAGTGACTGGATTATCTAGCCCAAGCAATTCGGCAAGAAAAGGAAACAAAATCACCCAAGTTTGAAAGGAAGTTGTACAGCTATCTCTATTTCCAGATGACATGATACCATATATACAAAAATCTTAAGGAATTCACTAAAATACCATTAGGAGTAATAAAGGAGTTCAGCAAGATAACATGATATGCATCAATAAATAACTAATTTAATTTTAACATTTCAATGAAAATTCTGAATGCATGTAAAAAACTCTACTTTTATAGCATAAAAAGTAATAAAATACTTAGAAGAAATGTAACTGATATTTTGAAAACTACTAAACATTTCTGACAGAAACTAAAGACCAAAATAAGTGGAGAGACAACACATGTTGATGGATCAGACTTATTATTAAGATGACAATATTCCCAGAACTGACCTACCAGTTTAATGCTATCCCTATTAGAACCCCAGTTCAATTATTATTAGAAGTTTGCAAACTGAGTCCAAAATTCATATGGAAATGCAAGGAACCTGAAATAGCCAAAACTCTTCTGGAAAGAAGAACAAAGTGTGAAGTCTCACACTTCCAAATTTCAAAATTGCTACAGTGCAACAGTAATCAAAGCAGTATAGTACTTGTACAGAGATAGTCAAAAAAACTTTAGAAACCAGGAGGAAAAATGACACTGCATTTGTGCTTACTAAAGGAAATTTTTTTTTCTCTTCTTAACTCATTGCAGAATAAGAGATGGAAAAGTGATACTTGAGTCCAAACAGGTAAAGGATTCACTTCTGAAAGTATGTATACAGAGAAGTCAAGAACTTTTCTGTGGAATCCTTATTATTAAAGTTACTACTGAGTGGCCTTTGTTTATCAACTAGAATTTTGAATCATGGTGTGAAACATTACCATTTATGCAAACAAACTGAATTACCAGATAAGACCTTCCTGGTCACAGCTCTCTAGTAAACAGTGTCTTCTCTCTGCTTCTTCTCTGTGCTTTCTGCCAAAGAGAAGGACATGATTAAGCACCCAGATATTTTTTGTAAAATAATAATGATATTTTAATTGCTTTTTTCAGAGCTAATTTCAAACAAAAAAACATATACACATAAGATGTTTTAAAATGTGATTGGTAGCAGTCAAGAATTAGGCATATCATGCCTTGTTCTAAAGTACAGTCAGAAGTGATAAGACCCCTTTTACTTGTACAATGATTCATCAAGTTGTATCAACATTGGCACCTAAGTTCTAATCATGTTACCTAATAGATATATATTAAGTTATTGCACATTTTATTAGGCCATTTGTTTTAAAACTTCTCTTTAAAAATTATGATTTTTTAAATTATGTTCTTGTAAAACTGCACTTTTCTAATAGCACAGTGAATGTACACCAAATGTAAACCCATTCCAAAATACATTGTGAACTCTTGAAGTCTGGTGGTTCTATAAGAATCTTTGCAGACCACAGGGCTTGTATTTTTTTCCTTCCAATTTTGTTAAGAATTCATGATGTTTACTGCACAGATAATACTTTGTGCAATAATCCTAATTTGGCTGAAAAATAATCAATGTTAGCTGTTCAATAAAGATTTACTTGCACATAACTAATAAATGAGTGTGAGAGAAGTATCCACTGGCCAACATCTTAATGTTGCACACTGTATCATTATGAGAGTAACAGAAGGTTAGTCAACAGATGTTATTAAGAGAAAGATGAATACATGGATGTTTAAATGAACAGCTGTTTAAATTTAACATATTTTTTGAAAATCATATTGAGTTCAACCAGGTCGTTCAGGCAATATAAAAGCACTCCTTATAAAGGAAGAAAGAATTTCAGGGGGTGAATAACTTCAGATTTCTAAAATCCTATGACTCACTAGGATGCATCACAAGAAAATGAATTATAGTACATTTAATTAAGGTCTCTACCACTCTTCCTAGCTCAGAATTTCATTTTGGAATTTCACCCCAGTTTGGTGGATATAACCAACAATAAAGTTGGTAGGTTTTCCAACCTTACAAGATTTTTGAAATTATAAGGCTATAAATCTAGGAATATCCCCTCACCCATACCATGTGCTCCCTCTACACACACATCTCTCCCTCTCTACCCCTCTTTATCTATCATTTTATTCTAGTTTAGCAGTAATCTCTGGGAGACTTAATAAAACAAGCTTCATTTAATAACATTATGAAACCAAAGCTTAATAACTCATCACAGTTTTCCATCAAAAATCATAATTTCACACTCTACCTAAAGCTTTGAAAATGCTTTTTCATATATGGAAAATTCCCTCAATTATATCCACTCATCTCACAAATAAATATGAGTATGTAATTACACTGGTTAAACATCTCTCATACAACAACTGAGGGAAAACTGTTAAAATAATGGTGAAAATGAAGATGGGCTTAGAAGCATTGACCTGAAAACAGTGTTCTTTAAAGGATTTGGCAACACTGGTATCTAGTCAGATCTGTACCTTCAATAATAGTCTACAGTCTTGTTCTGTAAAATGCATTCTATTTGCCTTTGCATATTTATGATTACATATCATTTTAGTTAAGGTCAACCCAAATTCATTTTGTGTAACAATTTCAGGAAAAAATATATATACCCCTAAAATATACCAAGTATTCTTAGTGATCTGCTGAAATTTATATAGTTGCATTGTAGGCACTATAAAATACAGACATCTAATATGTTTGACAAAAAAAGTGCCAACAATGTGAGAGGAAGAAAAGGCATATTACAGTATGTGAATAACATCAGATGGTATTTTGAAATCACAGTAAGAAATTAAGACAACCAAAAATGGTAGATAATATTAATATAATAAACATGACAAAAGAAAATACAGGATTCAACTATATGCTATTTACAAAAGTCACACTTCATATTTAAAGATATGCATTGGTTGAAATAAAGGAGTGGAGAAATATATACCATACAAAGAGTTAAGGAATCAAATACTTAAATTACCCTTTTGTAATATCTGAATAAATAGGTTTTAAGACAAAAAATGTTATTGATAGTAAGAGGTACATTTTGTAATGACAAAGGTGTCAAATTGGCAGGATGATATTGTAATCATAAACATCTTTTCAGCCAGTAAACAGAGTCACAGAATCCCTGAATAAGAAACCGGCAGTAATTGCTGTAAACATCAATACACCACTCTAACTGATAGCACCACTGGACAAAAATTCAGAAAGGACACAAAAGACATGAGCAACACTATCAACCAAATTTTCCTAAAAGAACTCTCCACTCAAAAACAGCAGATTATGCATGATTTTTAAACACACGTGGGAAAATCTCCAAGAAAGACTATATGCTAAGCCAAAAAACAAACCATAACAATATGAAAAGATTTAAATTATATAATGTGTGTTCTCCAACCACAATTAATAGAATTACAAATTAACCCAGACAGAAATTTGGGAGCTATGCAAACATCTGTAAATCAAACTTCACATTTCTGAATAATCCATGGGTGAAAGAAAACATTTCAAGGGGAATTAGCATTTTAAACTAAATGAAAATGAAAACATAGCTTATTAAATTGATGTATACAGCTAAATCAGTGTTTAAAGGAAAATTTATAGATTCAATCCATACATAAGAATGTAAAAATAGATCTCAAACTAATAATCTAAGCTTTCTACAGGTGAAAAATGACCAATTCAAATAAGAAAATAAGAATGCAATTCCTTAAAGAATAGCATCAAAAGAATTCAACAAAAGACATGCCATACACATTGAAAATTACAAAACACTGTGGAGTGAAATTAAAGATCTAAATAAAGAGACATTCCACAACTGTGTACAGAAAAGCTCAATGTTGCTAAAACAACATTTCTCCCCAAACTGAACTACAGACAATTCATATCAAATTTCCAACAGTCTCATCCTGACTGACAAGCAGAATGTGAAATGTATATATAAATGCAAAATACCTAGAATATCCAAAACAATTTTGAAAGAGAAGAAGAAAAGAAGAGGAAAATTTCCTGATTTCAAAATTCATTTAAAGCTTCAGTACAACTATTCATTATGACACTGGAATAACATGATAGACATATAGATCAGCAGAATAAAATAGAATGTCCAGAAATATATCTTTGTATTCATCATTGTATGGGACAGGTGAAATGAATGAATTTTATGATATGTAAATATGCATCAATAAGGTTTAAAAAAAGAAAATTGAGATTGATTCTGATTAAACTGTAGACTGACCTCAGCTGAGCTCAAATGATGACTGTGTTGATATAATCATCCTTTCACCCTTTCTGTCAACAAAAGAAAGGATGAAAATTCTGGGGGAAAATATAAACTTCAGTCTCTAAAACTCTCATACACAGTATCTGCAATAAAATTTGAAAAAAATTGAGACAGGTGACTAGGAGATAAAATGGGATGGAAAATCATAGCAACAATCAGATAAAAGAAGATCCAGTGATGATTCAGATGCTGAAATTAGTAAACAAGGTATATAAAGTAGCTATTATAAACATTTAAAGAAAATATGGACAAAATGGATGAAAAGATTTTAAAAGGTCATTGAAATATACAAAAGAATGAAATTTTAAACATAGAAATGCAAAATATAATATCTAAGCTCACAATAAGACAGAAGTCAGGTATAGTGAACTGAATACATTTAAATAGAAAACACCCAATCTGTAGCACAAGGTGTAGAAAAAAAGAAAATAGAGAACAGAGTATAAGAGGCATTAGAGAAGCATTCAAATGATTTAATGCATGCTTACTTATAGAAAAAAGGCAACAAGAGAAAAAGAGTGAGGCAGAAAGAAATAGATGATGGCATTGAATTTCCAAAAATATATGTACAATGTCAACCCATTGATTCAAGATATTCAGAAAAGCTTGAGCAGATAAAAAGTAGAAAAATTAAAACAAGTAGGCAAATCATAGTCAAACTTCTGATAAACAGAAATAGGGGCAAATATCTTAAAGAGATCTGGGGACAAAAGATACATTATTTGTCAAGGGGCAAACTTTTTTTATTCCCTTGTTATGGTACATATGAAATGTTTTTGTATTGTATATCTTTAAAAAATTTGATGTAGTTAATTTTAAAAAAGTGTTAAGAGTTAATGACAATCAATGCAATATATGATACTGGAGTGGATCTAAGAATGGAGGAGTAAAGCTCAAAGGGGGCATAAGGAAAAATTGGAATACAGAAATTAAGCTTTATATCCATATTAGCTTTCTTGAATTATCTGCTGTTAAGTTAATGACATAAGTGAATATCCTTGTTCATAGTAAATGTACATGGAAGTGTTATGAGTTCAAGAAGCATGATATATGCAACCTGCTCTCAAATGTTCAGAAGATGATAAATGTGTAGATAGATACTTGACAGAAAGATAATAGATATAGTTGAAAGAAAGAGAGGCAGAGAGAGGGAGGGAGGGAGGGAGAAAGGAAGGAAGGAAAGAAGGAAGGGAGGAAGGAAGGGAAGAAGGAAGGAAGGAAGGAAGGAAAGAAGGAAAGAAGGAGAGAAGAATGGAAAGAAGGAAGGAAGGAAGGAAAGAAGGAAGGAAAGAAGGAAGGAAGGAAGGAAAGAAAGAGAAAAAAGGTACCGCAAAGGTAGCAAAATGTAAAATTGGTAGATATAGGTATCTGGGGGTGGGGGTTGTTGGAATTCTCTGCATGGGGTTTGTATTGTATTTGCAACTGTCCTATATGTTTGAAATTATTTCAAAATAAAAATTTAAAAGAAGAGTTGGAGGCTGACGGCAAACTGAGGAGTCAATAATCTCTGAGGTGGAGATATGTATGCTTCAACTTAATGGTTATGAAGGTACCAGCTCTGAAAACCATGGAAGAAGAGTGTCCTAAACCAGCACTATCCTGTAGAACTTTCTGTTCATAAGAGCATACTATGAACAATTCTATGCTAACAAAGTAGACAACTTAGAAGAAATGGACATTTTCCCAGAAATGCCTGAACAACCTACACCGATTATAAGAAATAGAAGAATTCAATAAACCAATCACAAATAAAGATATTGAGTCAGTCATCAAAAACATCCCCCTCCCCAAAAAAACACAGGACCAGGTGTCTTCACAGGTGAATTTTATCAAGCATTCCACGAAGAATTAATACCATTTCTGTTCAAAGTCTTCCAAAAAATTGAAGAAGAGGGAATACTACCTAAGTCACTCTATGCAGACATTATACTAACAAAAAAACTTGAAGCTATACTATATGATAAGAAAAATAAGACTAATATCTCTAATGAGTATGGTGCAAAATTGCTCAATAAGATCTTTGCAAATTGAATCTAATAGCATACTAAAATAATTATACACTATGACCAAGTGGGTTTTTAACTGTTTTATTGTTTATTTTTATTGGCTTTTTAAATTTTATTTATCAAAAATTAAAAAAAAAACAAATACAAAAGCTGCATTTCAAACAAAACCAAAATGAAAAAATAAGAAAAACAACCTAAAATAACTGCATTGCTTCCAACATGTTCCTACCCTATCCCAAGGAAATAAACAAACTATAACCAAAGGAATAAGAAAAACAAATAACCTAAAATAACTGCATTGCTACCATGTTCCTATAATAATCCTCAAAAATAACAAATAATCATTCCTGAGCATTCTCATAACATTAAGATTGCCCTCTATAACCTACCTGTTCTTATTAGTCACTTCCCCTTTACTGTATGTTGTCTATTGCAAGTTCCCCTACCTTCTACAATATAAAATATTTATTTTACATTTTTAGAGAGTCAACATTAGTGGTAACATACAATATCTCTCTTTTTGTGCCTGACTTATTTCTCTCAGCATTATGTTTTCAAAGTTCATCCACATTCTCATATATTTCATGATCTCATTCCTTCTTACTGCTGCATAGTATTCCATCATGGGCATTTACCGCATTTTGTTTATCCACTCATCTGTTGAAGGACATTTGAGTTGTTTCCATCTTTTGGCAAAGTGAATAAAGATGCTATGAACATTGGTGTGCAAATATCTGTTCATGTCACTGCTTTCAGATCTCCCAGGTATATACCAAGAAGTGAAATTGCTGAATTAAAGAGTAACAATATATAGTTTTCTAAGGAACTCCACACTGTCTTCCAGAGTGGCTGTACCATTACACAGTCCCACCAACAGTGAATGAGAGTTCCAATGCCACATCTTCTCCAGCATTTGTAGTTTCCTGTTTGTTTAATGGCTGCCATTCTAATTGGTGTGAGATGATATCTCATTGTGGTCTTAATTTGCATGTCCCAAATAACCAGTGAATATGAATATTTTTCACTTGTTTTTTGGCCATTTGTATTTCCTCCTTAGAGAAATATTTTCATATCTTTTGCCCATTTTATAATTGGGCCATTTGTACTATCATCATTGAGTTGTAGGGACCAAGTGGGTTTTATCCCAGGTATACAGGGTGGTTCAACATAAGAAAATCAACTAAAGTATTACACCCATTAACAAATCAAAGTGAAAATTCATATGAACATTTTGATGCAGAAAATCCAGCATTCTTTCCTTTTATATCACATGTTAAGTCCACAATAATCCATCCATATCTCAAATTATCCTCACTTAGTTGTGTAATCATCATCACTCTCCATTTTAAACATTTTTTCTTGATAAAAATATTTCAAAAGGTAGGAATCAAAGGAAATTTCTTCAACATGATAAAGGGCATATATGAAAAACCCACAGCTAATAATGTACTCAATAATGAGAGACTGAGAGACTTCCCTCTAAGATCAGGAACAAGACAACAATGTCCACTGTCACCCCTGTTATTGAACCTTCTTCTAGAAGTTCTGGCTAGAACAGCTAGGGAAGAAAAAGAAATAAACACAATCCATACTGGGAAGGAAGAATTAAAATTTTCACTATTTTTAGACAACATGATCCCATATTTAGAAAGCACTGAAAAAAATGTGACAAAGTTACTGGATCTGATAAATTAATTCATCAAAGAGGGAGAATACAAGATGAACACAGAAAAATCAATAGTGTTTCTCCACAGTAGAAATGAGCTATCTGAGGAGATAATCAGGAAAATTTCCATTGCCAGAATAGCAGCTAAAAGAATCCAATATTTTGGAAGAAACTTAAACAAAGATGTACAAAGGAAACTACACAACATTGCTAAAAATATCAAAGAAGATCTAAACAAATTGAAGGATATTCTGTGTTCATGGATTGAAAGATGAAATATCATTAAGATGTCAATTCTGCCAAATTGATTACCTGATTCAATGCAATACCAATCAAAATTCCAACACGCTACTTTGCTGAAATGCAAAAACTAATTATCAAATTTCTTTGGAATGATTAGGGGTCTGAACTAGCCAAAAACGTTTTGAAAAAAGAAGAATGAAGTAAGAGTACCAATGCTTCCTTACTTTTAAGCATATTATAAACCCACAGTGGTACAAACAGCATGGTAATGGCAGAAAGATAGATATATTGTTCAAAGGAATCAAATTGAGACTCCAGTCTTTAGGTTTCTTTTCAACTGAATTTTGACAAGGCTCCCAAGTCCACTCAACTGGAACAGAACAGTTTCTTTAATAAATGGTGCTGGAAGAACTAGATATCTATATCCAAAGGAATGAAAGAGGAACATTATCTTACCCCTTACACAGAAATTAACTCAGAATGTATCAAAGATCTAATTATGAGATAATACCATAACCCCCCTAGAAGAAAACAGAGGGAAACAGCTTCAATATCTAGTGATCATTGGTCTTTTCCTAGATGTTACACCCAGCACAATCAATGAAAGAAAAATAGATAAATGGGACCTCCTCAAATTGAATACTTCTGTGCTTCAAAGGACTTTGTCAAAAAGATTAAAGGCAGCTGACTCAATGAAAAAAAATATTTGGAAACCACATATTTGATAAGGGTTTGCTATCTAGAATATACAAAGAAATTCTATGTCTTCACTATTAAGGAAAAGTATATCAAAACCACAAGGACAGGAGGGTGGGGAAAGATGGCAGAGTGGTGGGGTGTGTGTTTTAGTTACTCCTCTGGGATGGTTGGTAGAAAGCCAAGAACTGTGTGGACTGGACACTGCAGAGGAATTTGAACTTGGGCGTGCTTCATATGACACCCACAGATGTGCAGAGCAGCTGAGATTAGCAAAATCTGTGAGTTTTTGTGACCAGGGGCCCACAACCAACCCTGCCAGGAACTGTCCCAAGGTAGGAGAGGCTATTGGTGCTGGGACCCAGGAGGGAGAACTGTAGTTGCAGCTCTGATTGAAAAGCTCAGACCCCTGAAAAAAATAAAAACTCCAAATAGAGAGACTTAGACCAGACATGGGAAAATTTGGGAGCAGTCAGCCCAGTGGAGAGGAGATAGTGCTAGCAAAACATTAAAAAAAAACAAAAAGAGAAACAAAAACAGATTTTTTTGGAGTTCCAATGAACATAATATGGAAAAGGGCAGGGCTCAAACAGAATCAGGCCCATATGTAAATCAAGGGGAGGGGAGATCCCTTGTCTGAAAAGCTGGTTTCTTTGCTTTCTTGATTGTTCCTTAATCATCCTCAACTCCTTGTCTTTTGCCATTTCAGTAGCCCATTAGAAATTCAAGGACTGTAAATAGTCCATATTGTGCCCTTCCTTTTCGTTTTTCTTTTACTTTCTTTTTTCCTAACCTTTTCCCTTTTTTTAAAAAAAAAATAATTATTCTAAGAAGCCCATTACAGAAATCCTCAAAAACTTGCAATTTGGACCAAGGCAAGAGCAGAGCTAAGATAGCTCTGAGAGATAAAGCAACAGGTCTAGTGGTAGAGAAAATTCACTAAACACCATAACTTCCCATGAAAAAGTGAGGGTTGCTCAGCTCCAGGGGCAGAACTCTTGTTGGGAATTCAGACCATAAGAGTTGGAATTCAGAAACCAGCTTCATTCAGCCACACACTGACAGGCGCAGGGTGACAAGGAAAACTAAAGGCTCCATGCATTCTTTTTTTTTTTTTTTTTTTTTTTTGTTGCCTTCTGCACTTTTTTGTTTTTTTACAAAACAAATTGTACTTTCGATTGTTCACAGTACCATTACATAGTTGTACATTCATCACCTAAATCAATCCCTGACACCTTCATTAGCACACACACAAAAATAACAAGAATAATAATTAGAGTGAAAAAGAGCAATTGAAGTAAAAAAGAACACTGGGTACCTTTGTCTGTTTGTTTGCTTCCCCTACTTTTCTACACATCCATCCATAAACTAGACAAAGTGGAGTTTGGTCCTTATGGCATTCCCAATCCCACTGTCACCCCTCATAAGCTACATTTTTATACAACTGTCTTCGAGATTCATGGGTTCTGGGTTGTAGTTTAATAGTTTCAGGTATCCACCACCAGCTACCCCAATTCTTTAGAACCTAAAAAAGGTTGTCTAAAGTGTGCGTAAGAGTGCCCACCAGAGTGATCTCTCGGCTGGTTTTGGAATCTCTCTGCCACTGAAGCTTATTTCATTTCCTTTCACATCCCCCTTTTGGTCAAGAAGATGTTCTCCATCCCACGATGCCGGGTCTACATTCCTCCCCGGGAGTCATATTCCACGTTGCCAGGGAGATTCACTTCCCTGGGTGTCTGATCCCACGTAGGGGGGAGGGCAGTGATTTCACCTTTCAAGTTGGCTTAGCCAGAGAGAGAGGGCCACATCTGAGCAACAAAGAGGCATTCAGGAGGAGACTCTTAGGCACAAATACAGGGAGGCCTAGCCTCTCCTTTGCAGCAACCGTCTTCCCAAGG
This sequence comes from Choloepus didactylus, assembly GCF_015220235.1. Taxonomy (NCBI): domain Eukaryota; kingdom Metazoa; phylum Chordata; class Mammalia; order Pilosa; family Megalonychidae; genus Choloepus; species Choloepus didactylus. The sequence continues at coordinate 9,911,130 of NC_051332.1, forward strand.
GTAAAACTTATGGTAGAGGGCACAACCCATCAAACCACCAGTCCCCTATGTCTGTGGTCATGTTAGCAACCATGAAGGTGGGGTAGGCAAATACCCCTGCATTCTCCACAGGCTCCTCAAGGGGGCACTACATCTTTTTTTTTTTTTTCCTTGTTTGTCTTTTTCTTTTTTTTTTTTTTTTAACTTTCCCTTCTTTTTTAAATCAACTGTATGAAAAAAAAAGTTAAAAAGAAAACAAACATACAATAAAAGAACATTTCAAAGAGACCATAACAAGGGAGTAAGAAAAAGACAACTAACCTAAGATAACTGCTTAACTTCCAACATGTTCCTACTTTACCCCAAGAAAGTTACATAATATAGCAACATTTCAGTGAACTTGTTCCTACTACATCCATCAGAAATTAACAGACCATAGTCATTTCTGGGCATCCCCAGAACGTTAAATAGCTTATCTGTTCTTCTTGGATTATTGTTCCCCCTTCCTTAATTGCTCTCTACTGCTAGTTCCCCTACATTCTACATTATAAACCATTTGTTTTACATTTTTCAAAGTTCACATTAGTGGTAGCATATAATATTTCTCTTTTTGTGCCTGGCTTATTTCGCTCAGCATTATGTCTTCAAGGTTCATCCATGTTGTCATATGTTTCACCAGATCGTTCCTTCTTACTGCCGCGTAGTATTCCATCGTGTGTATATACCACATTTTATTTATCCACTCATCTGTTGAAGGACATTTGGGTTGTTTCCATCTCTTGGCAATTGTGAATAATGCTGCTATGAACATTGGCGTGCAGATATCTGTTCGTGTCACTGCTTTCCGATCTTCCGGGTATATACCGAGAAGTGCAATCGCTGGATCGAATGGTAGCTCTATATCTAGTTTTCTAAGGAACTGCCAGACTGACTTCCAGAGTGGCTGAACCATTATACAGTCCCACCAACAATGAATAAGAGTTCCAATTTCTCCACATCCCCTCCAGCATTTGTAGTTTCCTGTTTGTTTAATGGCAGCCATTCTAACCGGTGTTAGATGGTATCTCATTGTGGTCTTAATTTGCATCTCTCTAATAGCTAGTGAAGCTGAACATTTTTTCATGTGTTTCTTGGCCATTTGTATTTCCTCTTCAGAGAACTGTCTTTTCATATCTTTTGCCCATTTTATAATTGGGCTGTCTGTACTATTGTCATTGAGTTGTAGGATTTCTTTGTATATGCAAGATATCAGTCTTTTGTCAGATACATGGTTTCCAAAAATTTTTTCCCATTGAGTTGGCTGCCTCTTTACCTTTTTGAGAAATTCCTTTGAGGTGCAGAAACTTCTAAGCTTGAGGAGTTCCCATTTATCTATTTTCTCTTTTGTTGCTTGTGCTTTGGGTGTAAAGTCTAGGAAGTGGCCTCCTAATACAAGGTCTTGAAGATGTTTTCCTACATTATCTTCTAGGAGTTTTATGGTACTTTCTTTTATATTGAGATCTTTGGTCCATTTTGAGTTAATTTTTGTGTAGGGGGTGAGGTAGGGGTCCTCTTTCATTCTTTTGGATATGGATATCCAACTCTCCCAGCCCCATTTGTTGAAAAGACCATTATGGCTCAGTTCGGTGACTTTGGGGGCCTTATCAAAGATCAGTCGGCCATAGATCTGAGGGTCTATCTCTGAATTCTCAATTCGATTCCATTGATCTATATGTCTATCTTTGTGCCAGTACCATGCTGTTTTGGCAACTGTGGCTTTATAATAAGCTTCAAAGTCAGGGAGTGTAAGTCCTCCCACTTCGTTTTTCTTTTTTAGAGTGTCTTTAGCAATTCGAGGCATCTTCCCTTTCCAAATAAATTTGATAACTAGCTTTTCCAAGTCTGCAAAGTAGGTTGTTGGAATTTTGATTGGGATTGCATTGAATCTGTAGATGAGTTTGGGTAGAATTGACATCTTAATGACATTTAGCCTTCCTATCCATGAACATGGAATATTTTTCCATCTTTTAAGGTCCCCTTCTATTTCTTTTAGTAGAGTTATGTAGTTTTCTTTGTATAGGTCTTTTACATCTTTGGTTAAGTTTATTCCTAGGTACTTGATTTTTTTAGTTGCTATTGAAAATGGTATCTTTTTCTTGAGTGTCTCTTCAGTTTGTTCATTTCTAGCATATAGAAACATTACTGACTTATGTGCATTAATCTTGTATCCTGCTACTTTGCTAAATTTGTTTATTAGCTCTAGTAGGTGTATCGTCGATTTCTCAGGGTTTTCTAGATATAAGATCATATCATCTGCAAACAATGACAGTTTTACTTCTTCTTTTCCAATTTGGATGCCTTTTATTTCTTTGTCTTGCCGGATTGCCCTGGCTAGCACTTCCAGCACAATGATGAATAACAGTGGTGACAGCGGGCATCCTTGTCTTGTTCCTGATCTTAGAGGGAAGGCTTTCAGTCTCTCACCATAGAGTACTATGCTGGCTGTGGGTTTTTCATATATGCTCTTTATCATGTTGAGGAAGTTTCCTTCAATTCCTACCTTTTGAAGTGTTTTTATCAAAAAGGGATGTTGGATTTTGTCAAATGCTTTTTCAGCATCTATTGAGATGATCAATTGATTTTTCCCTTTTGAGTTTTTAATGTGTTGTAATACATTGATTGTTTTTCTTATGTTGAACCATCCTTGCATGCCTGGAATGAACCCCACTTGGTCATGGTGTATGATTTTTTTAATGTGTCTTTGGATTCGATTTGCAAGTATTTTGTTGAGGATTTTTGCATCTATATTCATTAGGGAGATTGGCCGGTAGTTTTCCTTTTTTGTAGCATCTTTGCCTGGTTTGGGTATTAGATTGATGTTAGCGTCATAAAATGAGTTAGGTAGTGTTCCATTTTTTTCAATGTTTTGAAAGAGTTTGAGTAAGATTGGTGTCAGTTCTTTCTGGAAAGTTTGGTAGAATTCCCCTGTGAAGCCATCTGGCCCTGGGCGTTTATTTGTGGGAAGATTTTTGATGACTGATTGGATCTCTTTGCTTGTGATGGGTTGGTTGAGGTCTTCTATTTCTTCTCTGGTCAGTCTAGGTTGTTCATATGTTTCCAGGAAATTGTCCATTTCTTCTACATTATCCAGTTTGTTGCCATACAGTTGTTCATAATATCCTCTTATAATTTTTTTAATTTCTTCAGGATCTGCAGTTATGTTACCTTTTTCATTCATTATTTTGTTTATATGGGTCTTCTCTCTTTTTGATTTTGTCAGTCTAGCTAGGGGCTTGTCAATCTTGTTGATCTTCTCAAAGAACCAACTTTTGGTGATATTTATCCTTTCTATTGTTTTTTTGTTCTCTATGTCATTTATTTCTGCTTTAATCCTTGTTATTTCTTTTCTTGTACTTGGTTTAGGATTGGTTTGCTGTTCATTTTCTAGCTTCTTCAGTTGATCCATTAGTTCTTTGATTTTGGCTCTTTCTTCCTTTTTAATATATGCGTTTAGTGCTATAAATTTCCCCCTTAGCACTACTTTTGCTGCATCCCATAGGTTTTGGTATGTTGTGTTCTCATTTTCATTCGTCTCTATATATTTAGCAATTTCTCTTGCTATTTCTTCTTTAACCCACTGATTGTTTAGGAGTGTGTTGTTTAACCTCCAGGTATTTGTGAATTTTCTAAGTCTCTGATGGTTATTGACTTCTAATTGTATTCCATTGTGGTCAGAGAATGTGCTTTGAATAATTTCAATCTTTTTAAATTTATTGAGGCTTGTTTTATGTCCCAGCATATGATCTATTCTGGAGAAAGTTCCGTGAGCACTAGAAAAGTATGTGTATCCTGGTGATTTGGGATGTAATGTCCTGTAGATGTCTGTTAAATCTAATTCATTTATCAGATTGTTTAGGTTTTCAATTTCCTTATTGGTCTTCTGTCTGGTTGATCTATCTATAGGAGAGAGTGATGTGTTGAAGTCTCCCACAATTATTGTGGAAACATCAATTGCTTCCTTTAGTTTTGCCAATGTTTCTCTCATGTATTTTGTGGCACCTTGATTGGGTGCATAAACATTTACGATTGTTAATTCTTCTTGCTGAATTGCCCCTTTTATTAGTATGTAGTGGCCTTCTTTGTCTCTCAAAACATCCCTGCATTTGAAGTCTATTTTATCTGAGATTAATATTGCTACACCTGCTTTCTTTTGGCTGTAGCTTGCATGAAATATTTTTTTCCATCCTTTCACTTTCAGTTTCTTTGTGTCCCTGTGTCTAAGATGAGTCTCTTGTATGCAACATATTGATGGTTCATTTTTTTTGATCCATTCTGCGAATCTATATCTTTTAATTGGGGAGTTTAATCCATTTACATTCAACGTTAAAACCGTGAAGGCATTTCTTGAATCGGCCATCTTATCCTTTGGATTATGTTTGCCATATTTTTCCCTCTCTCTATTAATATCCTTTATTGTACCCATACCGAATCTCTTTAGTACTGAACCTTTCTCCAGGTCTCTCTGTCCTGTCTTTGTTTCTCTGTCTGTAGGGCTCCCTTTAGTATCTCCAGTAGGGCAGGTCTCTTGTTAGCAAATTCTCTCAGCATTTCTTTGTCTGTGAAAAATTTAAGCTCTCCCTCAAATTTGAAGGAGAGCTTTGCTGGATAAAGTATTCTTGGCTGGAAATTCCTCTCACTCAGAATTTTAAATATATCGTGCCACTGCCTTCTTGCCTCCATGGTGGCTGCTGAGTAGTCACTACTTAGTCTTATGCTGTTTCCTTTGTATGTGGTGAATTGCTTTTCTCTTGCTGCTTTCAGAACTTGCTCCTTCTCTTCTATGTTTGACAGTGTGATCAGTATATGTCTCGGAGTGGGTTTTTTTGGATTTATTCTATTTGGAGTTCACTGAGCATTTATGATTTGTGTATTTATGTTGTTTAGAAGATTTGGGAAGTTTTCCCCAACAATTTCTTTGAATACTCTTCCTAGACCTTTACCCTTTTCTTCCCCTTCTGGGACACCAATGAGTCTTATATTCGGACGTTTCATATTATCTATCATATCCCTGAGGTCCATTTCGAGTTTTTCAATTTTTTTCCCCATTCTTTCTTTTATGCTTTCATTTTCCATTCTGTCATCTTCCAGGTCACTGATTCATTGTTCAACTTCCTGTAGTCTTGTACTATGAGTGTCCAGAATCTTTTTAATTTGGTCAACAGTTTCTTTAATTTCCATAAGATCATCCATTTTTTTATTTAGTCTTGCAATGTCTTCTTTATGCTCTTCTAGGGTCTTCTTGATTTCCTTCATATCCCGTACTAGGGTCTCATTGTTCATCTTTAGTTCTTTGAGTAGCTGCTCTAGGTGGTGTGTCTCTTCTGGTCTTTTGATTTGGGTGCTAGGGCTTGGGTTATCGATATCGTCTGGTTTTTTCATATGCTTTATAATTTTCTGTTGTTTTTGGCCTCGTGGCATTTGCTGAACTTGATAGGGTTCTTTTAGGGTTTGTAGACCAGTTGAAGTCCTTATCTCTAATTTATCAGATCTACAGCTTCGTGGAGTACACTTTCTCTAACTAACCAGCAGGTGGCGTCCACGAGCCACCTGTTCTCCACAAGCCAGATCTCCCCTGCTTAGCCTTTTTGGTGAGTGGGGGAGTGAGTCTTGTGGGGCCCAATTGGCGTACCAAGCTTGCGTGTGTAGTTGGTGTTGCCTGCCCAGTATGTGGGGCGTGTTTCTGGGCAGTCGGGGTGGAGGGTTGGCCCTAACAATCAAATCTCCCTGATGATCCTAGAGTTTTAAAGCTGCTGCAATAGTCTAATCCTTCAGTTCAGTCCTGCCACAGTTTGTCTCTGCCACTGACCCACAAGTCTTTGGTATTGGCGTATGGCTCCTGAGACTTGCAAGTGGGCCCCTCTTCCAGGCTGTGCACCCCGGGTCCTCTGTTGAGGGATGACTGTGCTATGTCACAGGTGAGTGCCGTCCCCCCAGGGCAGTTCTGGGCTGCTGGGCTGTGTTGGGAGGCTCCCAGTCTGCTCAAATGATGGCTGAATGGGGCTCTGTTAATTCACACTGCTCCCCCTTCCCAGCTCTGGGACATTCAGCTGAGGTTGCAGGGAAGGCTAATGTCCACGCCCAGTTTTTTGGTGTGTGCCTGTTATTTGAAGCACTTCCGTCACACTGGGTTGTCTGGGGCAGCTCTGGGCTATGGGGCTGGCGATGGGCAGGAGTGTTTCCTGTCCACCAGGATGGTGGCTGTGAGCGGACACCCCCCTTTTCTTGGGAAGTTGTGTTGTTTAGTGAATTTTCTCAGCCACTGGAATATTGCCTTTTGTCTCAGAGCTCTCTTAGTTCTGCTCTTGACTTGACGTGCCCAAATTTCAATTCTTTGAAGCTTTCTGTACTGAGCTTCTTAGAGTAATTGTTTTAGAAAAAGCAAAAAGGTTTTAAAAAAAAACAAAAAAACAAAAAAAAACGGCCCTCCTCAGAGATCTAATGGGTTATTGAAATGCTAATAGACAAAGCAACCAGGGCCATTAAGGAAAGGTGCACAGGGCAGAGAGATCAGCTTTGCTTCGGGATTTGCATATGAGCCTCAAGGCCTGATCTCCGCCCTTCCCCTTTCTGTGTTCACCAGAAGTCGAAAAATCCTCTGCTTTTATTTTGGAGTTTTTCGTGTTGTTTTTTTTCTATGTCTGTCTCCTCTCTGCTGGGCTGGCTGCTCTCAGAGTCTCTGGTGTCTGGTCTCAGTCTATCTATGGTTGGAGTTTGAATCAGTAGAATGAGTTTCCGATAAGAGCAGCCACTGCAATTCTCCCTTCTCCTTCCCGGAGCTGACAGCCCCTCCTCCCCCGGGACTGAGCCTGGCAGGGAGGGGTGCGGGTCCCCTGGCCGCAAAAACTTACAGATTTCACTGATCTCAGCAGTTCCACGTTTTCATGAGTGTTGTATGAAGTATGCCCAAAGACAGATTGCTCTGTGGTGTCCAGTCCACGCAGTTCCTGGCTTTTTACCTACTTTCCTGGAGGAGTAACTAAAACATACAGCTCACCAGTCTGCCATCTTGCCCCTCCATGCATTCTTAAATTGGTTGAGGAACTGTGGGCTGGCAAGTGCCACTTGCTGCGCAGCATAAAGAAGCACAGTCTAAAGGCCTCACAGGAGGGTCTCATTCTCATGGAAACTGCATACCCTCCTCCTGAGACCTGGGCCTCTCTGGACTGGGAAAACCTGACTGGGGTTTACCATATCTGGGGAAACATCACACAAAAAGACCTCATAGAGGCAGGTCAAGAAAGAGAAAAAACAAGAGGTAAAAACTCTGATCAACTAAACAGAATCTAAGTTAAATGTCTACAATAAGCTGAACTGAACATCAAACCTTACAGCACAAAGCCAACCAACAAGAAAACCTTATGTATAAGAGTGAAAACAAGCTCCAGAATAAACTAATCAAGAAAGTCAGATTCCTAGACAGCTTAAAATAATGAGCAATACTAGGAATCACAAACATATGAACCAGCCAAAGGAACAAACTAATAGTTCAACTGAGATACAGGAATTGAAACAATTATTGCTAAATCAATTCAATGAACTGAAGAAAGAACTAATTGGAGATGTTCAAACAAAGCTAAATCAATTCAGAAATCAAGTCAATGAAATGAGGGAAGACATAGCAAAAGAGATGAAGTATATAAGGAGGACACTGGATGACAATAAGGAAGAATTCATGAACTTGAAACAAATGACAGAACAGATGAGAATGAGGGGCATAATGGTGGAGATTAAAAAGACAATGGAGAGATGCAATAGTAGATTTGAACAAACGGAAGAAAGGATCAGTGAATTCAAAGACCAGACATCTGAATTCACACACACATAAAAGAATAGATGATGAAAAGAATGGAAAAAAATATGAGCAGGGTCTTATGGAGATGAGTAACAATATGAAATGCACAAATATACATGTTATGGGTGTCCTAGATAGGGAAGAAAGAGGGAAAGGGGCAGAAAGAATAAAAGAAGAAATAATCACTGAAAATTTCTCAACTCTTATGAAGGAAAGAAAATTAGAGATTCAAGAATTACAGTATACCCCAAACAGAATAGACCACAATAGACCTACTCCAAGACACTTACTGATAAGATTGTCCAATGTCAAAGACAAAGAGAAAATTGTGAAAGTAGGAGGAGAAAAGCAATCCATCATAGTCAAGGGAAGCTCCATAAGATTAAAGATTTTTCCCCAGAAACCATGGAGGTGAGAAGAGAATGGTATGATATACTTAAGATACTGAAAGAGAAGAAATGCCAACCAAAAATTCTATATCTGGCAAAATATTCCTTAAAAAAAGAGGGAGAGATGAAAATATTTTCAGACAAGCAGACACTGAGAGAGTTTGTGACAAAGAGACCAGCACTACAAGAAATACTAAAGGGAGTGCTACAGGCTAATAGGAAAAGACAGGAGAAGGAAGTTTGTAGAAGAGTGTAGAAATGAAGATTATCAGGAAGGGTAAAAAAGAGAGAGAGAAAAAAAGACATGACATATAAAATCCAGAACACAAAATGATAGAAGAAAGTACCGCCCTTAGGGTAATAATGTTAAATGTTAATGGATTAAACTCCCCAATAAAAAGACACAGACTGGCATAATAGATTAAAAAATAGGGCTCATCTATATGCTGTCTACAAGAAACTCACTTTAGACACAAGGACAATAATAGGCTGAAAGTGAAAAGTTGGAAAAAGATTTTCATGTAAACAGCAACCAGAAAAAAGTGGGAGTAGCTATAGTAATATCAGACAAATTGGACTTCAAAGGTAAAACCATTAAAAGAGACAGAGAAGGACACTATATATTAATAAAAGTGTCAATTCATCAGAAAAATATAACAATCATAAATATTTATGAACCAAGTAAGAGTGTCCCAAAATTCATGAGGCAATCACTGAGAACACTGAAAGGAGAAGTAGATAACTCAACAGTAATAGTTGGAGACATCAATACACCACTGTCATCAATGGATAAAACATCTAGACAGAGGATCAACAAAGGAACAGAGATGTTGAATTGTATGATAAATGAACTAGACTTGACAGACATTTATAGAACACTACACCTCCAACAGTAGGATACATGTTTTTCTCAAGTCCTCATGGAACATTCTCTAGGATAGACCACATTCTGTGTCACAAAGCAAGTCTCAATAAATTTTAAAATATTGATATTATAAAAAACACCTCTCAGATCATAACAGAATGAAGTTGGAAATAAATAACAGGCAAAAGAATGCAACTTTCACAAATATATGGAGACTAAACAACACACTCTTAGAAAACCAGTGGGTAAAGGAAGAAATTACAAGAGAAATTAGTAAATACCTCAAGACAAATGACAATGAAAACACAACATATCAGAACTTATGGGATGTAGCAAATGTGGTGCTGAGAGGGAATTTTATTGCCCTAAATGCCTATATTAAAAGAGAATAGAGAGCAAAATTTGAGGAATTATCTGTCCAACTGGAAGAACTAGAGAAAAACTGCAAATGAATCACAAAGTAAACAGAAGAAAAGAAATAACAAAAATTAGAACAGAAATAAATGAAACTGAGAACAGGAAAACAATAGAGAGAATAAGCAAAACCAGAAGCTGGTTCTTTTTGAAAAAATCAACAAAATTGATGGATGCCTAACTAGGCTAACAAAAAGAAAAAAGAGTGGATGCAAATAAATGCAATCAGAAATGGGAAAGGAAACCTAACTACTTACCTTGCAGAAATAAAGGAGATAATGAGAAGATACTATGAGCAACAATATGTTAATAAACTGGACAATGTACATGAAATGGACTTCTTAGGAAAGCATAAATCATCAACAGTGACACAAGAATAAATAGATGACTTCAACCAACCAATCACAAGCAAAGAGATTGAGTCAGTCATCAAAAATCTCCCCAAAAGAAAATCCCAGGATGAGATGGCTTCACACGTGACTCTACCAAGTATTCAAAAAAGAATTAAATACCAATCCTACTCAAACTCCTCAAAAAATTGCAGAGGGGGAAGCTCCCCAACTCATTCTATGAAGCCAACACCAACCTAATACCAAAATCAGACAAAGATGGTACAAAAAAAGAAAACTATAGACCAATCACTTTAATGAGCATAGATGCAAAAATTCTCATGAAAACACTCACATATTGAATCCAGAAGCACATTAAGAGAATTATACACCGTGAATATAAAGTGGGGTTTATTCCAGGTATGCAAGGTTGATTCAACATAAGAAAATCAATCAATATAAAACACCATATCAATAAATCAAAGCAAAAGAACCACATGAGCATCTCAAATGTACTTCACCAATGCAAGGGATCAATGATAGGGAGGGTAAGGGGTACAGGGTGTTTTGGGTGTTCTCTTTTTCATCCTTTTCTCTTTTTTGATTCTTGGTGTAACAAAAATGTTCTAAAATTAATTGTGATAAATGCATCATTATGTAATGATACTCTGAGCCATTGATTGTATACTTTGGATAGATTCTATGGTGTGTTAATATCTCACTAAAATTGCATTAAAAAAAATCCCTTGAGGGACTAATAGAAGATGTGAACTGGCAGAAGAAGCAATCAGTGAACTTTAAAATAAGACAAGTGAAATCAGTCTGATGAGTAGAAAGACAAAGGAATGAAAAAAGTTGAAAGAACCTATGACCCTACAGAACATCAACTGTACCAGTGACACATATGGTTTTCCCAGAAGGAGAAGAAAATGAGAAAGGGGTAGAGAGAATATTCAACCAAATAATTGTTGAAAACTTCACAAAGTTGATGAAAGGCATAAATATACATGTCTATGATGCTCAAAGAATTCCAAACAGAATAAACCCCCAAAATGCTCATACTGTGCCATGTTATAATCAGATGACAGCAAGCCTAAGAGAGAATTCTGAAAGCCACAAGAAACAAGTGACATGCCACACACAAGGCATTTATTTAATCAATAAGTTTAAATGACAGTTTCTCATTGGGATGCTTGGATACAAGAAGGCAGTGAGATGACATATTTAAATTACTGAGTAAAAAACATTGCCAAATGGAGGCTTCTGGAAGATGGCATTTAGGAGAGACAGGGCAAAAAAAGTCCTCATGAAAAATACTAGATAATAGACAGAAAGTGACCCAGAACACCAGTTCCAGCAATACACTAGCTGGACATGGTCTGCTAAATCCACAGGGACCATGCACCTGGTGAAACCAGGAATCAGCATTCTGAAACAAGTGAGTGAGTCTGCTGAATAACCAGCAGGCATGCTGTGGTCTGGGGAAACCATGTGTTGGCATTTGGTGTTGGACTAGATTAAAAAAAAAAAGTGGCTGCATATAATGCAGAGAGAACAACAAAGTGAAGCATGGTGGGAATTTCATCCTCATAAATTCTGGACACACCTCAATATCTGGCATAGATGATTGCCTTTCATGCACCTGGTGCTAATTGTCTCAGAGCTGGGAAGGCAGAGTTTAGCCAAAAGGGAAAATAACAATGCCTCCTACAGCCATCTTCCTAGCAGACTGGGAATGCTCCTGACTGGAGCTGGCACTGCCCCAGAGCTGTGCCAAATGACCGAGTGCAACAGGAAGTGTTTTCAGCAACATGAGCATACACCCCAATATCTGATGGGGAGGATAGCCTTTTGCATATCCGCAGCTAATTTTCCCAGATCTAGGAAGCCAAAGGGGTGCAAAAAAAGAGGGAAATTAACATGCCCCATTAAGCCATCCTTTCAGCAGGCTGGGAATGCACTTACATGGCCCTGATGCCAATAACTTAACTTGGGAGATTGTGCTCACTTGTGACATGGCAGTCTTCCCTCAGCAGAGGCCCTAGGAGGGCACAGCTTGGAAGAGGGACCCATACAAAAGTCTCAGAGACCATACACCGATACCAAAAACCTGTGGGTCAGTGTCAGAGACAAACTTTGGCAAGAATGAACTGAAGGTTTATAATCTTCCAACAGCTTTAAATCTCCAGGAACACAAGGGATGTTTGATTATTATACCCACCATCACTCCCTAACCCCTCAGACACATGCCTGACATTCAGGGATGGCAGCACCAACTACACACACAAACTTGGCATGCCAATTGGACCCCCACAAGATTCAGACCACCACTCACCACAAAGACAAAGTTGGGGAGAACTGGCTGGATGGGAAGAGGTGGCTCATGAATGCCATCTGCTGGTTAGTTACAGAAAGCATATGCCAGATCTGACAAATCAGAGATAAGTGTTTGAATAAGTCTACATATCCTAAAAGAATCCTATCAAATTAAGCAAATGCCAAGAGGCCAAAAACCACAGAAAAATTTAAAGCATATGAAAAACCAGGTTATATGGTTAACCCAAACCCAAACACCCAAAACAAAAGATCAGAGAAGACACAGTACTTGGAGGAATTAATCAAAGAACTAAAGACAAACACTGAGAGCATGACACAGGATATAAAGGACAAGAAGAAGACCCTAGAAGAATATAAAGAAGAAATTGCAAGAGGAAATTAAAAAAAGATGATTTTATGGAAATAAAAGAAACTGACAACCAAATTAAAAGATTCTGGATACTCATGATACAAGACTAGAGGGAGCTGAACAGTGAATCATTGACCTAAATGATGAAAGAATGGAAAATGAAAGACAAAAAGTAAGAATGGGGAAAAAATTAAAAAATCAAAATGGATCTCAGGGGTATGATAGATAATATAAAACATCCAAAAATGACTAATTGATGTTACAGAAAGTGAAGAGAATGATAAAGGTCTAGGAAGAGCATTCAAAGATATTGTTGAAGAAAAATTCCTAAACTTTCTAAAGAACATAAATACACAAATCATAAATGCCCAGTTAACTCCAAATAGAATAAATACAAATAAAATCACTCCAATAAATATTCTGATCAGATTGTCAAATACTGAAGAAAAGGAGAAAGTTCTGAAAGCAGAAAAAGAAAAGCATTTCACTACTTGCAAAGGAAACAGTGTAAGACAAAGTGGTGACACTTAGTGGCCACCATGGAGGAGAAAAGGCAGTGGCATGACATATTTAAAATTCTGAGACAGAAAAATTGCCACCAAGAATTCTTTATCCAGCAAAGCTTTCCACAAAATTTGAGGGAGAGCTTAAATTTTTCACAGATGAGAAATGCTGTGAGAATTTGTTGACAATTGTCCTGTCCTACTTGAGATAATAAGGGGAGCCCTGCTGACAGAGAAACAAAGAAAGGAGAGAGAGAGATGGAGAAAAGTTCAACAATAAAGAGATTTAGTATGGGTTTAATAAAGGACATTAAGAGAGAGAGGGAAAAATGTATCTGACAAACATAAACCAAGGAATATGATGGCTGATCCAAAAAAAGCCTTCACAGTAATAATGTTGAATGTAAATGGATTAAACTCCCCAATTAAAAGATATAAATTGGCAGAATGGATGAAAAAATATGAACCATCAGTATGTTGCATACAAAAGACTCATCTTAGACACAGGGACACAAAGAAATTGAAAATGAAGAAATATATTTCATGCAAGCTACAGACATAAGAAAGGAGGAGTAGCAATATTAATCTCAGATAAAATAAACTTTAAATGCAAGGATGTTATGAGAGACAAAGAAGGCCACTATATACTAATAAAAAGGGCAATTCAACAAGAAGAAATAACAATCATAAATGTCTATGCACCCAATCAAGGTGCCACAAAATACATGAGACAAACATTGGCATAACCAAAGGAAGCAATTGATGTTTCCACAATAATTGTGGGAGACTTCAACACATCACTTTCTCCTGTAGATAGATCAACCAGACAGAAGACCATTAAGTAAATTCAAAACCCAAGCAATTTGATAACTGAATTTGATTTATCAGACATATATAAAATATTATATGTTCACATCCCGAATCACCACTATACACATTCCCTAGTGCTCATAGAACTTTTTCCAGAATAGATCAAATGCTGGGACATAAAAAAGCCTCAATAAGTTAAAAAAAATTGAAATTATTCAAAGCACATACTCTGAACACAATGGAATACAATTAGAAGTCAATATCCAACAGAGACTTAGAAAATTCACAAATACCTGGAGGTTAAAAAACATACCCCTAAAGAATCAATGGTTAAAGAAGAAATAACAAAAGAAATTGCTATATATGTAGAGAGCAATGAAAATGAGAATACAACATATCAAATCATATGGGATGCAGCAAAAACAGTACTGAGGGGCAAATTTATAGCACTAATTGCATACATCAAAAAGGAAGAAAGCGATAAAATCATACAACTAATGGAGAAACTGAAGAACATAGGAAACAAACAGAAACCTAATCCTAAACCAAATGGAAGAAAAGAAATAAGGATTAAAGCAAAAATAAATGACCCAGAGAACAAAGAACAATAGAGAGAATAAGTAACACCAAACAGTTGTTCTTTGAGAACATCAACAAGATTGACAAACTCCTAGCTAGACTGAAAAATCAAAAAGAAAGACCCATATAAACAAAATACTGAATGAGGTAACATTATTGCAGATCCCAAAGAAATTAAAAAAAATTATATGAGGATACTATGAAAAACTGTATGCCAACAAACTGAATAATGTAGAGGAAATGGACAACTTCCTGAAAACATATGAACAAACTATACCAACCAGAAGAAAAAGATGATCTCAACAAACCAATCACAAGCAAAGAGATCTAATCAGTCATCAAAAAACTTCCTGCAAATGAATGCTCAGGGCCAGATGGCTTCACAAGGGAATTCTACCAAACTTTCCAAAAAGAACTGACACTGAAACTCCTTCAAAACATTGAAGAAAATGGAACACTACCTAACACATTTTATGAAGCTAACATCAATCTAATACCAAAACCAGGCAAAGATGCCACAAAAAAAGGAAAATTATAGGCCAATCTCCCTAATGAATATAGATGCAAAATTCTCAAAAAAATAGTTGCAAATCAAATCCAAAGACACATTAAAAAAACATACACCATGACCAAGTTGGGTTCATTCCAGACATGCAAGGATGGTTCATCATAAGAAAACCAATGAATATATTGCAACACATTAAAAATCAAAAGAGAAAAATCGAATGTTCATTTCAACAGATGCTGAAAAATCATGCAACAAAATCCAACATCCCTTTTTGATAAAATAAAACACTTCCAATGGTAGGAATTGAAAGAAACTTCCTCAATATGATAAAGAACATATATGAAAAACCCACAGCAATCATAGTACTCAATGGTGAGAGATTGAAATTATTCCCTCTAGGATCAGGAATGAGACAAGTATGCCTGCCAACACCATTGTTATTCAATGTTGTGCTAGAAGTGCTAGACAGGGCTATCAGGCAAGGAAAGGAATACAAGGCATCCAAATTGAAAAGGAAGAAGTTAAACTGCCATTATTTGCAGATGAAATGATCTTATATCTGGAAAATCCTGAGAAATTGACAATATGGTCATGAGAGCTAATAAACAAGTTTAGCAAAATAGCACATGACAAGATTAATGCACATAAGTCAGTAATGTTTCTACACAATAGAAATGAGTGATGTCAATGGACTCTCAAGAAAAAGATACCATTTTCAATAGCAACTAAAAAATAAAGTACCTAGGAATAAACTTAACCAAAGATGTAAAGACCTATACAAAGAAAACTGCATAACTCTACAAAAAGAAATACAAAGGGAACTTAAAAGATGGAAAAATATTCCATGTTTATGGATAGGAAGGCTAGCTGTCATTAAGATGTCAATTTTACCCAAACTCATCTATAGATTCAATGCAATCCCAATCAAAATTCCAACAATCTAATTTGCAGACTTGGAAAAGCTAGTTATCAAACTTATTTGGAAAGGGAAGATGACTCAAATTGTTAAAAACACTCTAGAAAAGAAAAGTGAAGTGGGAAGTCTTTTACCCCCTGAATTTGAAGCTTAGTATAGAGCCACAGTAGTCAAAACAGCATGGTACTGGCACAAAGATAGACATATTGATCAATGGAATCAAATTGAAAATTCAGAGATAGACCCCAAGATCTATGGCTGACTGATCTTTAATAAGGTCCCCAAAGCCACTGAACTGGGACATAGTCTTTTCAACAAATGGGGCTGGGAAAGTTGGATATTCATACCCAAAAGAATGAAAGAAGACCCCTACCTCACATCCTACACAAAAATTAAAGTGGATCAAAGACTTCAATATAAAAACAGTACCATTAATCTCCTAGAAGATAATGTAGAGAAACATCTTCAAGACCCTCCATTAGGTGGACACTTCCTAGAACTTACACCCAAAGCACAAGCAACAAAAGAAAAAAATGGACAAATTGGAACTCCTCAAACTGAGAAGTTTCTGTACCTCAAAGGGATTTGTCAAAATGGTGAAGAGACAGCCAAGTCAATGGGAAAAAATATTTGGAAACCATGTGTCTAACAAAAACTGATATCTTGCATATATAAAGAAATCCTACAACTCAATGACAATAGTACAGACAGCTCAATTATAAAATGGGCAAAAGACATGAAAAGACTGTTCTCTGAAGAGAAAATACCAATGGCCAAAAACACATGAAAAAAATGTTCAGCTTCACTTGCTATTAGAGAGATGCAAATTAAGAACACAATGAGATACCATCTCACACCAACTAGAATGGCTGCCATTAAACAAAGAGGAAACTAAAAATGCTGGATAGGATATGGAGAAATTGGAACTCTTATTTCTTGTTGGTTGGACTGTATAATGGTTCAGTGACTCTGGAAGACAGTCTGTCAGTTCCTTAGAAAACTAGATAGGGAATTACCCTTTGATCCAGCAATTGTACTTCTCAGTATATACCCAGAAAATCTGAAAGCAGTGATATGAACAGATACCTACATGCCAATGTTCATAGCAGAAT
Source organism: Choloepus didactylus (assembly GCF_015220235.1). Classification (NCBI taxonomy): domain Eukaryota; kingdom Metazoa; phylum Chordata; class Mammalia; order Pilosa; family Megalonychidae; genus Choloepus; species Choloepus didactylus. Next base: position 9,928,051 of record NC_051332.1, read on the forward strand.
TATTTTCAATTACCAAGAAATGGAAAGAACCCAAATGTCCTTCAGCAGATGAGTGGATAAATAAAATGTGATATGTACACACAATGGAATACTAATGGAAATAAGAAGGAATGATGTCATGAAACATATGACAACATGGATGAAACTTGAAGACATAATGCTGAGCAAAATAAGCCAGGCACAAAAAGAGAAATATTATATGCTACCACTAATGTGAACATTGAAAAATATAAAATAAATGGTTAATAATATAGAAAGTAGGGGACATAGTGATAGAGAGCATATAGTGAAAGGGGAATGATAACCTGATAAGAATGGATAAGGCATCATGGGTAAATTTACTGTTCTGGGAATGCCCAGGAATGGCTATGGGTTGTTAAATTCTTTTGGGTATAGTAGGAAGAAGTTCACAGAAATGTTGCTATATTAGGTTATTTTCTCTGGGTAGATTAGGAACATGTTGGAAGTAAAGTAGTTATTTTAGGTTAGTTGTCTTTTTCTTATTCCCTTGTTTTGTTTTGTTTGAGATGTTTTCTATTGTATTTTTTAAATTTTTTAATATAGTTAATAGTAAATTTAAAAAAGTGAAGAAAATATGCAGAGCTCCCTGAGGAACTGGGGTGATTGCATGGGTGTTGGCTTCCACACCTCAATGGTTGCTCATGTGCTCACAGAAATTGGGGACTGGTAGTTTGATGAGCTATGCACTCTATTATGGGACTTGCCCTTGGGAAGACTGTTACTGCAAAGGAGAGGCTAGGTCTGCTTATAATTTTGCCTAAGTGTCTCCTTCTGAATGCCTCTTTGTTACTCAGATGTGGCCCTCTATCTCTAGCTGAGCCAATTTGGCAGATGAAACACACTCAAGGTTGTAAATCTCCCTGGCAACATGGAATATGACTCCTGTGGAGGAATCTAGACCTGGCATTGTGGGATGGAGAAAATCTTCTTGACCAAAAGTGGGATGTAAAATGAAATGAAATAAGGTTCAGTGGCTGAGAGATTCCAAAAGGAGCCAAGAGGTCACTCTGGTGGGCATTCTTATGCACAATATAGGTAACCCATTTTAGGTTCTAATGAATTGGAATATCTAGCACTAAATACCTGAAACTATCAAACTACAACCCAGAATGCTTGAATTCTGAAGACAAGTGTAGAAAAATATAGCTTATGAGGGGTGACAATGTGATTGGGAAAGCCATGTGGATCACATTCCCCTTTGTCCAGTCTATGGATGGATGAGTAGAAAAATGGGGGCAAAAAAATAACTAAAGGAAGAACAGGGGGGCAATTTGGGTGTTTTGTTTTTAATCTTTTTTTCTTACTCTTGTGTTCACTTTTTCTGGCACAAGGAAAATGTTAAAAAAGATTGATCATGGTGTTCGGTGAACAACTATGTGATGGTAATGTGATCAATGCATTGTGTACTTTGGATGATTGTGTTATATGAATAAATCTTAATAATAAAATAAAACAACTTTGCCAAATAACAATTTTGCATCTGGAAAAACTATCATTCAAAAATGAGGGAAAAATTAAGACATTCACAAATAAACAAAATGTAAGGGACTTCATTCACCTCCAGACTGTCCCTATAAGGAATGCTAATGGGAGTTTTGCAGGTTGAAAAGAAAATACACTAGACAACTGACTTAAACCATATGAAGTAGTAAAATTTCCATTTAAAAATAAAATAAAGTTATAGTAATGAATTTTGGCAAAGGAATTATAGCATAGTGAATGAGATTATTCCCATTGAATATTATGTTTTAGAAAGTATTGTATGAGATGTTTTATGTCAAATATGTTTCCATATTTTAACAAAAGGAAAGAAAACTAAAGAGGTGACAATTAAATGTAATACATGATACTCCATAGGATCTAAGAATGGGGGAGTAAAGGCTCAAAGGGACATTATTGGGACATAATAATAATTAGAATTAGACTGTGTGGTTTATATCAATGTTAAAATTTTTGATCTTGATAAGTACACTCAAGGCATATGAATGTACTTGATATTATTTTATTCAAGGATTATGTATACAAATTGCTCTCTCAAATGTTCAGCAGATAGATGATAGATAGATAAATATATAGACAGGTGACATAATGATATGGTCAAGATGGCAAAATATTAAAATTAGTAGATCTGAGCATCTGTACATCTGGGGTGCTGGAGTATGTTGCAGTTCACACTATGAGGTTTGTATTCTCTCTGTAACTGTTCAATAGGTTTGAAATAATTTCAAAATAAAAGTTAAAAAAAATACAGCTGCTGAAGGGTAAGAAGTCAGCCACCAAGCCCTGTGGACAACAGAGCTCTTGTGTGAATAGTCAGAAGAGAAAAAATGCAAGTAAATCCAGAGACAACAATGTTAGACTGCACATGCTTGAAATTGGAAGACATGAAAATTCCTATGTTTCTCCCTTAGATCTCACAGGCAAAATTAGTGGAGTGAGCTGAAACCCTATGAAAGGACCCTCATAACCCCTCTTATACACATCACACATCCAAGGCCAGTTGGACACAAAGCAAGGAGGGCACTGAGATTCATAGTCTTTTCTGATCACTGTGGGCTGGACTATGTCTCCAAGGCCACAGAATGGAAAGTTTGTTTAAGAGAAAGAGGCTCAGTGGTCAGTGTTAGGTGTCTGCAATCCTCCCCATGAAACCTCCCAACCAGTGAACCCAGATGGTTACAGGTATGGAAGATCATTTAGCTCCTTAGTTCTTGGGAAAACCAGAAAGGATCATGCTTGGCCAGAGCCATAGGCCATGCATTCTGGCCTACAGACCCTAGTCAATATCCACTGGGTTCTGTGAAATGATCACTGACTTCGTGAGTCAAGGTGTGGGTAAAGGTGGAGGCACTGTTTTTCTTGTCTCTTCTCCCACCTCCACTGAGGTCTGCCTTAGTTGCCAAGCAGTGGGAGGCTCTGGGGAGAATGATCACCATGGTTTCCTATCCTGTGTTGGGTTAGGGGTTCATGGCAGTTGAGGTAACTCAGCAGAGTTCTTGAGAGCCTCAGAGAGTCTGCAGATAGCCATGAAGCACTGCAAAATTCTGGTCCTAGTGGCCTTATGCCAGGTCTTGGCAGCACTGTGGGAAGACTCTTTACCGAGCCCAGTTCCCCAAAGAATGCTGTTTGAGATGGTGGCTTGGATACTCATAGTAGGAGTTTAATAATAATAATTATTTTTTATTAATATTTATTATTATATTATTATTATTACAGGTATGGATTATTATTAAATTAATTATAATCCATTATGCTGAAGGGGCAGATAATAATCTGACTGCTGGCATTCCTGCTCTTCTAGAGGAAATACATCAAATTGCTCCATTTCACCATATTAAAAATGCATTTGTAGACCTTACATCAACTATAACAGAAGCAAAACTCAAAAATGAAATATTTCATCTTATAAACATGAAGACCATAAATAAAGAACTGAAAAGTTACAACTCTTTATTGGGAATTGAGGTGGATACATCTAAAAAATTATGGAATGGACAGATATCTAAATGTTTACAAGAAGTGCCTCTGATGGCAGACACTGCAAGCAATATTCTTTCCCTAGAAAACTCAGCAAAGCAAATCCAATATCAAGTACCAGCAGCCAAATCATCCTTCAACATCTCTCAGGTGAATGCAGAAGATCTTCACACAGCAGTAACACAGGCTTGCAAGGAAAATTCCAGGCTTGAGGGAAACTTAAAACAGTGTTCACAGGAATCCTAAAATTGGAAGTAAGACTGGACAAATTAAGTGAAGACAAAATATCTCAGAAAACTCTAAGCTGCCTCAAGAGCCTGTTTTTCACAATAAAGTGGTTCCAATGAAGCCTTCAGGTGAGTAGTTGCTAAAGATGAGCTGATTTGGTTGCTGTACTTCTGGAAGGTAATATGGACTTCAGGAAAATGGAATTGGATACACTGAAGACATCAGAAAATGGAGATCTCAGAGATGAAGAAGACAAAGGAGTGTTGATTGATGAGGTAGAGTTAAATGCTTGCTTACAAACTGTTCTAGTTTGCTAATGCTGCAGAATGCAAAACATCAGAAATGGATTGGCTTTTATAAAAAGGGGGTTTATTTGGCTATACAATTACAGTCTTAAGGCCATAAAGTGTCCAAGGTAACACATCAGCAATCAGGTACCTTCACTGAAGGATGGCCAATGGTGTCCAGAAAAAGTCTGTTAGCTGGGAAGGCAGGTGGCTGGCATCTGCTCCAAAGATCTGGTTTCAAAATGGCTTCTACCCAGGACACTTCTCTCTAGCGAGCTTGCTCCACTTCAAAATGTCACTCACAGCTGCACTGAGTTCCTTCTCTTTGAGTCAACAACTTTATATGGCTCCACTGATCAAGGCCCACCCTGAATGGGTGGGGCCACACCTCCATGGAAATATCCCATCAGTTATCATCTGCAGTTGGGTGGGGCACATCTCCATGCAAACAACCTAATCCAAATGTTCCAACTTAATCCCCACTATTATGTCTGCCCCACAAGATTTCATCAAAGAATATGGCTTTTTCTGGGGGACATAATACATTCAAACCAGCACATGAACTCTCAAAGAAAAAATAAAACAAATGCACATGACATTAAAAGAAGAAACTAACATAATCAGTGTACTTAATAATCACATAGAAAGGTCTCAAATTGAAAAGGCCTTGCTCCAGTAAGAATTCATCCAATTGGAAAGGGAGAGGCAAAAGCTCCAGCAGAAACATCAAATCCATCCCAAACATCAAGAAAAAGAAACAAATTTTTATTCAATGTTCAATTTGAAGAGAATTTACCCCAAAAAGGTAGAGGATGATTTTTTAAAAGGAAATAAAAATAATAACAAGACATGTGAAAAGGTGAAAACTTACAAAATTCAAGCAGAAATTGTTTCAGAAAAGTTCAATAGAACCACTGGGTATTTCCAAAGCATTCTGGTATCCCAGAAGAGGAAATCTTATGATATGGGGTAAGGGCTCTGATAGCTGAGAGAAACTGGTATCAACTGAGAAGAGAAAATACATACATAACACAAAAATTAATTGAGGAAGAATATAAAGCTTCTGAAATTTATCTTCCATTCTTGATGTTCCAAATGGAGCTTTTCATGGAGTCCTGAAAGCACATCCAGGAAACATCTGGACTAATAGATCTCTGAGGAAGGAGGAGCATCAGGCTGACAGGGCATGACCTTTATCAACCAGTTGCCACACTGGGAGTCCCTCCATATTGGCTAACACCTCCTGATGCAGCAGGTGCCACAGGAGATGAAGTCAGAGCTGCTCTTGAGGCTCCTTGCACAGGCAGAAGCAGCTCAATGGCTTCTTCTCATTCAAGCCTCTCACCTGATAAGGGAGCAGCTGACCCAGACTCTGGTCCTCCACATTACCCTCCTGTCAAAAGTCAGAAGTTATGATGGAGTCCAAGGGGGAAGTTTCTGAGAATAGGACATCCCATTCTTCTCATCATTTTGGAAACTGAAGAGGAAGCTCCCCAAGAGTCCATTTGCTAAGGGACTTCCCTGACCCAACACTAATCTCCACTGGTACCAAGAATGTAACACTAGTTTCCAGGCTACCAGTACTGTGAATATAACCTGGAAACAAATGTTTCAATTGCAGTTTTCTCCTCCTTCCTTTGAGTCTACTTTGAAAATCATAATAATAGCAAGAGTTTTGTCTTATTTGGTTTCTTTTAGTTTTATCCTATTAATGTATACCTTATTTTGTTCCTTTTTGTTTTATTCTATTGAGGAATTATATTATGTCATATATATTATGACTTTTATATATGAATTATACAAAAGGTTATAATTTTTAGTGTGTTTTATAACTAGATTGTATAATATGAATCTTATAAGTTAATTTATTATATCTAATTATATTTCTAGGTGTTTAGCATGCCATCTATAAAATCTACTGTAGTAGGAGTTTCATATAAGAAGTTTTAAAAGTGAAAGCATCTGGAACTCAAGGTTTGTTTCTATATATTAAAGGGTCACTACTCTCTGGTTATAATATTAGTGTAGAGTACCATTATAAAATTTGGATAATAAAAATCTCTAAAATTAGATGATTTGTTTATATGATAAAGAAAGGCAAAGAAATAATTTTCAGAATGATGGCTACTTCTTTGTGTGGGGAGTCAAGTACAATTGGGGCAGGGAACTTCAAAAGTTTTGTAATGTCCTATTGTTTTTTTAGCTGTTTGATATTTGTATGTTTCCTGGATTATTATCATTATCATTTAAACTAATATATATATATATATATATATATATATATATATATATAGTCTTTTATGTGTTTGATTTCATTCTTAATAAAATTTAAAATAAAATGTGAGAATCAAATTATTTTATAGTATAGCATATAATATTGATAACACAGTGAAGATGTTTAAGTGCAGGTGGATCAAATCAACTGGACAACAGGTAGATACCAGCAGCTCTCACTCAGTTGGTTCTACTCCACCTGAGTCAGTAAGCAGAGCCAGGGTAGACACTGCAACTACTCAGAGAGCTGATGGGAGAGCATGCAGTGTAAAGGAGAGCATGCAGTGTAAATGAGCCTGAAGGACAGAAAGCAGGAAAGTGGCCTAAAAAATGTGGGCATGGAAGACATGGGATTCATGCATGAAGCAGAGGACTAATGAAAGTTTTGACAGAGCACTAAGTCCATTTTGAAACAAATCAACAGTGAATGTGTCAACTTGAAAGCAGCCAATGGGCTCATGAGAAAAATTTCACTCCTTCCTCTCTGCTGGGCACAATTTGGGTAACCTTTATTTATGTCCTCCCCTTTAGTCCATGTTATCAGTCTGAGTAATACTTTTGTGGATTCAGCAAATGCTGGCCAATTTCCTTTTGTGTGTCTTCACTGGGAGATGAGGCACAAATTACTGCCAAGAATGTCAGTGGGGTGGGGAGCAAGGAAGCAGATCTGAGTTACGTGATCACTCAATTTTTCACTCATTTATTTGACAAATGTTTGTTGAACCCCATTATGTATAATTTCCTGTGCTGGACTCTAGGGATGAAAATATAAATATGACACTACCAACTCCTTCAAAGGCTTGACAATCTAGATAATGGGACAGGCATTTAAACAGAAAACTAAAACACAATGTGGTAAATTCAGTGATAAAGTTCCTCAGAGAATATTATGGAAAGAGAGAATACCTAATGGGGAATTTAGATATAGCACTGAGAGTATAGATTTTAGGAAGGTTTCTTAGAGAGGGCAAAATTTGAGGTGATATGAAACAATCAAGTGAAGAATAGTGGGTTAGCATTCCAGACAGATGGAACAGTGTAGCCAAGACACTCGGGCAAAAAAAAACAAAAAAACAAAAAACAAAAAAAAAAACAAGGATAAGAACAACAGCAAGCTTTGTGTTGTTGGAAGCTGAGGGTGGAGCAGATCATGGAAAACCTTGGCTTTCTTGAGAGAAGTCATATTTTTATCCTAAAAGCAAGGGGGAAAGCCATTGAAATAGTTGATGTTGAAGAAGGATAATCTGTTCTGAAATCCACCATTTACTCTGGAGATTGTGTGGAGAATAGGCTTGGATAAAACGGGACTAATAGAAGATAGAAAAGGAAGTTAGAAGTGAGACAAGAATTCAGCTTTGGATGTGTGCTTGAGGGGCTGAAAAATACTGCTGGGGAGAAGTCTAATTATAAGGAAAGGAAGTTATGGAAAAGAAACTGCTTATCTGAGTAGAGATATGGTCACCTGAAGATTCCAAACTGGACTGCTACTGTGACTATGGTGGTGAGTCTGTAGGAAACCCTGCCTCCCTGCTGTGGGTTATTTCTTGAGCTCCTCCAGATGGCAGGACTGAGAGATTAAGAAGGTCAAAGAATATAGTAACTTGGGCAAACCCAGTCAATGAATGTATGTCACTTTCAAACCTTGGTAAACCTGATGGAAGGCATTTTCAACATATTAGTCAGATTTTCTTTTCTCCCCAATGGAACACTGTTAAGGAAGAATTTCATGTGTCTGAAGGGGATGGAAATCAGATGCAAGGTGTTTTACAGGAGATGAAATTGAAAATAATAGATCAGTCCTTTTCAAGCTCCATAAAATTATAGTAAAGTTCAGTAGTTACCAAAACCTGAATTCTTTATCCACTCAAGGAAGTTTGAAATCACTCAGGTCCCTGCCAACTGCATTTCATTGGTGGACAGATGAGGAGGGAAGTGGATTATATTGCATTACTTCAGTAGACCATAGAATCCAAGATTCATGGAATCTCATGGCTAAAGAGAGTGTTTGATGTCAACTTACCCAACCTCCCTTAAGCCTGCAATATATCTTCACTAGCAACATTATAAAAAATTCTTTTTGTGATCCTAGTGTGGGCCAGAGACAGCTAACATTCTCTTTGGAGATGTGAAAGAAGAGAAATAGAAGCCCCAGAATACCAATGGAAAATAATGTATGACAGGATGTCAATGAGGAAAGAATAATCTTGGGAATAAGTTTATGCTAATTAACATGTTGGTTTTGGACAAAAAAAAGAGTGTATATACAATTTAAGAAACAGGAGGTGCTCTAGAAATATGAATTGTGGGGCTTGGATTTCACTACATTCATTGTGATAATCATCCCCTTGGGAAACAGCTGCTCTCTTACAAACCTATTTCTTCCCCAAATGTATGCCATACAAAAATTATACCTTTTAAATTTAGGCTAAAAGGCTCTTAAATCAAATTCAACCCCTGCTTTGCGGGTTATGTTCTTTTTCTCCCTCTAGAGGAATGTCTTCCAATGTAACCTCCATTTCCATTCTGCCTTTTAAAATTCTGAGGCATCCAGCAGGTACCCAAAGACAGTCTTCCTTAGAAGGCCAAAGGGAGAGGGATAGAATGAACAGGTTGTGGATAGGAATACTCAAAAGATACTTGTACCTTTCTATGCATGCTTGGCTTTGATCTTCAGCCAGCATTTGCCTAATGTCTTCATAAATACTCTTAAATAGTCTCCCTGGTGACAGCATTGAAATATGGTCAGATATGTCCTTAAAGTTCAGTGATCAAATTACAGCTCCACAAGTCCTCTGCTCTTGTATCTGCTGCAATTTCAGTTAAGAATTTAGAGAATACCTCTCCCAGTATACCATACATTTTGTATCCAATTTTATATAACTACTACTAAAATTTCATCTTTCCCCAAAATGGAGAGGGAGACATTCCTGAATTTGTCCCCTTTTAGGGCACCTGCATTGCAGAAGCCAACATTAACTACACATATTTCAACCCCATGAGTTTCATCAACAAGAAACTAAGTTCCTTTACAGAACTTCTTCAATTGAAGCTCTGGGAAATATGGAAAGAAGATTTATGAGGAGACAGATACAGTGACATAGTGAGAATGAATCCACTTTTAATTTGCATTTCCCCACCTGCAGCTCTTGCCCATGTTTACTGTACAAGTTTTCCTCAAGGAAATAACAGAAAAAATGGCACTAATCTCAGAATTATACCTCATTTTAAAATGGCATGTGACTCCTCCCTTTAATGACCTTTCAAACCCATAATTCAACAGTAAGGAAATTTCTCTTTTCCCCATTGCCTCATTTGAACCCAGGAATGAGGTTTGTAACATCAACAATTGGATCTCCATGGTCATATTGACACTTAAGATTGAGATAAGATTCAGATCCAGAGACCATGGTCTAAGGAAGCATGTCCCAGCTCCAGTAACCTGCCACAGAGTCAATAATGCTGCTTTGCACTGTAGGCATGCAGGGATATGGTGGGGTGTGAGACCTCAAAGGCTGAGATGAAATCTACACACTATATCACATTATGTCCCTAAGTCTGTTTCCTCATTTGCAAAAATATAGAAAAATAATCCTCACTTTGTCTCATGTGAGTGAGGATTAAAAGAGACAGCAAATAGGAGGGTACTTTGGAAAGGTTTACCCTTATATTTGTTAGTCCATTATAAAAAAATGCATGTTATTCATATGAAGAATTTTCTCAATGCTCCCATGCTCTAATAATAAGAAAAGGAACATTTATGTGTCAGGTAAGACATTTTCAAATATATTATCCTCTCATCTGAAATAGTGGCCTGAGAAGCTTTGCAAATATGCTCTTCAGTGAAACAAATGATTGTTAAAAATAATAAAACATTTATTGTCTCTGGAAATTATTCTAAGAGCATAGATAAAATGAGAAATCATTTATTCCAAAACATTTTCTAAATCTGAAAACAGCCAGAGTCTGTGACACTTGAGCCATAATCCACTCCCACCCATTGCCTATGTAGAGGGATGTCCAAGAAGGTTCTGCTCTTTCTCCCCCAGCCCTGCCACAGTCTACAATATCCTCATGAGAATAGTGGGTCACCAGTATGTCTCACCCACATCAGATCTTAGTGTAATAGGGGAAGAAATCAAGGTGAAATTGGCCAAAAAGTTGGGGGTTCCTTCCTCCACCCAACTTCCACTTGTGGCCAGAAACCCCATCCCAGGCCCAGTAGACCCAAAACACTGAGGCTCTGGTCAACCATGCCCCAGCTTGCTCATAGGCAAAGGTTCCGAGCTGGCAAGCAGAAGGCAAGAAGACAAAACTGTCATCTCATCCTCTGCTTACATGTAAAGCAGTGGTGTCACCTGAAGAGAAATGGCCAATGTGATTTTTCCACAGTTCTGGAGTAAAAATTCAGAGATGTTTCCTACAGAGAGAGGCAGATCAGAAAAACAGGGATCTCTGCAGTTCTTTCCAAAGGAAACAGCCCCAGTTTGGTTTTTATGTGCTTATGTTCATAGCATTCATCTGCCATCGGGAACTTGTCTTCCTTTTGTGGACTTCCTGCTTGTTTAAAAAACTATACTTCAAAATCTCTTAAGTCTTTCTGAAATCTTTCCTTGTTAGCTCTAGTTTCTTAGAGATGGTCAAGAAGTACAAGTATGGTGCCCTCATTAAACTGGACATGAAGAGGGCTGACTGTTTGACTTCTTTCTTTTCACCTGGCATCAGGGCCCTAACAGGATCAGTCTCATGGGAATAGGTATGGTGGTTGCCAACAAGAAGGTGAGATGCTGGATCAGTCAAAGAGGACTGCTGGCTTCCCTGAGGACAGTCTTCATCAGAGTCCTCTTTTTCAATTTTTGGGATAAGGGAAGGTGTTCACAAGAATTTCTTGTTAATTCTGTATCAGTCATAAGGAAGGATTTATGAGTTACTTTTCTTACTTAGTTACCATAACATCCTCCTGGGGAGGGAGCTGCCCTCTCTTCTACTTCAGGTGTGTGAACATGGCACGGGTGGTCACCTCTCCAGAGGAGGTCAGTTCAGGGACTGCAGCTTCTGACTTCTCATTCTCTCTGGGACTGTGGGTTGTCCACAGAGCAGGTTTCTAGATGGATATTTGGGAGCACTTCCTTGTTCTTTCAGCTTCAGCTTTAGTTCTTTGTGCTTTTTACAGCCTTTAGCCAAATCATTCATCCATTTCAGGATTTCAGGACTCGGAATCTTATCACCATAGGAAAGCCAGTACTTCATTTCTTGTTCCAAATTTTCTACAAATTTCTCAATTTTCCTCTTGAGGCTCAGGATGTACTTGGTAAGGTAAGGTAATGGACTCTGTCTCTATTATTAACTTCTCATTATAGTGTCATACATTTGTTCTAGTTCATGAAAGAGATTTCTAGTATTTGTACAGTTAATCATGGAAATTATCAACCATGAGATTCACTGTTTTACACATTCCCATATTTTAACCTCCAACTGTCCTTCTGGTGGCACACATGACCCTTAGCTTCCCATTTCCATCATATTCACACACCATTCAGCACTGTTTGTTATTCTCACAATAACATGCTACCTTCATCTCTGTCCATTTCCAAACACTTAAGTTCAACATAATGAAACACTCTGCTCATAATAAGTGACTGCTCCCCGTTCTTTAGCCTCATTCTATACCCTGGTAACATATATTTCATGTCTATGAGTTTACATATTATAATTAGTTCATATTAGTGAGACCATACAATATTGTTCCTTCTGTGTTTGACTTATTTCACTCAATATAGTGCCCCCAAGGTTTGTTCATCAACCCATTTTTAAGACAGTTTTGTTCACCCACCATGCTTTCTGTCCTAATTAAACAGTCAGTGATTCTCTTTATAGTCACCTATTTATTTATTCACCACCATCACCACTATCTATATAAGGATGTCTCCATTTCTTCCACAAAGGAGAGTCAAAGAAGTTAGAGACAAAATAAAAAGAAAGAAAAAATGACAATTAAAAAGCAACAAAAGGAAAGATAGGTTTAAACTAAAGTAGAATAAAAGAGTCAGACAACATCACCAATGCCGAGAATCCCATGCCTCTCCCTTATGTCCCCCACTTATAGGCATTTAGCTTTGGTAAGTTGTCCTTGTTACATTGAGGAAGCATAATACAATGTTTCTGTTAACTATAGTCTCTAGTTTGCATTGATCTTATTTTTCCTCAATACCATCCAATTTTTAACACCATGCAAGGTTGACATTCATTTGTTCTCCCTCATGTAAAAACATGTTTGTATCTTTTATCACAATTGTTGACCACTCTAGGTTTCTCTGAGTTATACAGCCCAAGTTTTCATCTTTTTCTTTCCTTCTGGTGTCCCACATGCTCCTAAACTCACAGTCAGCTTTGTTCAGTGTACTTACATTGCTGTGCTACCATCACCCAAAATTGTACTCCAAACCTCCCACTCCTGTTTTTTTTCCTGTCTGTAGTGGTCCCTTTAGTATTTCCTGTAGAGCAGGTATCTTGTTCACAAGCTCTCTAATCATCTGTCAGAGAATATTTTAAATTCACCCTCATACTTGAAGAACAGTTTGGCCAAATATAGGATTCTTGGTTGGCAATTTTTCTCTTTTAGTATCTTAAATATATCACACCACTTCCTTTCACCTCCATGGTTTTTACTGAGAATTCCACATATAGTCTTATCAAGCTTCTCTTGTATGTGATGGGTCACTTTACTCTTGCTACTTTCAGGATTCTCTTTGTCTTTGATATTTGATAAACTGATTATTAGGTGTATTGGCATAGGTCTATTCAGATCTATTCTGTTTGGGGTATGCTGTTCTTCTTGGATCTGTAATTTTATGTTTTTCATAAATGATGTGAAATTTTCATTGATTTACTCCATTATTGCTTCTTGCCCTTTTCCCTTCTCTTCTACTTCTGAGACACCCATGACATATACATTCATGCACTTCATGTTGTCATTCTATTCTCTGAGTCTTTGCTCATGTTTTTCCATTTTTTTCCTTTTCTGTTCTTTTGTGTATAGGATTTCATGTGGCTTGTTCTCTGTTCCTGAGTGTTTTCTTCTGCTTCTTGTCATCTGCTGTTGTATGTCTCTATTGTGTTTTTCATCTCTTTTGCTCTGCCTTTTATTTCCATAGATTCTGCCAGTTGGTTTTTCAAACTTTTGATTTCTACCTTATGTTTGCCCAGGGCTTTCTTTATAGCTTTCATCTCTTTTGCCATATCTTCCCTGAACTCATTGATTTGGTTTTTTATTTGAATTAGCACATTTATTTGAAAATCTTTAATTGAATTTTTCATTAAAGTGAAACAATATCTAAACTGTTTCCTAATTGAGGTGTAAGTTTGTTACTTTGACTGGGCCATATCTCCATTTTTCCTAGATTAGATTGTAGTTTTCTGTTTTCTAGGCATCTGCTTTCCTTGGTTACCTGAATCAGATTTTCCTAAGCCAGAAAGGTTCAGATCTCAGAATGGGGTTATATTCAGTTTCAAGACAAACTGTGGGTGTGTCTTAGATATTGACAGACTTTCCTGTGAGGTCTCTAGCTTCTGTGTTTTATCTAACCTGCCCAGCAGATGGTGCCTGTCAGCCTGTCCTTCCCAACTGGTGTAAAGTGGTGTGGCCCCCTTAGTTTTTCTTTTGGCTGTTTCCCCCAAGTGCTGGGGTCTGTTTCTGAAGGAAAGACTGGTAGCAGAGCTGGGCCCCACCTTCTTCCTCTTAGGAAAGATACACCCTTTAGGGAGTTTTCATCTGCATTTGAATAGCTCCTTTGTCTCCCTGATTCTGTTTCCTACACCCTAGTCAGGGTCTTAGTGCTGTGAACTGAAAATGGCTGAGGCTGTCTCCACTGAGCCCCTCAGGTTGAGAGAGAGAGAAAGGAACAGAAAGCCCCCTTTCAGAGCCAGTTCACAGCCTCACAGTTTCACCCATTAACCAGAGGTAACATCTGGTCTTCTGGACTCCCCCTCCCAGGACAGAGGAATCTTCTGGTACTTTAACATCACTAAAAGCCTCTGTCTGCTTGTTAGTGGTTTGTAGCTTGTATTCACCATTCCACATTTGTTAATTAAAACCCCAGTTGGAGCTAGGTTGAGCTATATTTGCTTGGCTTGGGAATGCTGCTTTCTACCACAGTGAGATTTTGCAGCTTGGCCTGCTGTGGTGGCAGAGGGCTCCTGGTAAATTTCCCCAGTTTTGACTTACAGATATCATGATGCAGCCTCAGGCATTCCTCCCAATCCAGGTTGATGTATGATGTGTGGGTAGCCATGGGTGTCCTCAAGCAGTTATTCAAAATTATTTACTAGTTGTTCCTGGTTGTTTATTAGTTGTCTAGGGGACTAACTAAATTCAACTCTTCTCTATGCCACCATCTTGCCCCCTCCCACCATGACTCTTTTTTAAAGTACTCCAGTGATTAAATCAGACCCATGTTGCGTGTATGGGGCCACACTTCCATGGAAATAGTCCAGAGTTATCACTTACATTTGGGTGGGTCACAACTACATGGAAACCACTTAATCCAAAGATTCCAACCTAGTGAACACTAATATGTCTGCACACACAAGATTACATCAAAGATCATGGCGTTTTGGGGGATATAATACATCAAACTGACACACTCAACATTAAATATTTCCCAGCTCCCTTCTGCCAAATTATATGTAGCATAGGGTGAAGTTGTTTAGGTCATTGACACAAAGGAATAGAAATTTTGCAGAGAAAGAAACTTGGCCTTGGGTGCCTTCACTTCTGACTGCTTGTAGTTCCATGTGGAGCTATAAGGATCTATCAAATAGTCCCCATTTTACTAAGAAGGCCTAGGTTGGAGATTAGTCTTTTTTTGGACAGTCTTCATTTTCTTTTTTATGGCTTTTTTATTTTTTTAGTTCATTTTACTGAGACACATTCACATACCATGCAGTCATACAAAACAAAGTATATATTCAATTGTTTACAGTACCATTATACAACCATTCATAACCAAAATTAATCTTTGACATTTTCACCACCACACATACAAGAACAATAAGAATAATAATTAAAGTGAAAAAGAACAATTAAAGCCAAAAAGAACACTGGGTGCACTTTTTTTCCTTCCCCAATTTTTCTACTCATCCATTCAAAACTAGACAAAGGGGAGCGTGGTTCACATGTCTTTCCCAATCACTTTGTCACCCATCACAAGCTACATTTTTATACAATCATCTTCAAGATTCATGGGTTCTGGGTTGTAGTTTGATAGTTTCATGTATTTACTGCTAGCTATTCCAATTCATTTGAACCTAAAAATGGTTGTCTATACTGTGCATAACAGTGTCCACCAGAGTGATCTCTCAGCTCTTTTAGAATCTCTCTGCCACTGAAGCTTATTTCATTTCCTTTCACATCCCTCTTTTGGTCAAGGAGATGTTCTCCATCCCATGATGCCAGGTCTAGTTTCCTCTCTGGGAGTCATGATCCATGTTGCCAGGGTGATTCACTCCCCTGGGTGTCAGACCTCACATAGAGGGGAGGCCAGTGATTTCACCTGCCAAGTTGGCTTAGCTAGAGAGAGAGGGCCACATCTGAGCAACAAAGAGGCAATCAGGAGGTTCTTAGGCACAATTATAGGGAAGCCTAGTCTCTCCTTTGTAGCAACAGTCTTCCCAAGGGAAGTCCTGTGGTAGAGGGCTCAATCCATCAAACCACCAGTCCCCAATGTCTGCAAGCACATCAGGAACAATGAGGTGAGGAAGACCAACACCCCTACATTCTCCACCAGCTCAAGGGGGACCTGCATTTTTTTTCATTATTTTATTGACTTTTAAAAATCAACTTTATCAAAAATTTAAAAAAAAACATACAATAAAGAAATATTTCAAACAAACCATAATGGGAGTAAAAAGAAGACAACTAACCTAAGATAACTACTTTACTTCCAACATGTTCCTACTGTACCCCAAGAAAATAACCTAATATAGCAACATTTCTGTGAACTTGTTCCTACCAAACCCATAAGAAATGAACAGACCATAGCCATTCCTGGGCATTCCCAGAACATTAAATTTACCCACAATAGCTTATCTATTCTTATTGGGTTATCATTCCCTCTTCCTTAATTGCTATCACTAGTTCCCCTACATTCTACATTATGAACCATTTGTTTTACATTTTCAGTGCTCACATTAGTGGTAGCATATAATATTTCTCTTTTTCTGCCTGGTTTACTTTGCTCAGCATTACATCTTCAAGGTATATCCATGTTGTCATATGCTTCTTGACATTGTTCCTTCTTACAACTGCATAGTATTCCATTGTGTGTATATACCACATTTTATTTATACATTCATCTTTTGAAGGACATTTGGGTTGTCCTTCAAATTGAATGACAATCATTTCCAACAATTACCCCATATGTTGGTAATTGTGAATAATGCTGCTATGAACATTGGTGTGCAGATAACTGTTTGTGTCACTGCTTTCATATCTTCTGGGTATATACTAAGAAGTGCAATTGGTGGATCAAAGGGTCAACTCTAAATCTAGTTCTCTAAGGAAGTGCCAGGCTGACTTCCAGAGTGTCTGAACCACTCTACAATCCTACCAACAATGAATAAGAGTTCCAATTTCTCCACATCCTCTCCAGCATTTGTAGTTTTCTGTTTAATGGCAGCCATTCTAATTGATGTGAGATGGTATCTCTTTGTGGTCTTAATTTTCATCTCTCTAATAGATAGTGAAGCTGAACATATTTTCATGTGTTTCTTGGCCACTTGTAGTTCCTCTTCAGAGAACTGTCTTTTCATATCTTTTGCCCAATTTATAATTGAGCCACCTGTACTATTGTCACTGAGTTGTAGGATTTCTTTATATATACAAGATATCAGTATTTGATCAGATATGTGGTTTCCAAGAATTTTTCCCATTGAGTTGTCTGCCACTTCACCTTTTTGACAAATTCCTTTGAGGCACAGAAACTTCTAAGCTTGAGAATTTCCCATTTATCTATTTTCTCTTTTGTAGCTTGTGCTTTGGAGGTAAAGTCTAGGAAGTGGCCACCTTATACATGTCTTGAAGATGTTTCCCTACATTATCATCTAGGAGTTTTATGGTACTGTCTTTTGTATTGAAATCTTTGATTCACTTTCAGTTAATTTTTGTGTAGGGTGGGAGGAGGGGGTCTTCTTTCATCCTTTTGGATATGGATATCCTACTCTCCCAGCCTCATATGTTGAAAAGACTATTATGTCCCAGTTCAGGGGCTTTGGGTGCCTTATCAAAAATCAATGACAGATCTGGGGGTCTATCTTCAAATTCTCATTTTGATTCCATTGATCAGTATGTCTATCTTTGTGCCAGTACCATGCTGTTTTGACAACTATTGTTTTGTAATAAGCTTCAAAGTCAGCAAGTTTAAGTCCTCCCACTTCATTTTCCTTTTTTTAGAGTGTCTTTGGCAATTCAAGGCATCTTCTCTTTCCAAAAAAATTTGATAACTAGCTTTTCCAAGTCTGCAAAGTAGGTTGTTGGAATTTTGACTGGGATTGCATTGAATCTGTAGATGAGTTTGGGTAGAATTGACATCTTAGTGACATTTAGTCTTCCTATCCATGAACATGGAATATTTTCCCATTTTTAAGGTCCTCATTTATTTCTTTTAGTAGATTTATGCAGTTATCTTTGAATAAGTCTTTTACATCTTGGTTAAGTTTATTCCTAGGTACTTGATTTTTTTAGTTGCTATTGAAAATGGTATCTTTTTTCTTGAGTGTCTCTTCAATTTGTTCATTTCCAGCACATAGAAACATTACCAACTTACGTGTATTCATCTTGTATCCTGCTACTTTGCTAAATTTGTTTTAGCTCTAGTAGCTGTAACAATTTCTCAGGTTTTCCAGATATAAGATCATATCATCTGTGAACAATGACAGTTTAACTTTTTCCTTTCAAATTTGGATGTCATTTATTTATTTGTCTTACCAGATTGCCCTGGATAGCACTTCCAGCACAATGTTAAATAACAGTGGTGATAGTGGGCATCCTTGTCTTGTTCCTGATCTTAGAGGGAAGGCTTTCAGTCTCTCACCATTGAGTATTATGCTGACTGTGGGCTTTTCATATATGCTCTTTATAATATTGAGGAAGTTTCCTTCAATTCCTACATTTTGAAGTGCTTTTATCAGAAAAGGATGCTGGATTTTGTTGAATGCTTTTTTAGCATCTACTGAGATGGTTATTTGATTTTTCCCTTTGATTATTTAATGTGTTGTAATACATTGATTGATTTTCTTATGTTGAACCATCCTTGCATTCCTGGAATAAACCCCACTTGGTCATGGTGTATGATTTTTTAATGTGTCTTTGGATTCAATTTGCTAGTATATTCATTAGGGAGTTTGGCCTGCAGATTTCCTTTTTTGTAGCAACTTTGCCTCATTTTGGTATTAGATTGATGTTAGCTTCATAAAATGAGTTAGGTAGTCTTCCATTTTCTTCAATGTTTAGAAAGAGTTTAAGAAAGATTGGTATCAGTTCTTTTTGGAAAGTTTGGTAGAATTCCCCTGTGAAGCCATCTGGCCACGGGCATTTATTTGTGGGAAGCTATTTGATGACTGATTGGATCTCTTTGCTTGTGATTGGCTGGCTGCAGTCTTCTATTTCTTCTCTGGTCAGTCTTGGTTGTTCATATGTTTCCAGGAAATTGTCCATTTCCTCTATATTATCCAGTTTGTTTGCATACAGTTGTTCATAGTATCCTCTTATAATTTTTTTTAACTTCTTTATGATCTGCACTAATGTCACCCTTCTCAATAATAATTTTGTTTATACGGGTCCTCTCTCTTTTTGAATATTTCAGTCTAACTAGGGGCTTGTCAATCTTGTTGATCCTCTCAAACAAACTTTTGGCATTATTTATTCTCTCTATTGTTTTTTGTTCTCTATGTCATCTATTTCTGCTTCAAACCTTGTTATTTCTTTTCTTCTACTTGGTTTAGGATTGGTTTGCTGCTCATTTTCTAGCTTCTTCAGTTGATCCATTAGTTCTTTGACTTTGACTCCCTTTCCTTTTCAATGTATTTGTTTAGTGCTATAAATTTCCCTCTCAGCACCATTTCTGCTGCATCTCATAGGTTTTGGTATATTGTTTTCTCATTTTCACTCATCTCTATATATTTAGCAATTTCTCTTGCTATTTCTTCTTTAACCCACTGATTGTTTAGGAGTGTGTTGTGTAACCTCGAGTTATTTGCAAATTTTCTAACTCTCTGATGGTTATTTATTTCTAATTTTATTCCATTGTGGACAGAGAATGTGCTTTGAATAATTTCATTTTTTTTAAAATTTATTGAGGCTTGTTTTATGTCCCAGCATATGATCTATTCTGGAGAAAATTCTTTGAGCAATAGAGAGGAATGTGTATCCTGGTGATTTGCGATGTAATGTTATATACGTGTGTTAAATCCAATTTATTTATCAGATTGTTTAGGTTTTCAATTTCCTTATTGGTCTGTCTGGTTGATCTATCTATAGGAGAAAGTGGTGTGTTGATATCTCTCACTATTATTGTGGAAACATCAATTGCTTCCTTGAGTTTTGCCAGTTTCTCTCATGTATTTTGTGACATCTTGATTGGGTGCATAAACATTTATGACTGTTATTTCTTCTTGTTGAATTACCCCTTTTATTAGTATGTAGTGACCTTCTTTGTCTCTCCTAAGATCCTTGCATTTAAAGTCTATTTTATCTGATATTAATTTTGCTACTCCTACTTTCTTTTGGCTGTAACTTTCATGAAATATTTTTTTCATCCTTTCACTTTCAATTTCTTTGTGACCCTGTGTCTAAGATGAGTCTCTGTTATGCAACATATTGATGGTTCATTTTTTTTTATCCATTCTGCAATCTATATCTTTTGATTGGGGAGTTTAATCCATCTGCATTCAACATTATTTCTGTGAAGGCATTTCTTGAATCAGTCATCTAGAAATTATTATAAGCAAATCACTCTGCTTTGATTCACTTAAAGTTTGAAAGCCATTACTAGTATAGCTTGTTGGACCTAATTTCAAAAGCATTTTCTCTGTTCCTGATTACATTAATGAGATCTTCCCCAGGTCAGGTTTCAGGGATAAAATACCCAAAGCATGATGAAACACCATATAGGTTAATATCAACACCTTTCCCTCTTGAAGGACAAGATCAGAAGCCTGAATGGTCAACAAAGAGAGAAGGACCAACAAGGTAACTGGATATGCTGACAAAATGAAATGAAGCAGGCAACTGTTATTCAATTTTAATGAATCTTGTGACTTTTACTTAGTTTTAGTGCTTTATTCTGCTTTTCTTTGGACCCCTGCCATTCCTTTGTCTCTGAAGTATGAAAAGCTCAAAGCACCTTTCTCACTTTGAAATGGTCTTGGAAAAATTTTCCTCTGGTTCTTTACAAGTGCACTGGTAATAAAATCCACCTCAACAAAACAGAGAATTTTTTGTTTTGTTTACTGCAGTATCAGGCTGGCATAACTATTGAAATCTGTTTTCTGATGGTAACATCTTCATGTCTTTCATTAAAGTTGATAAGTTTACTGTGACTATATATTTGAATATATTTCCAGCCCTTTTCTCTTTTTCTTCTTCTGAGACTCCTGTCATGAACATCTCTCACAGTCTCTTAGGTTCTGTTCTCTTTTTTCCCATCTTTATTCTTTTGCTTTTTCAGCCTAAATCATTTCAATAAACTTGTCTCCAAATTCACTGATTCTTTCTCCTTTAAATACAAAATCTTGCCTTATTCTTTGATGATTTCAAAAAAAATTAAAATATACCTTCCCTGTATTTGAAAATTGGCTCTGTGTTGGCTGGTGCTATACTTCAGGGTCTATCTCTCTTATCAAGAATGTCAGCCTGAGGCAAAATTATGGGTGCTTCTGTTTCTTCTCTGAGGCTGTGTCTTGTCCTGGGCATGTTTCCTGGACTTATAAATGGAATTCTCACTTTATCTCTGTGAAATAGTCTTTCCCTTTCTGAAGAGGCTCTATTGTATGCTTTAAACCAGGAACGCTTGGGTACAACCCAAGTTGAATTGACTTGAATTGATGACTTCCTACACTGATTAAAAAGATGCTTATGCCTGCAGAACAAGGTATGGGAGAATGAGACTTCAAAGATGGTCCTGGGTCAGGCTTCCACCTGGCCACTGGATAGATTGGTACTAACACACATGCACCCCAGTGTGCAGCATGTATACACACACACACACACACACACACACACACACACACACATATATATATTCAGGGTTTCCTGGTTCTTTCCAAAACATAGCCAGGGATTAGTAATGAAAGCAATAGGGAAGGAGTTGTGGGAAAGAAAATCTTGTACTACAAGTTTAATGATGCATTTCCTTGATTCAGTAATTAAATAGTTACTGTAAGCCATTAACTGGTGTCTGCAGTTTTGAGGAGGATGACTCCCGCAGTATGACTAGTTATTCAAAGATTCTGTTAGCAAACAGTACCCTGGAGAGTCTTGTGCTGACATCTTGGATACATAGAAGTAATCATAGTAAGTGCATTAAAATATTTTTAGGATGTAAATTTTATCCCTTAGAGAAATCATTAGCAATATAATGGAATAAGGTATGGTTAATGACAAACAGTAGAATGAATAAAAATTAATATCTAATATTTAATAAATTAAAATACTTGGGGGGTGGGGCAAGGTGACAGAGTGGTGAGGTCTAGGCTGTAGTTACTCCTCCGGGGCAGTTGGTAGAAAGCCAGGAACTGTGTGAACCATACACCACAGAGGAATTTGAGATTGGGCAAATTTCATACAATACTCACTAATGTGTGGAATAGCTGAGATCAGCAAAATCTGTAAGTTCTTGTGGCCAGAGGGCCAATGCCCCTCCCTGCCAGGCACAATCCTGAGGGGGGGCATATATGCTGGGAACCAGGAAGGAGAATGAAAGCTGCAACCATAGAGCAGACACTGGAAAATCTGGGAGGAGTCAGCCCAGTGGAGAGGAGATAGGGTTAGCAAAACAGCAAAAGAAAGAAAAAACAGAAAACAAAATAAAAACAGAGACATTTTGGAGTCAGGTGAACATAATATGGAGAAGGGCAGGGCTCAAACAGAATCAGGCTCATATGCAAATCCAGGGGCAGAGAGCCCTTGTGTGAAACCCAAATTCTCTGCTTTCTTTACTGCTCCTTAATCACCCTCAACTCCTGGTCTTTTAGCATTTCAATAGCCCATTAGATCTGCAAAGACTGTAAAGAGTCCACAGTGGACCCTTCCTTTTTTTTTTAAATTACTTTTTCTCTTTTCCTAAAACAATTAATCTATGAAGCTCATTACAGAAAGCCTCACAGATTTGCAATTTGGGCCCAGGCAAGAGCAGAGCTAAGATAGCTCTGAGAGAAAAAGCAATAAGTCTAGCGGCAGAGGAAATTTGCTAAACACCATAACTTCCCAGCCTTTTTGGGAACTCAGATCCCAGGGGTTAGAATTCATTAACTAGCTTCAGTCAGCCGTATCCCCAACAGGGTCAGGGTCACCTGGAGAGCTAAAGCCTCCCCTCTTACTTACAGTAGTGGGGGAACTGCAGACTGGCAAGCACAACCTGCTGAGTAGCACAGAGTCTAAAGGCCTCACAGTAGGGTCTCATTTTCAAGGGAACTCCACACACTCTTCCTGAGACCTGGGCCTCTCTGGACTAGGAAAACCTAACAAGGACTGACAATATATGAGGAGACTACCACACAAAAAGGCTACATAGAGGCAGGGAAAGAAACACACACAAAAAAAGGAGAAAAACTCTGATCAACTAAACAGAATCTAAGTTAAAGTTCTAGAATAAGCTGAACTAAGGTAACAGAACAAAGGCAACCAACAAGAAAATCCCACTTAAAAGAGTGAAAACATGCTCCAGAATAAATCAAGAAAGTCAGATGCCTAGACAGTTTAAGATAACAAGCCATACTAGGAAACACAAAAATATGAATCAGCCAAAGGAACAAACTAATAGTTCTACTGAGATACAATAGTTGAAGCTATTATTGCTAAATCAATTCAGTGAGTTGAAGGAAGAACTAATTGGAGGTGTTCAAATAAATCTAAATCAATTTAAAAAAAGTTAAAGAACTGAGGGAAGACATAGTAAAAAAGATAAAGGTTGTAAGGACACTGGATGACCATAAGGAAGAATTCATAAGCTTGAAAAAACAAATGACAGAACTTATGGGAATGAAGGGTATAAAGGAGGAGATGAAATAGACAATGGAGGGACACAACAGTAGATTTGAACAGGCAGAAGAAATGATCAGTGAATTGGAAGACCAGGCATCTGAATTCACACACATGAAAGAACAGATGGTGAAAAGAATGGAAAAATATGAGCAATGTCTCAGGGAGCTGACTGACAACAAGAAATGCACAAACATACATGTTATGGGTGTCCCAGAGGGAGAAGAGAGGGAGAAAGGGGCAGAAAGAAGAATAGAATAAATAATCACTGAAAACTTCCCAACTCTTATGAAAGACATAAAATTGGAGATTCAAGAAGTACAGCACAACACAAACAGAATGGACCCTTACAGACATACTCCAAGACACTGATCAGATGGTCCAATCTCAAAGACAAAGAGAAAATTCTGAAAGCATCAAGAGAAAAGCAATCCATCACATACAAGGGAAGTTCAATAAGACTATGCACAGATTTCTCCACAGAAAACATGGAGGTGAGAAGACAGTTATATGATATATTTAACACACTGAAAGAGAAGTACTACCAAACAAGAATTCTATATCCAGCAAAACTGTCCTTCAAAAATGAGGGAGAGATTAAAATGTTTTCAGGCAAACAGAAACTGAGAGAGGTTGTGAATATGAGACAGGCACTATAGGAAATACTAAAGGGAGTGCTAGAGGCTGATAGGAAAAGACAAGAGAAAGAGGTTTGGAGAAGAGGGTAGAAATGAAGATTATCAGGAAGGGTAAAAAGAGAGAGAGGAAAAAATAAGATATGACATATAAATTCCAAAAGACAAAATGATAGAAGAAAGTACTGCCCTTAAAATAATAACACTAAATGTTAATGAATTAAATTCCCCAATAAAAAGACATAGACTGGCAGAAGGGATTAAAAAACAGGGTCCACCTATATGCTGTCTACAAGAAACTCACCTTAGACACCGGGACAAAAATTGGCTGAAAGTGAAAGGTTGGAAAAAGATATTTCATGCAAAGAGCAACCATAAAAAAAAGTGGGGGTAGCTATATTAATATCAGACAAAGTAGATTGCAAAAGTAAAACAAAAGAGACAAAGGACACTATATATTAACAAAAGGGTCAATTTATCAAAAAAAAAAAAATGAAAATCATAAGCATTTATGCACCAAGCCAGTGTGCCCCAAAATTAATGATGCAGACACTGAGAACACTGAAAGGAGAAGTAGATAACTCCACAGTAGTAGTTGGAGACTTCAATACATCACTCTCTTCAATGGATAGACATCTGGACAGATGATCAACAAGGGATTAGAGATGTTGAATTGTATGATAGATGAACTAGACTAGACAGACATTTATAGAACACTACACTCCACAACAGCAGGATACACATTCTCCTTGAGTGCTCATGGAACATTTTCTTGGGGAGACCACATGCTGGGTCACAAAGCAAGCCAAATTAAAAAAAAAAGATATTATAAAAAACAGTATCTCAGGTCATAATGGAATTAAGAAAGACATAAATAACAGGCAGAGGATTGAAAACTCACAAATATATGGAGACTAAACAACACACTCTTAGAAAACCAGTGGATAAAGGAAGAAATTACAAGAGAAATTAGTAAATACCTTGAGGAAAATGACAATGAAAACACAACATACCAAAACTTATAGGATGCAGCAAAGGTGGTGCTGAGGGGAAAATTTGTTGCCTTAAATGCCTATATTAAAAGAGAAGAGAGAACAAAATTTGAGGAATTAACTGTCCACCTGGAAGAACTAGAGAAAGAACAGCAAATAAACCCCAAGGCAGACAGAAGTAAAGAAATAACAAAGATCAGAGTAGAAATAAATGAAACTGAGAATAAGAAAACAATAGAGAGAAACAACAAAACCAGAAGCTGGTTCTCTGAGAAAATAAACAAAATTGATGGACCCCTAGTAAGCCTAAAAAAATAGAAAAAAATAAAGGAGAAGATAATGAGAAGATACTATGAGCAACTATATGCTAATAAACTGGACAACTTACACCAAATGGACAACTTCCTAGAAAAGCATAAACAACAAACACTGACCTGAGAAGAAATAGAGGATCTCAACAAACCAATCAGAAGTAAAGAGATTGAGTCAGTCATCAAAACACCCCCCTCCAAAAAAAAGGCCAGGACTACATGGCTTCACATGTAAATTCTACCAAGCATTCAAGAATTGATATCAATCCTCAAACTCTTCAAAAAAAAATTGAAGAGGAGGGTAAGGTACCCAAATCATTCAATGAAGCCAAAATCACCCTAACACCAAAACCAGACAAAGATACTACAAAAAAGAGAGAAAATTATAGACCAAACTCTGTAATGAATAGAGATGCAAAGATCCTCAACAAAATACTTGTAAATCTAATCCAGCAGCAAATTAAAAGACTTACACACTATGACCAAGTGGGGATTATTCCAGGTATACAAGGCTGATTCAATATAAGAAAATCAATTAACATGTCACACCACATCAATAAATCAAAGCAGAAGAACCACAAGATCATCGCAATGAATGCAGAAAAGGCATGTGACAAAATTCAACATCCTTTCTTGATGAAAACACTTCAAAGGGTAGGAATAGAAGGGAATATTCCTAATATGATAAAGGCAATATATGAAAAACTCACAGCTGACATTGTAC
This sequence comes from Choloepus didactylus, assembly GCF_015220235.1. Taxonomy (NCBI): domain Eukaryota; kingdom Metazoa; phylum Chordata; class Mammalia; order Pilosa; family Megalonychidae; genus Choloepus; species Choloepus didactylus. The sequence goes on from NC_051332.1 coordinate 9,954,251, forward strand.
TCAATCGGGAGAGACTGAAAGCATTCCCTCCATGATCTGGAACAAGACAGGAAAGCCCATTGGCACCATTGTTATTCACCATTGTGTTGGAAGTTCTAGCTAGAGCAATCAGGAAAGAAAAATAAATAAAAGACATCCAAATTGGAGAGGAAGAAGTAAAACTTTCACTGTTTGTAGATGACATGAATCTATATGTAGAAAAATCCAGAAAAAAACTACAGCAAAGCTATTAGAGCTGATCAAAGAATACAGCAAAGTGGCAGGCTACAAGATCAATATGCAAAAAGCTGTAGTGTTCTTATACACAAGAAATGTGTGTTCTAGTTTGCTAATGCTGCCAGAATGCAAAACACCAGAAATGGATTGGCTTTTATAAAAGGGGTTTATTTGGTTACCCAGTTACAGTTTTAAAGCCATAAAGTGTCCAAGGCAACACATGAGCAATTGAATACCTTCACTGGAGGATGGCCAATGGTGTCCAGAAAACGTCTGTTAGCTGGGAAGGCACAAGGCTGGCATCTGCTCCAAAGTTCTGGTTTCAAAATGGCTTTCTCCCAGGATGTTCCTCTCTAAGCTACTGTTTCTCAAAAATGACACTGTTGGTTGCTCTTGCAGTGTTTGTCCTCTCTTAGCTTCTCCAGAGCAAGAGCCTGCTTTCAACAGCTGTCTTCAAACAGTCTCTCATCTGCAGCTACTCTCTCAGCTTCTGTGCATCCTTCAAAGTGTCCCTCTTGGCTGTAGCTCCTCTTCAAAATGTCACTCACAACTGCACTGAGTTCCCTCTGCTTGTCAGCTCATTTATATGGCTCCAGTGATTTAATTTAGACCCACCCTGAATGGGTGGAGTAACACCTCCATGGAAATTATCCAATCAGTGTCATCACCCACAGTTGGGTGGGGCACATCTCCAGGGAAACCCTCGAAGACTTACAATCTAATCAACACTAATAACATCTGCCCACACAAGGTTACATCAAAGATAATGGCATTTGGGGGACATAATACATTCAAACTGGCACAATGTGCAAGAAGAGGAAGAAAAAAAGAAAATCCATTTACAATAGCAACCAAAAGAGTCAAGTATTCAGGAATAAACTTAATGAAGGCCACAAAAGACCTATACAAAGAAAATTACAAGAGACTCCTAAAAGAAATTGAACAGGACTTAAAAAAAATGGAAGAACATACTGTGTTCATGGATTGGAAGACTAGATATAATTAAGATGTTGACTCTACCTAAACTGATTTATAGATACAATGCAATACCAATTAAAATCCTCACAACTTACTTTTCATAAACAGAAAAACCAATAACCAAATTTATTTGGAAGGGTATGGTGCCCTGAATAGCCAACAGTATCTTGAGAAAGAGGAACAAAGTGGGAGGTCTCACAATACCTGACTTTGAAGCTTATTACAAAGCCACAATGCTCAAAATAGCATGGAACTGGCATAAGGAGAGAGATACTGACCAATGGAATTGAATTGAGTGTTCAGAAATAGACTCTTGCATCTACAGACAATTGATCTTTGATAAGGCAGTCAAGCCAAATCAACTGGGACAGAGCAGCCTCTTCAATAAATGGTGTTTGGAGAACTGTATGTCCATTTCCAAAAGAAAGAAAGAAGACTCCTACCTCACACCTTATACAGAAATTAACTCTAATTGGATCAAAGACCTAAATGTAAGCAATAAGACCATACGACTCTTAGAAGAAAATGTAGGGCACTATCTTAAAGCTCTTGTGATAGGAGGTGGTTTCCTAGACCTTATACCCAAAGCACAAGCAACCAAAGAACAAATAGACAAATGGGATCTCTTCAAAATCAAACACTTTTGTACATCAAAAGACTTTGTTAGAGAAGTAAAAAGGCAGCATACATAATGGGAGACAATATTTGGAAACCACATATCAGATAAGGGCTTAATATCCCAAATATATAAAGCAATCCTACAATTCAACAACAGAAAGACAAACCAATTAAAAAAATGGGCAAAAGTTATGGACAGACACTTCCAAACAGGAAGTGCAAATGGCTCAAAAAATATGAAAAAATGCTCAACTTCACTGGTTATTAGGGAAATGCAAATCAAAACCACAGTGAGATTCCATCTCACACCTACCAGAATAGCCATTATCCAAAAAAGAGAAAATTACAATTGCTGGAGAGGATGTAGACAAAGAGGCATACTTATTCATTGCTGGTGGGAATGTAGAATCATGCAACCACTCTGAAAGGCTATGTGGAGGCTCCTCATGAAGCTAAGCATAGATTTGACATATGACCCAGCTATTCCATTGCTAAGTATATACTCAGAGTACCTGAAAGCTAAAACACAAATGCACATTTGTAAACTGATGTTTATTGCAGCATCATTCATGATTCCCAAGAGATGGAAGCAGCCCAAATGTCCATAAATGGACAAGTGGATAAACAAACTGGTATATACACATGATGGAATATTATGCAGCTGGAAGACAGAACAAAGACATGAAACATATAACATGGATGAACCTTGAGGACATTATGTTAACTGAAGTTAACCAGAAAAAAAAAGGACAAATACTGCATGGTCTCACTAATATGAAATAACATTAATAAGGAAACTTTTGAGAGTTAAAAGCTAATACAGGCTACCAGGATATAGAAAGAGGGTAGAGTTCAGGCATTTTATACTGAAGGACTACAGAAATGTTCAGCAGGATTGATTGTATAGGTCCAGAAATAGATACCATAATACTGTGTAATGGTTGCACAATATTGTAAACATATGGAACAAAGATGTCTGTGAGTAAAGTTGAAAGAGGTGGGATAAGGGAATGTATGACACCAGAGGTAAAGAGAGATGATGAAGACTGGGACTGTATAACTGGGCAAAAACTGGAGTGAGCAATGACTCTTGCTAAAGGTACAAATATAAATATGTTCTCACATGTGGGAGAACAAATGAATGTCAACCATGCAGAGTGTTGAAAAAGAGATGCTATTTGGAAGAAAAACATAATCAAAGCAAACTGGAGTCTATGCTCAACAGTAGCATTCCAATATACTTCCATTAAATGTAACAAAGGCAATATACCAAAGTTAATTATGAGAGGGGGATATAAGGAGGAATATGGGATTCTTGATAGTGGTATTGTTTTTTGTCCTTACTATTATATTTTATTGTATGACCTTTTTCCTTTTCTTTTTATTATCTTGTTTATTACTCACCAAGAAAAGAAAACACTTTTTCATAATAATCAATATGTTCAAGTGCTGACTGTGGTGAAAAATATACAACTATGTGATGATACACTGAACAACTGATTGTACACTGTGGATGCATGGAAGTTACGTGAATATATCTCTATAAGATTGTAGGAAAAAATATAAATAAAGGTAAAAGTGCTGGAGAAAACATGGAGAGATGGAAATACCTATTTACTGTTGTTGAGGGGCAGAATGGTGTAGCCTTTCTGGAGGTCACTGTGGTGGCTACACCAGAAGCTAAGTATGTGGGGACACAAGGTCCTACAATCTCATTATGTGGTTTGTATTTGGAAGATTCGAGAGCAGAGACATGAATGGACATTTGCACACTGATGTTTATGGAAGCAGTATTCATGCTTTGCAATGGGTGGCAGTGGCCTAAGGGTAAACTGACTGAGGAACAGAATGGTGAACTGTGGTGTATGCATACAATGGAATATTGAGCAACTACAAGAAGGAGTGAAGCTGTGAGACATGCTATGAGGTGAATGAATCCTGTAGACAGCATGTTAAACGAAGTATGCCAGAAACAAAGGCAATCACAGTGATGCCTCGCCAATATGGATTAGCTGAAATGTGTAAACTCAGAATTAAATCTTAGAGCACAGCCTAACAGGGAAATGATTATTGTAATGGTCCCTAGATTGTAAGCTCTTACAGCAGTTAAATCTATCCCTGAATTGTAATGGCCATCTCCAAACTCTGAGATGTTGATCCATTAATGTATAACCTGATTGGTCTCTGGAATATTGGGAATCTCTGTGACACCTGAAACTCAGAGCTAGAGCTTGGCAGATATGAATACCAGTATTAACATATATAGTAAATGTTTAAAAAAAAGCTGAAATAGAGCCTAGACTTCAATAAGAGATATGAATAAAGCAAATCTGATTAAGACTGGAGTAAATCAGGCCAAAGGATAAAGGTTGAAACTGATTGTGTTCAAACTTTAACTCCCACATGAGACCAAGGGAAGAGATATTTATTTAGTGTAGGATCTATATTTTCTAAACAATATAATTTCTACAGTCAGTTTGTTCAAGCACTATAATTACATGGAATTTTGAATAGGAAATGAGCTTTGGTGGGTCTGTACAGATTAGAATGTAATAGCAACACATCATAAAATAATTTGGGTGGAGAATAAAAGTATTTATTTGCCCCCATCCCGAAGAGCTGGGAGAGAATGCAGAGGTGTTGGACTTCTTCACCTGGATTGTTGCTGATATTCTTGTAAACGTTGATGACTGACAGCTTGATGTGCTGAGCCCTCTGCCTTGGGGCTGGCCGCTATGAAGCTTGTTGCTTCAAGGAGAGGCTAAACCTGCTTATGGTTGTGCCTAAGAGTATCCCCCAAGTGCCTCTTTGTTGCTGAGATTTGGCCCTCTCTCTCTAACTGAGCCACCTGGGTGGCTGATCTCACTGCCCTCCCCCCAAGTGGGACCTGACTCCCAGGGGTGTAAATCTCCCTGGTGATACAGGATATGACTCCCGGGGATGAATCTGGACCTGACATTGTGGATTGAGAACATCTTCTTGACCAAAAGGGGGATGTGAAATGAAATGAAATAAAGCTTCAGTGGCTGAGAGATTCCAAATGGAGTCAAGCGGTCACTCTGGTGGACATTCTTACACACTAAATAGAAAACACTTTTTAGGTTTTAATATATTGGAATAGCTAAAGGTAAATACCTGAAAATACCAAACTCCAACCCAGTAGCCTTAACTCTTGAAGACAACTGTATAACAATGTAGCTTACAAGGAGTGAGAGTGTGATTGTGAAAACCCTGTGGATTGCACTCCCTTTATCCAGTGTGTGGATGGATGAGTAGAAAAATGGGGACAAAACCTAAATAAAAAATAGGGTGGGAAGAGGGGGGTGATTTGGTGTTCTTTTTATTTTTATTTTTTATTCTTATTCTTATTCTTTCTGGTGTAAGGAAAATGTTCAAAAATAGATTGGGGTGATGAATGCTCAACTAAAAGTTGGTACTGTGAACAGTTGATTGTACACCATGGATGATCGTATGGTATGTGAATATATCTCAATAAAACTGAATTAAAAAAAGACTTAGGACAGAAGAATCAGAATTTCAAAAAATGTGACATCAATTGAAAATGGCACAAAAATAATCACTTTGAGTAAAGTGGACTAAACATTTCAGTTAAAAGACATAGTAATCACTTTTCTATAAAGTAGGAACCAACTATTGTGTTTATTAAAAATAGGTGAATAGCATTAGGATATATAAACATATGTCTGTAAATGAAAGCATTTAAAATCTATGGTGAAAAGTTTTATTGTTAAAAAAGATGTCTGTATTCCAGAGAGATGAAGTACAGTATAATAAAAATACAGCAACTTTTTTTACAAAATTATGAAATCTTTAATAGAGCTGAAAAACAAATACAAGATTGACAAATTAAAAGAAGGAAAAGAATCTGTTTTTAAATCACATTTAGTAAATGTTAGGGATAAAGTTCCAAATCTGTGTAAATGTAAGACAAAGAAGTCATATTTCCATTTTGTTTCCTATTCCTGATCTCCAATCAAAGTTATTTTACTGTTAGAGATGGTATATTGGAATGCCACCAATAAACATTCAGCAAAAAAGTTAGACAAAATTAATATTTGTAATACTTCTTTAACTTTTCCTTGTGATTTTAAAGTACAAAAAATGACTACAAAAACTGAATTCAATCCTAAAAAAGAAAAACTCATTCCTTCATGGTGATTTTTTTTTACTGAGATTGTTCACATACCATACAATTATCCAAAGATCCAAAGTGTACAATCAATTGCCAATGGTACCATCATACAGCTGTGTATCCATCAGCACAATAATTTTTTATTTCAATTTTTATAACATTTTCATTACTCCAGAAAAGAAATAAAGACAAAAAAGGAAACTTAAATCTTCCCATACACCTAACCACCTTCCCTTCATTATTAACTCATAATATTGGTATAGTACATTTGTTACTGTTGATGAAAGAATGTTAAAATATTCAAATTTTAGTATACATGTTTCAATAGGTATATTTTCCGTATATGCCCCTCTATTATTAACTACTAGTTATAATGTCATACATTTGTTCTAGCTCATGAAAGACATTTCTAATATTTGTAGAGTTAATCACCAACATTGCCCATGACAAGATTCACTGTTTTATATATTCCTCTTTTAACCTCCAACTTTCCTTCCAGTGACATACATGACACTGAGCTTCCCCTTTCCACCACAATCACATATCATTCAGCATTGTTATTCTCACAGTGTGTTACCATCACCTCTGTCCGTTTCCAAACATTTAAGTTCAACCTAGTTGAACATTCTGCTCATAATAAGCAACCATTCCCCATTCTTTATCCTTGCTCTATATCCTGGGAACATATATTTCAGGTATTTGTATTTACATATTATAATTAGTTCATATCAGTGAGACCCTGCAATATTTGTCCTTATGTATCTGACTGATTTCACTCAATATAGTGTCCTCAATGTTTTTTCATCAACCCATTTTCTTTTTCTTGAACACTGTTTGGTTCATCCACCATAGGTTCCATCCTAAGCAAACAATTGATGGTTGCCTGCATAGTCATGTATTTATGTATTCACCACCATCACCACTAGCTATATAAGGACATCTCCATCTTCTTCCGCAAAGAAGGAGAAAGAGTCAAAGAAGGTAGAGACAAAATAAAAAGAAAAAGACAGAGAAAAAAATTAATAAAAACATGACAGCCATGAAACAGCAAAAGAAAAGATAGCTTTAAGGTAGAATAAAGGGTCAGACAACATCACCAATGCTAAGAGTCCAATACCCCTCCTTTATGTTCCCCTCTTGTATGCATTTAGCTTTGGTATATTGCCTTTGTTGCATCAAAGGAAGCATAATACAATGTATCTGTTAATTATAGTCTCTAGTTTGCATTGATTGTATTTTCCCCCAATTCCACCCTATTTTTAACAACTTGCAAGGTTGACATTCATTTGTTCTCCCTCATGTAAAAACATACTTGTACATTTTTTCACAATTGCTGAGCACTCTAGGTTTCACTGAGTTATAAAGTCCAAATCTTTATCTTTCCTCTTTCCTTCTGGTGTCCCACATGCTCATGTAAAAACATTTCTACATTTTATCACAATTATTGAGCACTCTAGGTTTCACTGAGTTATAAACTCCCAATCTTTATCTTTCCTCTTTCCTTCTGGTGTCCCACATGCTCCTAACCTTCCTCTTTCAACCATACTCACAGTCATCTTTGCTCAGTGTACTTACATTGCTGTGCTACCATCACCCAAAATTGTGTTCCAAAAATCTCACTCCTGTCTTTCCTGTCTGTAGTTCTCCATTTTAGTATTTCCTATAGCACGGGTATCTTGTTCACAAACAGTCATTGTCTGTTTGCCAGAGAATATTTTAAGCTCTCCTTCATATTTGAAGGACAATTTTGCCATATAGAAGATTCTTTGTTCATGGCTTTTCTCTTTCAGTATCCTAAATATATCACACCATTTCCTTTGTGCCTCCATGGTTTCTACTGAGAAATCTGCACATAGTCTTACCAAGCTCCCTTTACATGTGACTGATCATTTTTCTCTTGCTGCTTTCAGGATTTTCTCTTTGTCTTTGACATTTGATAATACAATTATTGTGTCCTGGCTTAGGCCTTTTCAGATCTACTCTGTTTGGAGTATGCTGCACTTCCTGGATCAGTAATTTTAAATCTTTCATAAGAGATGGGAAATTTTCATTGAATATTTCCTCTATTATTGCTTCTGCTCCTTTTGCCTTTTCTTCTCCTTCTGGGACACCCATGATGTGTACATTCATACATTTAATGTTGTCATTTGATACCCTGAGACATTGCTAATATTTTTCCATTCATTGCCTTATGTGTTCTTTTGTGTGTAGGATTTCTGGTGTCTTATTCTCCAGTTCCTGATTGTTTTCTTCTGCCTATTGTGATCTGCTGTGGTATGTCTCCATTGTGTCTTTCATCTACTGTGTTGTGCATTTCAGTTCCATAGATTCTGCTAGTTGCTTTTTTTTTCAACTTTTGACTTCTACTTTATATTCACCCAATATATATATATATATGCTTCTAGGCTTTTGATCATTAAATTAATTAAATAATGCTTACTCTTTCAGCAAAAATTTATGCTTTATTTTTCTGTTTCTTTTAATATAATACAAGCCAATACATTAAAATAATAAAAAGTTGCACAAACATTGTTATGACTGAATACAGCAATACATCCACTGTGTAAATGAGTTAGGTGACACTGACAAACCTAACTGGAGAAACTCCACCATGTTTTCTATGCAATGCCTCAAGAAGGCCCATTCATCTGCTGGTGCACACTCCTAGAAAGCAATTAGTTGTGCCACACAAGTCATCAAAAAAATACATGAAATTATGGGTTTTAAATAAGTCTAATAAAACATAGGCTAGTATAGATATTTTATAATAAAATAAGGACATTACTGTAAATACAGTGTGATAAAATTATATATACAGAAATATACATATAATTAAGCTTTATACACACAAGAAAAATAATTGGAACAAAATACATGTAAATGTTTACAATATTTATGAAAGAGTTTCAGTTATTTTTTGGAATTTTGTTGTATTTTACTTTTGTGTAATTAGCAAAGTTCATTCTTATGGTAACATCACACTTTTAAATATAAAAATCTTTCATCTTGAAACATATGCTATTCCATCCTGGGTGGTTAATGATTTGTCCTTTTAGGCACAGATTAATTATTTTTCTAAAAGCACCTTTCTTTAACCCAGTCATAAATTAGAGCACAAAGGAATACCAAAAATGCTAGTCATCATTATGTGGCTACTAAGGGGAAGACAATTGTTTGTAACAAACCTAACCCAGATGCATTAGACCTTAAACATTGATCCTTGGAATCATGCCAAGCAATCTTCCTTGGAAAATGGTCACAGATGACTAAATGTTGCATTATCAGCATCCTCAATATAAGGGGTGCCCTGCCATTAGCATGAAAGCAAAGGAATACTCTCATCTATTTGTGTTCACAGAAGCTCCTGGTATAATTTTAAGACATTACTTCTGGGAGAACTTTCTATTTGACAGAATCTGAACAAAAATTTTAGGTTTATTTGTTTTAACTAAAAGAAATCCTTAAATGCATGCACAAAAATAACAAACAAAAATTATCTCAATGGAAGCAAATATTACATCACAGAAATTTCTGGCTTCTTAAATGGTTTATATATTTAATTTGTGAGAAAAATGAGGTTGATAAATTTTCAGACAGGTAAACTGTAAGAAGATTTTCACCATCTTTGGCTGTGGGTAAGTATTAATCTCAAATTTAATGTGTTTCAGTTTATCTAAATAAAATGGAGATACTATTAGAATAGTGTGCATATGCATATGCATATCATATAGGCCTTATCTAAGAATTGCCAGGATTTGTAGAAATGCAAATATAGAGTTGATGGATAGGAGTCATCAATTGATGTATATTTTTGGAGGATAATTGATTAAAAATCTTTTAAAATATCTTCTGAAAATTAATAGTATTGTGTGGTTTACAGTATTAATACACCACAGTAATGTAGTCTAAGGTTTAATTTATGGTCTGTAATTTTTATTAAATAATATTGGATGCAAAAGAACAGTAAATAATGTGTGAATCTCTTTATGAATTTTATATATCTAGTATTTTTCTGTTTTTCTGAAATTAATTTTTAGTAGAAATATGGTGTTATAAGCATGATCTTTGGACTCAAATAAACTTGGTGGAATCAGAGAGCCAACAACGCTTAATTACTTAGATTCTGGATGACTTATGTAGCATTCTGTCATTTTTCTCATCTAAAAAGTGTACAAAAGTAATACCTATGGTAGATATTTTCATGTGAATATTTTAACAAATTATAAAAATCATTGCAGTTATGCAGTATATGAGTATTATGTAATGTTCAAATGGTAATTTATACCTGCTTTATATTTAGTAGGCAAACTAAGCTATTTTCAGTCATATTTTGCAGAAAACACTTAATCATGAATTTCTATTCACAAAACTATTAATTAAAAATATGCTGCATCATTTCTGTAACCAAAAACTGTTCTGAAGACATTCAACTAAATATCATCTTTGATTTCTCAACAATTTACAACTGTTAAATATTATTATGGAAAACAAGAATAACACAAATATGTCTGACTTCATCCTTACCAGATTGACTGACTTTGAAGTGATACAGCAGGTCCTCTTTATGTTATTTCTCCTGATATACCTGCTTACTGTCCTAGAGAATGCAGGGATGATACTGTTAATTCACCTGGATATCAAGCTTCACACCCCCATGTATTTCTTCCTCAGTCACCTGTCATTCCTTGACCTCTGTTACTCAACTGTGATCACTCCTAAAACTTTAGAGAACTTACTGACTTCCAACAAGTATATTTCATTCATGAACTGCTTCACTCAGATGTATTTTTTTTATCTTCCTGTGTGTCAGTGAATTTTTCATTCTCTCTTTAATGACCTATGACTACTATGTAGCTATCTGTAATCCTCTAAACTATCAGGTTGTTATGTCCAAGAGACTCTGCCATGCCCTCATAACTGGGTCCTTTATGATTGGTGGTACTGAATCTTTAGTCATTGTTCTTTGCTTGAACACTTTGCATTTCTGCAAATCCAATGTAATCTATCATTTTTTTCTGTGACTTTCCCCCAATTTTAGCCATGTCCTGCACTGATGCTCAAGATATTGAAATCATGGTATTAAGTTTCACTAGTTTAAATGAATTGGTGTCTTTTATCACAGTCTCTTTTTCCTATGGGTCCACTCTGTCTACTATCCTGAAAATTAATTCCACTTCAGGAAAACACAAAGCCTTCTCTGCTTGTGCTTCCCACCTCCTGGGACTATCAATCGTTTATGGCACCAAAATTTTACATATTTAAAAACAAATAAGTCCTATTCCTTGGGAAGAAATCTAGTGGCCTGTGTGTTTTATAATATGGTGATCCTAAAGCTGAATCCACTCATTTATAGTCTTAGAAACAAAGAAGTGAAAAATGCTCTCATTACATTGATGCAGAAGAGAGAGAGCTCAAGGCAATAAAAATGGCAGTGATGCTGAATATTTAACCTCATCTTTTCTTTCTGTTATATTTATGTGTTTACTTGGTCACTCCCTAAGTACACTATCATCCTTTAATTTGTTTGAAATTTTGTTGAGACATCCTCTATAGACCATGAATGATCTGGAATATTTCCAAGTATGTGTTTTAGAAATCTACATGAGAAGTGGAATCCATGAAATATGTGTTGAACCTGTGATTTAAACATATGGTAAATTTTTAGGGCAACTACTGTTTAAAAAATGTAGTGTTATCCTTCAAATTGTATCACAGAAATCCCCATGCAGGTTGCAATTTCAGAGAATTTTATTATGAAGAGCACTTTCATAACTCATTCCATTATTTTATCTGAACAAGAAATATAGTAAGTTGTAAAGGGTCTGCTTTGGACTTGGCAGTCCATGGTTTACTTTCTGAATCTGCCAGCTTTATAGGCCAATGGCAACTCAATAATTCACTGAAACTGTAAATCTAATTTTCTCAACAATACAAAAAACATAACTTTAAATTCAGAGAGTTGGTTAAAGATGGAGTCAGATGATAAGTGGAAAGAATTTAACACAATCCTAATCAATTATGGCTAGATCATCAGAATACTTAAATTCTTGCAAAATTTTGAATACACAATTGTTTTTGGTATGAAAATGTTCACAGGTGTTTTCTAAATACTTTTACTTAGTCTTATTCATAAACAAACAAACAAATAGCTAAAAAGTTTGAAAAAGAGCACTTCAATATTTGGTCTTAGAGAAAAGTAAAATATTGTAAGAATTTAAGTTATGGAAAAAGTATTTTTATATTTTAACACTGCAGAAAATTTAGAACTATTTTGAATTATTAAATAAAATAGAAATCCATAAAAATCTTTTATTGTTCTCTTCATGGTCTTCTAGACTAATCTATATATGAATGTATATATTGTGTATATATGCAAAATTTTTGTCATTTTCTATTTCCATTTTGAAACTTTTTGTTTTCAGTCATCTTTACATTTGTAATCCTTTTGTTGTTCAAACTTGAGAAATTAATATTTTCTTGCTAGATGAGTGAACTTAATCTCACCTTGAAATGATTTAAGATCTGAAGTTTTATAATTCGTGAGGTTACATATCTCTTTGCAGTAATCTTTTTTTGTGTCTACCTGCTAACCATGTGAAAATTCTAGTAAATTGTGATGTGTCAATAAGTTTCAGTAAATGATACTCCATGTAATTTTGGTATGATTAAAATATCATTTCCTTCTTGATTTCTACAAGTTTGTATTCTTTAGAAAGAAAGAAATTCTTGACTTAAATTACTGGCTAATTCTTTTGAAAATTTTAATACAGAAAAATTATAAAGCTAAGAATTGATAACAAATCAAAATTTTGTGGTATCCCATAAACTTAAGTCACTTAGGTTGCTAAATTTTTCTTTTAAAAATTCCTTTACAAATTCTAGAAATGGCATTTTTAATTTTTTTACTCTACAATATATATCTAAGAACATATCTTTCTTCCTTATCATTTATTTGATATTTTCATTTACACTTCAGCAATGGTTATTAGATATATTTTTTCAAGTGATTTATATTCTTTTAATTTTTATTAAAGGTTTCTTTGTAGAATTATATTTGTTCATTTTCTTAAATGATTTTTGAAAGATTGAAAGAAATTTAAAGTATTAATTACTTTTTATGATTCCATTACTGTTAATTAATTAATTCAAATACTTAAATATGCATTATTTTCCTCCACATCCTGAATTTGTATGAAAATTTTAACTTATAATATATGATACCCATATTAGTTAATGTTTTGCATCTTATTTTTGCTCTGAAATCTGTTGTACAGCATCTGTATTTACTGAAATTCATCTTATTTGTTTGTAAATAGAGATGTCTTTGATAAACATTTATTTTTAATAATATATTGTTCAACTAATCTCCCAATATTGTATATGCATTGTGTTCTTCTTATATTTATAAAATCTTTATATATCTCATATTTTTTTATGAACTGTGCATGCCTTGCCCTCATTTATGTATATTTACATGACTTAGGAAATGGGTGCTGTTGGTTTTTGTTGGCAATGATGGACATCAGCTTCTCTAATTTTGCAGACAATTATAGGACCAAGAAATGTTCATGTTTTAATTAAATTCATACTACCCTATCCTATTATTATATATTCTATATATATATATATATATATATATATATATATATATAAAGCATTTATGATATTATTAAATAAATGTAACATCTGGGCAATATGAAAACTCTAGGCTATATTCATTGTCCTTTTACTGTCCCTATTTATATCAATGCATATCACATTTTATGTAAGACATGGTCTGTAATATTTTTAAAACAAAATCCTCTTGTTCTTGGTGTTACGGCAGAATTTAATGTATTGTAAAATTTGAACTCTTTTAATAATGATAGAAAATAAGACTGGAATAGAGCATGACAAAATATGAACAATAGATTTTGCTTGCAAATGAATAATTTTATATAATAATGGTATGAAACAGGTTATATGTATCCAGCCTTGACTGTACAGTAGATAACATTTAAAGGACTTTAGGTATGTGAAGAACATAGTTTATTTTCACAAGATGACTCCCAGGTCAGTTCCTTTTTTTATGGTTTTGTGGGGTTTTTTTGTTTTCTTTTTTTATTGTGAACTTTAACATATATACGTATTAATGACTATATTTAATAAGACTGTCTTACCAACTCTACACTAATACTAGGGATTAATAATTAGCTGCTGATAAGAGTTTCTGAGATGTATTATATTATAATAATTGTTTGTTCAGACAAAGACTTAGGCATCATCTTGGCATATTCTCTTTGTCACACAGCTCACATCAAGTCTATTGGCATATCATATTTGGATTATGACTTTTTCTCAACACCTCATTTATTATCTTACTGGCCAAAAGAACCATCATCTCACTCTTTAAATTATTGCTGAAGCCTTCTACATTGTCTCCCTGATTTCTGCCTTTTCCCTTGAGTCAAATCTCAATGTAAAGGCCAGGATGTTATGATTAAATGTATATTTTGTCATGTCACTTTCTTCATAAACCTAAAAGACTTGCATCACACTAAGAGTAGAAATCAAAATTTTATAAGATCCTTCAGATATAATATGATCTTGCCTTAATCCTTAATTTTATGAACTAATCCTTTATCATTGCTTTATAATTGAACTGAACTAATCTGCCTGTCACTCAAGAAGTGTGATAGAACCAAAAACAGATCTGGCCATACCATTCACAATGTATTTTCTCAGTCTCATTTCTGTGACCCTTGTTACCAACTTAAGCAGTATTTCATTTGTCTGTTGAGAATAGAGATTTAGTTACATATTTTGAAATGTTTATATTTTATATTGTTCCAGATATATCTCATAAAGACTGGCAGAATTAGGACCACCTTTTAACAGAGTATGATCAATGGCTGACTGTTTAGCCACATATTCAAGTTTCTACACTTTAAAATTTGTCCAGTTGATTTTCTGTGTATCAAATATTTATAAGAATAAATAAATTATTGCATTTCAATTGCAGATGGTCCTTGTTTTAAAAGAACTTGGAAAAGGAAATATTCCCATTTTAAACCATAAGCATATAATTGTGTAATCTGAGGGAAGTGGACTCACAAAACTATTAGTCAATTATTCAAGGATAAACAATAAAATTTAAGTAAATTTTAAATTTTCTGATAAAATATTAGCAAGTTTATATTGATGGAACTAATTGATCCATTTAACTGGGATGCTAAACAGTTCCATTTGCAAACAATTTGGGGACCTACAGGTTACTATAAGTGACTTTTATGAAAACACACAACACGAGATTAGCATTTAAGGGAAGTTATGCTTACTTCGAAGCTAATATCATCCATATGTTTCCCAATTCATGTTTTTAGTGCTTCTCTATAGATAATAAAATGTACATATGGAAACCTGTAGTAGGATTTTTTATGAAGGTTATACATCCTCCCTCAGTCAATTTGTGCATAATTGAACAAGAGCGATTCAGTTGGAAATTCTTACCCCAAAATTTTAATCTTAAAACTACTTTGTTACTGACAGGATTGTGGGAAAATGGCAGGGTAAGAAGTTTCAGGAATCAGTCCTGCCACCAGAGCAACTATTGAACTGGCAGCAACTGATGGAATCAGCTATTTTGAAACTCAGGAATCTAGAACACTATGAAGTATCCTGGTACAACCTGGAGGAAGAGGCTAATAATTGGTGGTAAATACAGGTGAATTTCACCCTCTGTGCAGAAGTTACCACCCCCCATCCCACAACCTCTTGGCTGACAGCACTGGGGTCTGCAGTTGCAGCTCCTGGTATAGCTTGTTGGTCCCAGGGTCAAATAAAAAAAAAATAGTTTCCCAAGTCCTAGGGGTATGTGGTCAGATTGCTTGTCACTACTTTTGATTAGCTACATCCAATCATTGGTGCCCAGCTCTGAGGGTGGCTATTGTTCCAAATCTCCTCCTGTAAAACAGCAGAAGAGTATGATCAGCAATACACTTCCTCAGAACTATAGGAAACAGTTAAAGGACAGCATTAACTGGACCAGTGCTGAAATAAGAAAACACATCTTTAAAGACAAAGGAGATGCTTCTGGCATTTTTGCTGGCCTCTCCCCCATGCCATCCCCAGGGCAGTATAAGGTCAGCCTGGGCTCCCATTGTTCTCTGGCCTTGTCTGCCTGGGAAAGACTGGCCTCCTTTTGGATGCACCCCCCACCACCAAATTTGCCACCCAGGCAAAAGCTTCAGACAGCTAAAGCAGTATAAAAAATTCAAATAGTGTGGGGCAAAATCTTATCAGTTTAAGTCTTATAATAGAGTACCAAGGAGAGGGAGAAAGTCTATTTCATGAAAAGCAAAATGGAACGGAAATCCCTTTAAATAGGGAAATTATTAAGGCCTCTAATGAGCAAAAGCCCAGGACAAGATATAGTCTCAGAAAAGAAAAAGAAGGCCACCCTTTGCATTCAACTGAGGTTGATCTTGATAGAATGGCTGGGCTCTGAAATAGGACACAAGTCAACACAAATTTAACTTGAAAAAAATGGGAGTTATTTCTTGCTTTGGTTTGTTTCTGTTAGCTCATGGCATTCAAGAAAAAACAAGAGCTGGATACAAACTCAAGAATCAGACAGCTCAGGGACTAAATCCTAGCATTAACAACTTAAAATATTAAAATGTACAGAGTGCATCAAAATTTTTAAAGACAGAAAAGAAACAAGAAGTTATATCCCATTGAAATGAAGAGGATATGAGTCAAGAAAACATCAGTGAGGAAGATCAGGCTGTGTCTTAGTTCCAAAAGGAAGAATGCTTCCACTAGAAGATGCAATTATGATTCCATTGAGCTGGAAGTTAAGATTTCTACCCAATCACTTTGGGTTCCTCAAGCATCTAAATCAATAGGCAAAGAAGGGAATTACTGTGCTGACTGGGGTTACTGGTCCTGATTATCATGTGGAAATAGGACTACAACATGGAATACAGGAGATCTCCTAGGGTGTATTTTAGTTCTGCCATTCCCTTTGATTAAATTCAATGGAAAACTACAATCAAATCCAGACAAGACTACCCGTGAAAGAATGGGAGCACAACTCCATCCTCAGTGTCCATGCAAAAAGAAAGTTTTATTCTACTCATTTCTACAGGTCTTTATAGCATACAAGGTAGTTTCTTACATGACTGTCTGCAAGTATTTCAGGGAGGGAACATTCTCTCCAAAGCCATGAGGTGTATTTACATATCCTTAGTCTTAAGGGGCAATTTCTTTGGGAGCTAGACAGGAAACAGCAGGGGCAGGGGGCAGGAGGCAGGAGACCAGAGCATGGAAGGAGCCCAGCAAGAGCTCAGAGATTACTCCCTCATCTAAATTGCTGTCTGCTTTCAGACATGCAAGGCTTTTGGCCTTTCCCTAACTCCAGTGTCTGCCTTCAGACATCTGTAGCTTTGGGAAGGCCCTGGTTTATAGTTTGTTAAGCCAGGGGGCCTCCCATGTCTCCACAACCACCAATGTTTCAGAAATTACAAGAATGAAGGCTTGGGTCATCCCATGAGGCAAAGAACCATGGCCCACTGAAATGATTGCTGAGGTTAAAGAGAATATGGAATGAATAGTGGAAGAAGGTAATTATAAATATGAGCTATGACCAAGTGACCATTTACAGATATGAAGAGTTTAATGTTTATGTATATTTCTTCCTTGTTTTGTTATGAGTATATTTTTTCTATATACATAAAGTAAATATCTTTATTTTCTTCCATATCATATCCCCTTATCATATGACATAAGTAGTATTAACTTCATTTTGTAGTAGTTAAGATATAAAATAAGTTAAAGAGTGAATATTGCCCAAGGTTTTGAACCCTATTCTGGGGAACATGAGTGCATTTCCAGGTTTACGCTGAACAGTTGAGTATTGTTTGGTGAAAATATGACTATTACTGTTGTTATTTAGACATTAAGCATAATTTAAGGAGATGTGTATGGGTGCCAAGTCAGCAAGGGTGGAGTGTGATTGTTAAATTCATGTGTTAACTTGGCCAGGTTATATTGTCCAGTTGTTGGGTCAAGCAAGCACTGGCCTGATTGTTACTGTGAGGATATTTTACAGATTTAAATAATCAGCAAGTTGATTGCCTCTATTGTTGATTACAACTACATTCAACTGAGTATATTACCTTTAACAATGAAAAAAGAAGGCTTTCCTTAAAAGGAGAAGTGATGATTTCTGTAGTCAGAAGGGAGAGCTTCCACCTTTATTTCAGCTAGCCAGATTCTCCTGTGGAATTCATTGAAAACCATCAGTTCCTATCTTGCAGCCTGCTTCATGGAATATTAACTTGCCATCCCCACAGTCACATAAGCCAATTCATATTTAAAAACTCATAATATTTTCATAACATATACATAATATATATACACACATACACAACATATGTATCCTGTTGGTGCTGTTTCCTTAGAGAATCATGATAAATACAGCAACTAAAATAATCAAATACCTAGGAATAAATTTAACCAAGGACATAAAAGACTACACATGGAAAACTACAAAATATTGCTAAACAAACAAACAAGGCCTAAATAAATGGAAGGGTTTTGAGAGGTCTGTACCCACACAAGAGTAATTAGGACAGGTTGTTGGGAAGAATTGAACACTTTCTGATAGATTGATCTACAAATGTAAAAGCTTCTCTGATGCTTGGGTCTTGAGCACAGTCACTTGCTGAACAATAGGAATCTTTGAGACAGGGCTAACTCCCATGAATCCATGTTTAAAAATAAAATGACATGCACCCTTTTCAGTATGAAAGTCTGTGTGCTTATAAAAGGCTGCAACCTTTTAAGAGCAATCAGAAAGGGAAAATGCAAGCTACTCTTTCTTTGCTGAAAGTGAAACAATGTAAATTCAAAGAACTGGAGAGCATCTTCCAAGGTACACGTGAACACAATGGTAAATTTAAATTTTCTAACTGGCTAGGAAGGCTTAAGCAGGCTTAAGCAGATCCTTTGAACAATAAATTGTTTATGTTGACCCACAGGTTGCTCCTTTGTAATCAGGCTAAATGATAAAAGCAAAAACAAAAATCTGAATAAAATCATCAGAGTCCGCACACTGCTGGTGAAGGAGGCTTCAAAGAGACAGTTCAGCT
The DNA here is from genome assembly GCF_015220235.1 of Choloepus didactylus. Taxonomy (NCBI): domain Eukaryota; kingdom Metazoa; phylum Chordata; class Mammalia; order Pilosa; family Megalonychidae; genus Choloepus; species Choloepus didactylus. The sequence goes on from NC_051332.1 coordinate 9,973,349, forward strand.
CAGAATTTAAAAATAAATGAATGACCAAAGCAACATAAACATAAACCTCCTAGTGATATGGAAATAAGGTCCTAGAATTTTCATAATAGATTTTATCAATGTCCTGCTTTCAAGAAAAAACTCTAATTATAAGACATTCAAGGAAATAGGAAAGTATGAAATATAAAAATGAACAAAACAGAGGCATAGAGAACTAATTGTGAAAGACCCCAGATGTTGCCATTGGCTAACAAAAACATCAATGCAGGAAATATTCAAATGTACAAAAAAACTAAAGAATTAAAGAAAAAATTTACTTCTAAAGAATAATGTTTAAAGAATTAAAGGAGAGAGTGATGACAATGTCTCAACAAATGGAGACTAGCAATAAAAAGTTAGTAATTATAAAGAACAAAATGGAAATAATAGAGTTGAAAATTAAAATAGCTGAAATGAAAAAAATACTAAATAGGTTTAACAGTAGATTTGAGCTGGCAGAAGGAGATTAAGCAAACATGATAATACATCATCAGAGAATATGCAGTCAAGAACAGCAAAAGGAAAGTGAAGAAAAATAACAGAGCCTTGGAGAAACATCACATGATTATTAACCACATTGTCATGCACAGAGTGGGATAACAGAAGAAGGGAGATAAAATGGGGTAGAAAACACTCTGCAAGGAAATAATGGCTGAAAATTTCAAAAGTTGTTGAAAAACAATCTTCACATCCAGGAAGTTCAACATACTCCAAACAATAAAACCTCAGAAAATAAATATGCCCAGGCACATCATTGTTAAACTGTTGAATACAATGATAAAGAAAATGTTGAATGCAGCAAAACTCATTATGCACATATACAAGTAACCAATGAGATTAACAACTGACTATCAAAAAGTTGGAGCCCAGAAGGCAGAATTAGGCATGGATTTTGGCCAGAGTTAGAAGTAGGGCATAGTAATATTAATTTAAATGGATAAGATTTATTTATCCATTCAGTCATTTAAACATTCACTCAACAAACAGTGATTATTCATTTGCTATCCATTTTGTGCTTTTTAATTAGAGAAAAATGCTAGCAAATACAAGTGTGAAGGTTTAGGCAGTTATATAGGCAACTAGTCTTATATACATCCCCATATATTTAAGTCAAATATCTTAAAAACTTGGACTCTTTTCATATATTACAATGAAAAATATGATGCAAATTGCTATTTTATACATGTGATAAGATTATTTTTGACAGGTAGCATAATAAAGGCAGACTAATTTTGCCTTGTATATATTCATACCCAGTACATTTCATACTACATATCTAAATGTTCCTCAGTAGGCAGAAGTGATTGCCTTATCAGAGGGATAATCTAGAGATTTAAATGTTTATTTAACTGTCACAACAATTAAATTCATCAATGCTATATTCTAAATAACAGTTTTCTTAGTACTGCTGTTGTCAGGCCCCAGAAAAAGAGTCTAACATATAGAAGGAATGTCTGATCCACGGGCCCTGCTGCTTATCTCATAAATACCAGGTGTGCCATAAACTAAGGGTTGAAGGCTGTTTTAGGAATCCCAGTCACAGTGGCACCTAGACTCCAGGAGGCAGACAAGGCAAGATCAGATATCCCCATAAAGATGAATGACCTCAAACAAGCCAAAAGTCCTGCTTCCTCCACATAGGTAATATAGTGCACATCAAAGAAGAGTAGTGTTAAAACCCTAGTAACCAGTCAGCAGAAACTGATAAGCACTCACCCAATTGAGGCCCAGAACACACTCAGCAGGACCTCCCCCCCCCCAATACCCAACGTGGGTTTTTCCTTTATAAAATTCTGCTCTCAGATAGAGGGCCGGAGCCATTTTTCCTTTCTTTCTTTTCTGATGGCTGCCACCTGCTTTCTTCTGCTTTCTTCCTCTAATAAACCTTAAATTCTCTACTTAAACCATGACTCGCTGCATTTGTGTGAATTCTTGAATGGCTCTGAACCTAACATTTGGTGCTGAAGACCCGGGATGGAGGTTTGACTGAGGTTTAAGTTTCCTGGCCCCTCAGGGCAATGGGGCAGCCTCCCAGTCAACTCCATTCCCTGAACTACACAGCCGTTCAGGTTTCTATGCATTCAGCGGCTTGAGCCCATCAACTCAGACCACCTTGATATGATGCCAGCTCACCCTCATGGCTCTCAAACATCTACAACTAATTTGGCCCTAGGTAGGTAAGTGACATCTTCCTGCCCAGATACCCCCTCGGGAGTTTTGTTCAGTGTCCCATGGACACCCCAGCCCACCACAGGGTGGCGCCTCAGCTTGCTTGGATGTGACACCTGGCTTCGTAAGCCTAGGGAACCTGAGCGCTCAGTCAAAACTCTCCAACACTCTGTGAGTGTCTTTCCCCATTGCAGCAGTCAAAGTAACCCAGGGGATGCCTTGGGCGAAAGACTGCACACATTTCCTGACCCCCAATGGCAAACCGAGGATGCCTGCTTTGTTGTTGTGACCAGGTCATATGGGTCTGGGCTGTTAGTCTCACTTGAGCAACATTTTGGGTGGTCTCTGTAAGCCTCTAAAGGAGCAGGGAACTGTGAATATCTCTCACAGGTGATCTCTGTAAGCCTCTGATGAGCAAAAATTCCCTAACAAATCACAACCCTGTCAAATTTCTTAGATAATCATAGGTAATATAGTCACTTTTCAATAGCTCCAAAGCTAAATTTCCTCCTAAATCTACCCCCTCAGATGTTTAAACTTCAATTAAAAGGGGAAGTAGAACCAATACAATTTGGCTGCAGTATCCTTTAGAACAACAAAAACTTTGACCAAAAAATGGCACTTTTAATTAGCAAATTCTCACTGAACTTAATAATTTTATTTGGCACAACAACAGGTGGTCTGTAGTTTTTAATCTTAAGCTTTCTAAACTGTTTAGTCCCGGCTATTCTTGGGCCACTCTGTCGTCTCCTACCAAATCCTCCTCCACAAAAAAAAATTCTTCTAAGTCTTCCACTTTCCTCTCTACAAAAGTTAACCCTGAAAAGCCTTTAAGCAGTTTCTCTTCTTTAACCCTGCAAATCAACCCCCTTGTAACTCTTCTCTAACCCCTTCCCCCACTTCTTGTCCCATCGCTGCTGCCCCCTCCTTATCTCATCCTACCCGCACGCAGCCCACTCCCTGCCTGTGCACCCCTCCCCCATCTCCCTCTCCAGCCCACCTCTCCCAGGCAGGAGAGTGCAGCACAAACCTAAAGCGTGCACACCTGCTGTAACCAGAGGATAAATGAATAAGGCAAGAATTCCTCAATTACTGTCTGCTGCTGTTTTACTATCAACAAACCTATCCCATCCCTAACAATGTCTAGCCTCTAATTTACAAACACTGAATTTACATCCCAGTGAGCTGCTTCAATGTGTGAGTGACCTCCTACTGTGCAGCTGCCCTAGCCTTAACTCCCTCCAACAAAAAGAATAAAGTTTCCAAAAATAAAAAAAACAATTTTATAAGCCACAAGTCACTTACTTAAAAATTTCCCTCTCCCCTAACAAAAAGAAAACTTACTTCTCTATCTAATGAGAGGTCAGGCAAGCCTACTTGAATCCTGGCTGTTATAACTGACTGTGTAACCTTTGTCAAATTATGCATCTAGCTTAGCATGAATTTTCTCATGAATAAAAAGACTCTAAATTATTTAGTTTACAGATTGCTATGTAGATTATATAAAATAAGGTTCTCAAAATTCTTAACTCTAGTAATCTCTTAATATGCAGTTGCTGCTATCATAACTTTCTTTCTTGTCAAGTTTAATGTTTGCAAAACTGTTCCCATGGATGTCTATTACTTTATGTTTTCAGACTATGTAAGAGTTGAGGAAATGGTTTTTAGTCTTTCAGATTGTTGATCAGGTTTATTGAAAAAAATCAGGATCTCTATTTATATTTTCTAGCTTCTATCTCTTCTTACAGTGAAATCAAGTACACATAAACAAAACCAGTTTAATAATACTGAAATATTAATTAATAGGAATACCTGTTGCTGAGCAGATTGGATGAAACACCTAAATTCCGCTCATTTTCTCTACCATGCTTTTCCAGTTTCTTATAGTGATTTAGGGAATTTTTGTAGTAAGACATGATTAGCCCTAAAATATGTCTTCATTTATAAACCTATTTCTTGCTCTACAGAGAAGACCAGTGACCAAGAATTCCCAGAACATTATGTTGTCAAGAGTCTCAGGAGAATTTAAGTAAACATACTATAATTCCACTGACACATCCATAAAATATACAAAGGGTGATGAATCATTTTGTTCCCTTGTAGCATTGAATATTGGTATATGCTGGATTTATGCTGACTAGAATGATATTTAGTATATATTTTTTGTCATATACCAAATATATGCATAACTTAAAGAAGAAATACTTAGATTCTGGTTTAGAGCTCATTCATTGCTCAATGCTTTGGTGAAAAATAAATGAATTTATAATTAAATTATTTAATGGATTTATAACTCATTATTTAATTTCAGGTAAATGAAATTTGAGTGTGATTTTTCCATTTAATGCATCCTTCATATATAATCAAAAATTTAATTTTTAAAAATATTTCAATCCATTTCAGAAAAAACACTCTGCAATGAAAGCAAGTTTAGGAAGTTGAATAGGATATGCCAGAGAAATTTTGTCAATATTAGTTATTCTTGGTTTTGGAAAGATGAAGTTACTTTTCAAAGTTCACACTGCCATTAGCTGCTAAATGTGAGATTTTAATGCAGGGTTGTAGAGCTTCTTAATCCTCTACAATTGTTTTCTTGTCTCAGACATCTCAGTGAATTGAAGGTTAGAGCTTTAATGTTACTGAAATTTCTCCATTGTCTGTTAGACAAGATGTATTATGAAATTAATTCCTTTAGTAGACTATGTATTATAGATTTTTCAAAGTTTGCTCACATATCTTTATTTCCTTTTACTGTGCTTCTTCCTATCTTACTAATTCCTGTTTTGTCTCTAATACTCTTCAGTAAATATTTCTGGATGTAGCCCATGGATTATTGGAAGAGAGAGAAATTGAGTGAGAAAGGTGGGGGAATAGAGAAAGAGAATGAGGAAATTTTTTAAACAGAAATGTATATTTTGTTATGCCCAAACAATACATGGTTGAATAATTATATTATTAATTGGTATCTTTATAAGCTGTTTTTTAATATAGTCACTCAAACTGAATTAGAAATTATTGTAAGATTCCTTTGTGTGTGTTTTCATGAGACAATAACAGTTGTCTGAATTTTCAGAGAAATCAGAATTTAATTTAATTCTATACTTTTAATTTAGGATTCTCATTGTCAAATGAGTATATTTTTCCTAATCCCACAACCATGAAGCTATTTATTCTATTTATTAGAAAAATCTTTCACTAGATCTGTGAGAGTCTTTCTGGGAAAATAAAGATAGGTGGCTTTCTTCACTTTGCAGCAATTTAAAACTAATTTACACAAACTCTTCTTGATATAAGAACATCTAACTATGATAAAAAATGTGTTTCATGTCATGGATATAAATCAATTGTAGATCAGTGAATGCAGCCTGGTCCAGTGTATGGCAAATGCTTTACTCCTTTAAATCCTGGAAAATAAAGGGACCAGTGAATTAAGAATGGTTCAAACACCTTGAACTATATACACTGAAGGAAAAACAATAGTTTCCATGCTGAAATCTTATTCCAAAATGCAGTTCCTGGATTCAATTTTGTCTAATCTCTAAGGATTTCAGCTCATATACTGGTACATTTTCATTTTTTTTGTTTGTTTATGTACTTTTCTTTCTTCACACTCCACTGAATTAGATGAAGTATTATGGAATAGGGAAGAATAACAGAAATCAAACACTATTTGTGGGAAATTTCATGATTTAATTCTTTCAGCAATAGCTTTTATAAACAATGTTATTAGTATTCATGGGTACTATTTATGTCATAGTTATTTTAGAGACTACATAAACGAGTATAATATATTAATGAAATAGCCATGATTCCTTATTAACAGAAATATGCCTTGAAAATCACCCAAGGACTTTGCAAGAATAATGAGCACATGAATAGAGAAAAACTGAATATTGTCATTAAGTTAAAATTTGAACAATAATGGTAAAACTGTTGCAAAGTCCAAAATGGGAAATTCATTGACATGAATTTCAAGAAAGAAACTGTGAAAAAGATGAAGGGATATTCTACTCTTCTTGTTTGTAAAAAAAAAAGAAAAAGTGAATCTACCCCCAGAATTCTTGAATTCTTTGCTATCCTGTTCACCAATATTCTTGAAGGACTAATAGAATCATCACTACTAGGAAAGAGCAGAAAATCATTTGGTTGAAGTGCTTTACCATAAGATAAGTAGAAATGTGAATCTAAACATCTCAATTTGAAATCATCTGGAAACATTTTAAAATCACATAATTTTGACACTTCTTATTTAAATTTAATACAATCTTGTAATGTGGTTATGGTTCCATCCATTTTATAATGAAGACCATTGAAGTATGGCATTTCCTGCACACTGTAGCAAATATGGGACTAATTCTCAGATGGGCACTTTCAACTATAACATTTTTGGATTAAAAATCTACAAAATGCGTTTGTGTCTGTAAATTTTAAGATTATGTAATATGAATTGGAAAGTAAATACTTAAATTCACAAGTTTTTAGTTTAGTGTTTTTTGTTTGTTTGTTTTTTTAATACTCAGCCAACAGGTGAATGATGCAATTTCTTCCTTTAATTTACACAGGGAATTCATCCACTTGAACCAAACTTCTTTGTGACTACCTCTCCCATTACTGCCTGGGATATAATCATCCATTCCAAAAGTCAACATGATGTTATAATTGTGTGAACTGTTTTTACATGGGATATTCCCTTGTGGACCTTTAAATACAAATTGAAATGTCAGGGGTCCCATCAGATTTGGAACCAAACTGTGCTCAGTTAGAGAATGCTACTGAAGTCACAATGTTTACATTGATGAGTTTTACGGACAATATTGAGCTAAAAGTCTCCCTGTTTTCCTATTTCTAGCAATCTATCTTTAACTCTGATAGGATATTTGGGACAAGTTGTATTCATCATTGGGGATACCCAGCTTCACAGACATTTTCTGAGTGTGTTGTACTATTTTCTGAATATGTTGTCATACTTTGATGCCTGCTATTCTTCAGTTGTTAGGCCAAAAATTGTAGTCCATTTCCTGGCAGAGGATAAAGACATTTCATTTCTTGGATGTGCAACACAGATATTTCTCTTTGCTACTTTTGGGGCTACAGAATACTTTTTACTGGGTGCAAGCCCTTGCTTTGTAGCAATCTGCAACCCATTTCTGCTTTCAGTTAAAATGTTACCCCAAATTATTTGCCACTCATCTTGTTTCCTATGTTGGTAGCATTTTGCATGCTACATTACACAGTGTGACCACTTTTAGAGTATCATTCTATGCATCCAATGAAATTAGTCATGCCTTTTGTGACATCCCTCCACTCCTCACTATTTCTTGTTCTCACACATCAACCAGCTTCTATTCTTCCACTTTGTGGACTTTATTGACATATCCCCTATATCTAATTGTTCTTATTTCCTGTAGCTTCACTCTGTTAGCCATTCTGAAGATGCTGAAGGGAGGTGAGAAATTTTTTCTATATATGACTCTCACCTAACTGCTTTGTCAATTATCCAGGAACAATACTCTTCATCATGAGGCCAAATTTCAGCTATGCTTTGGACAATGACATGATAGTGTCTGTATTTTACACCACCATGATTCCCATGCTGTATTCCATTATCTACAGTTTAAGGAGCAAAGATGTTAAAAAGGCAATGAAGAAAATTTAGGGGAGAAATTGCTTTATAAATAAAGTAAAATTATAACATTGAATAAAACTTGAAAGAATGTTAGATATCAATCCCTAGCTCTATGGTTAGAAACTAAGGAAGAACATGTCTTGATTTTAATTAGTAGTATTTACATATTCTAGGATATTTCCAGAGAAAGCACTAATCATTTTACATATATAGATAAACTGTGCCATCTGTATTCCTATGTCTATGTGCAAACTGATACATATCAAATATTAATTGAATAATTTTTATTGATGTTAGTGTTTGTATAATTTGATTTTCATGTAATAAAATTACAGGAAATGTCCTCAGGAGTTGATAGCTTGATATAGCCTTACATGATTTATAGTAAATCCTCAGCACTCATTATGAAACTAATTCCTATTCTGGAATCCCTGAGAAGGATCTTCCAAATGTTACCTCACTTGCTCCATTCCTTACATTCTAAGACCCATCCAAGCTTCTGGACATCACTTTTGTACTCATTGGATAAACAAAATAAATATTTATCCCATTATTTCCTTCCCATTGTCCAATTACAGAAATTTATTAGATCCATTATAAATCTCCAAAAAGTTTAATTAGATGATATGATAATATTTATTGAGTGCATAATTAAAGTTTAAGGAAAACAAAATATAGTTCAAAGAATAACTTACAACCAGCTATACTGTACAGGTGGACCAAAATCTGAAAAGCAAGCCTAAATTTGGGAGTACCTATGATACCAATATGTTGTTCATTTCCAAACTTGGCCTTTATCCTAGATCTTTAAGAAATGACAGGCATTTGTCAACATTCCTCAAAGTTTATACTCAAAGAGCAAAGACTTAGGAAATAATCTCCTATTATCTCAACATACACCTGCTCTGACTTATTTATTCTGCTTTGTTTACTTTTTGTTCTAAGGTTTGTTTCTTTGAAGGGACATAAAGAATGGAAATTTACATTTCTTTCAATTAAATTCACTTTTTTCTCAGCAGGGATGATTGTCCTGTAAGTCCATCACAACAATCCCGTGAAAGCAATTTAATCAAAGAGTTGATTCTTAAGTCTGAATTTGAGATGAAATCCAATAATTTTCAGGACCTAAATTTCTGATCAGTTATGCAAACAGAACTAATCTTTCTCTGTTTGAGTAAGCACATGTTTGTTAACAGAGTGTTGTTTAACTCTTTACTCAAAATTCCTCTTAAAAATTTTTCAAAGGAACTAACACAACTTTGGCTATAATGTGGGTACCATGTTGTCTTATTAAAAAATAAGTGTCCCACAATTTTCTATTCATCATGTCAATATAGAAATATGATACATTTAACTCTTAATTTAATAACTTTTCACTCTTCATATCTCAGCTCAATGATTTTTCCATCAACATAGAAGTCTTTGACTTCCACTTATCATGTTGGATCTTTCTTTTTTAACATTTAGCAGAGCCATAATTTAATATTTTTGATATGAAAATGTGATTACTATCTAGATGTTCCATTATACTGACCTGCAACTTACATAAAGGCAGAATTTTGTCTGTCCACACAATTGTATCCTTAGGGAATAATATAATTCCGGAACATATACTGACTCAGAATATATATACACAAACACACACACACACACGTATATATACAACTAATTGAATGGTTCATCAAGAAATGAGTAATAGTTTTTAGCAATCATTAGCACTTCTATGCAGCTCATCTGTTACTGGGCAATATATAAATATTTTACGTTTACTAACTTACTATATCCTCATAACAACTCCAAGAGGTGAGTCTATTATGACCTATCACTACAAATCACAGATAAGAAAACAGAGGAATATATATTTTATGTAATGTGCCCAAGATCACACAATTATTATGAATGATATCAGCTATCAAATCTAAGTTTCCTGATGAAAGAGGCCCTGCCCATAATCACTATAATCTTGAATACATAGAATGAAAGAACAAAGTGATCTTTTCAATTTTCCCACTGATTATCATGCCTCCTGACCACACTGTATGAAGCAGTGAAGTTCTTCATTAAGTCACTGGCAAAAATGACTGAGAGAGGAATGTATTTAAGAAGTAGGGGAGAACTGGTCTCCCACATGGCAGAAGAGCCCAGGACTGCCCACAGCTGGTATTCAGGAAGAAAGCATCACCTTGATGATGACTTGATTTGGACATTTTCATGGCCTTAAAACTAAGCTTGTTTGCTAATATGTTCCCATTGTTAAAAGCCAACCCATATCTGCTTTCAGCAGCATGTGAAACTAAAATGATTTGATTTTTAGTTTTTTAATTACTATAAAAAATTGCCTAATGCAAAACCAGGTTGATGAATTGTTGGGTTTAAACTATGTGGAAAAGTAAAATTTATGGCAAAAATAACTATGATAAAGAGAATTGAATCCCTGCTACTTTACAGTTCTGATATTATAAGCTATGTGGTATATTATTTATGTAGACTATGATAAATAAAACATGCATATAATAATCCCTGGAACAATCACTAAAAGAGAGAAGACAAAATTACAAGCATAAGTGATTAAAGTAAGGATATCAATAAGTCACCTACAAATATTAAAAAGGATAGTAAGAAAATGTTATATACAAGTTTTTGTTGTTAAATTTCATGATTTAAATGACATAAGGAGTGGAAATTTACTTTTCTTTCAATTAATTGTGTGCCTTAGAATGCTCACAAAGGAAGAAATGGATAACCTGAATAGTCCTGTGCTTCTCAAAGAACTTGAATTATTCCTTACAGACATTTCAAATGACAAAAATTTGGAAATTGTTTTCCAAATGTGAAGATATCACCTTTCCCTCAGACTGGAATTTGGACAGAATGTTATGTGAAACCTCTTCAACTATGCTGAAGAGGATGGTATCTTGGGAGCTAACAGAGTAACAAATCATCATTGCCAACAGAGAAAACAGGATACATATGAAAAATCATAGAAATACACGGCACATAGGAAAGACCAGAAAATATAAAATGCTCTAAATATTCACATTAAAAATAAGGAAGACATCAAATCAGAGAACTAACTTCAAACTGGAAGAAGTAGAAAAAAGAGTGCAAGTTAAATGCAGTGATCAGACAGAAGAAAATAACAAAAATTAGAGCACAGATGAATGAAATGGAAAACAAAATGAAACAGAGAGAATCAACAAAATCAAAAGTTGGCTCTTTGACAAGGTCAAAAGTCAATAAAATTGACAAAACTTTAGCTAGACTGATAAAGAAAAAAGAGAGAGGATAAAAATAACAAAAACCAGAATTGAAAAAGAGGGCATTGCTATCAACAATGCTGAAATAAAAAGGAATATAAGATAATGTGTCATCTATTCATGTCCATACACTGAGAAAAGTGTATTGAAATCCTGTGTTATGAGGCCATATCTGATAATTTCTCCCTGTAGTACTTTACGTATTTTGAGTCTATTTTATTAGGTGCATCCTAGTTTAGAATTTTCATGTCTTCCTGATGGATTGAACTATTTTCATTATGTAGTAATGATGTTATTAAAAGCCCAATGCTTTTTCCTCCCTTAATACTGTGAATAACTGTAAACATTAAATTAGATAACCTAGATGAAATGAACAGATTCTTAGAAAGATGCAAACTACTTATATTGACTCAGAAGAAATAGAAGATCTCTACAAAGCAGTTATTAGTAAGGAATTCAACCAGTAATCAAAAACATCCCAACATAGAGAAGCCCAGGAACAGATGGCTTCACAAAGGAATCCAATCAAACATTCCAAGAGGGCTTAACTCCAATTTAGATTGTAAATATGGTGACAAAATACAATGTTTTCAAAAAAATCTAGTTCGAGGAAGTTTCCCAAATGTTTTGTAATTATGAGTAATTTTTAAATTATAAAAACTTGCAATGTATATGAAAACATATCTGTCACTTATATTAATCAAAGTAATTTTTGTCACATTGCTTCAGATTTTTAAATTAAAAAATTAATGCATTAAAAAGTAAAGACATAAAATATAAAATATGAGACTGGTCAAAAAAGTATATTAATAAAAAATAAATGCTTTTTGAAGACAACTCCAATTGCAAACTAAACAAGAATGGCAATAAAGTCTAAACAACATTGAGTTCAGAGGAAAAATAAGTAATAAATACAGTAAATAATATATAAAAATTAGTGTTAATATAAATTCAGGATATAAAGGAAAATGATGCACAGTTCACTATTGGATTAAAATAATGAACACTGATGAGCTAGTGAAAAGTCATTAACATTTAACTCCTAGAGGAGGGGTTTAATATTATTATAAGTTTTCAAAGATCATTTAAGAAAATGAACAAATATAATTCTACAAAGAAAACCTTAATAGAAACAGAATATAAACCACTTAAATGCAATATATATATATAATAACCATTGCTTAAACTTGAAAAAAAATCAAATACTTGGAAAATGAAGAAAACTTACTTTCTTAAAGCTACATTGATCAACACAGAAAATCAAAACTGTATTTCCAGATTATGCAGAAGAATTTTATAAAAGAAGTTTTAGCAACTTACCTGACTAAAATATGTGGGATGAAACAAAATTTGGATTCATTATCAATGCTTACTTTTGCTCTATTACAATTTTTATAACAAATGAGCCAAGAATTTAACTGAATAATTTATTTCTTTTAGAGAAAATAACAAGCTTATAAATCCAGGAAAAAGGAAATGATCTTTTTTGATCATACAGAAATTAAACAAAGAGACACTAATCATGAAAGCTTGTTGACATATCACAGAATGGTAGGGTTTCAAGTCAACAGCAGGTAAACAGAAAAGAGATATCACTGCATGCAGGTAGGGAAGCACATGAATATACAGAATTTCAGGTCTTAGAACATTGCTAGATGAGATTTCATGACCCATGAAAACATTAATCTCTCAAGGTTAAATGACATAGGATTTACCAAAGGTTATAGTGATGAGTAGAAATGAAAAACTGCAAAAAAGAAATAGAAAATGATAAAAACTATATACATTTATGTTACATACACATACACATACACAAACACACATGCACTTTCGTAAGATTAGTCTAGAAGACCATGAACAAAACTATCAAAAATGGTTAGGATATTTCTATTTTCTTTAATAATTTAAAATGTTCTCCAAAGTTTCTTCAATGTTCACATACCCATTTTCCATAACTTAATTCTATTATAAAAGTTTACTTTGCTCTAAGACCAAATATTGAGATACTCTTTTGCCTTTTTAGCTGTTTGTTTACAAGATGAACCAAGAGTATTTTAAGACAGCAGTGAAGATTTTTCAGAGAAAAAGTTATTATGCATTCAAAATTTTGCCAGAATGTAGTTTTCTGATGATAGAAGTCAAAATTTATTAGTAGGACATTGAATAATTTTGTTCAAGTCCTCACAAATAGAGAGCTCATCTGGAAATTGTGCTTCACAAGTATACCAGGGAGCTACTGTGAGCATAAGCACAGCAGAGTATTCCATGCATTTTTCCTGATAATGCCATGGCACCTCTTTTATTGAATAGTGCTGATAATACATTTGGTCATCTCTGGGACTTCTTTCTAAGGTAGAATAATTGGTATGATTCCAATGATAAAAAAGATCAAGGACTAATGCATGCCTTTAGTGTTCTAACAGAGTTGCCTTCCCCTTAGAAACCCATAATGTTGAATATCACATTTTGGTATTTTTTCTGATGCTCTAATTTATGACTTGGTAAAGGAGAAGGTATTGCTAGAGATATACTAAATTAATCCATTCCACCAGGGATGGAATAGTAAATTTTTCCCAAATAAATATTTTTATATTTAAAAGCATGACACTGTCATGGGAGTAAACATTTTTTGTTGCTTGAAAAAATAGAATAAAACAAAATTTGAAAAGGAAAATGAAATTTCTTCATAAATGTTGTTAATCTTCAAATTATATTCCTTTGTGCATATAATGATTATCTTTATTTATACTTATGTATACATAGTTTTTATCACACTGTATTTTCAGCAAAATTCCAAATTTATTATTAAATATTTATAATTCACTTTGACCTATGTTATATGAGATTTTGTAAAGCCCACAAATTCATGTATTCTGCATTGGCTGGTGCAGCAAATCTAACTTCTTTCTAGGAGTGTGAACCAGCTGACAAATGAGTGTTTTTGAGACTCCAAAAGGAAAACTTAGTGCAAATTCACCATTCAGTTTTGGCAGTGTCACCTATTTCATCTACACAGCAGATATGTTATTGTATTCAACCACAGCAATATCTGAGCAACTTGTTTCATTATTTTAGTGTTCTGTCTTTTATTGTGTTTAAGGAAACATGAGAGAAGAAAGTAAAATCAATGCAGAGTTGAATACACATTTTAGAATTAATTTAAAGGTCAAAACCTCACTTCTTATTTATTTAAGCAGGAGAAATGTCTTGTGGATCTTAGAACAATCAATGAGAATAAAATCAATTTTTATGTAGCTGTGATGGTTTGAAATTGTATTAGCTTTAAAAATATGTTCTTAAAGCTAATCCACTCCTGTGGATGTGACCCATTGTAGGTAGGATTTTTGGCAGGTAGGTCTTAAGTTGAGGTGTGACCCATCTCTTTCAGAGTGAGTCCAAATCCTCTTACTGGGGTTTTTTATAAGAGGATAAAAGACAAAGAGATGATACAGTAAAAGCCTCAGAGAAGCTCAGAGACAAGGACACACAGAGAAGCAAATAGAAGAAGATGATGAAGTGAGAAACTGGAGCCAACAAAAGTTTAGAGAGAAGGGAAAGACCAGCAGATGTTGCCAAGTGCCTGACCATGTGACAGAGGAGTTGAGGAACACTGAAATCTGGTCTTTGGTGAAAAAGTATCACCTGATGATGCTTTGATTTGGACAATTTTGCAGGTTCAGAACTATTAACTTTAAGCCCCTAAATCCCCATTGTATAAGCCAACCCACTTCTGGTATATTGCATTTTGTCAGCTTTAGCACTAAAACAGATTTCAGTAATAGAAGAGCAGGGTACAGCAATTGCAAATAACAAAAATGCTGGAGAAACTTTATAAATGGATAAAGGGAAGATTCTGGAAGAATTGTGAGGCACTTCATAGAAAAGGCCAAGATTGCTTTGATGAGACTGTTGGTAGAAATATGGATGCTAATGATATTTCTGATGAGGCCTTGGCCAGAAAAGATGAATATGCCATTGCAAACTGAACAAAAGGCTATCCTTGTTTTAAAGTGGCAGAATATTTGGCAAAATTCAGTCCTGATGTCAGATGAAAGGTGGAGTTTGAATGTGACAGGCTTGGATATTTAGCTGAGGATGTTTCCAAATGAAATGTAAAAGTTGCAGCCTGGGTTCTCTTTGCAAGTTATAGTAAAATGTGAGAGGAAAGAGATAAGCTGAGAACTGAACTGCTGGGCAAAAAATCTCAGAAATTGATGGTTTGATTGATTCAGAAAATAAGTCCCCATAGAATAGTGCCCTATGTTGGGATATAACTGAACATGGATCTGGTCAGGCATTTCAGTACAAGTCAGGATTGGAAATGCAATTATCTGGAAAGGATCTCTGGAAGGCCTTGCTCTCTGATGGTTGGACCCCTTTGTAGTGCATGTGAAACCCAACACATTTTTGCAAAATCTGTATGAATACAGCCACTGCCAACCTACACTAAAAGGGACAGAAAAAGAAAGATTGAAGGAAATATGACTTCAAAGGCAAAAAACATGGAAGCTGATGTCTGGAACAAAGACATATTCTCAGGCAAAGAGAGTGGACCCTACAATGAATGTGGAAAGAGTGAGTATGCCCTGGAGCTTACAGAGGGAGTGCTTTCCACCTCATTGTTCAGAAAATGGGTTACCACTCCAGGGATCTCAGATGCCTGTGGGATTGAAGAGAGCTTGGCTGATCTGTTCTTCAGGAAGAGTGCTGCCTCCCCCATCTTCAGAATGGGTGAAACACATTTGCCTGGAATTGGGTAGAGTCTGGAAACCACCCTGCTGTTCTATAAGGGTTGAGTACATGCTCAGAGATTGTGAAGTGTCCAACAGACACCCAGATGCTTGAGGAGGATGAACCCTAGCGTTTGGCCATCTCCCCAGTGCCTGATGAGGGTGGAACCTAGAGCCCAGCCAACACCCACAAATGCTTGGAGATGTTGGAGTTTTCACAGCAGTGTTTAGAGAGAGCAGGGTTGCTGTGTAAGCCCTTGGAAAGGGTGATGCTGCCATTCTATCAAGCCCAGAGGACAAAAGGTCATTCTGCAGATGACTCAGACCTTGAAATATGATGAAGCTTGCTGTGCAGGATTTTGGAACTGTTTAGGACTGGTGTGGCCTGTTTTGTTTCCAATTTCTCCCTGTTGTGATGGGAATATTCACTCTACGATTGTCGCTCATTTGTCTATTGGAGGCACATAACTTGTCCTAAGTTTCACATGTTCACAGCTGGAAGGGGAATCTCACTCTAGGACAGACCACACCTGTGACTAATTTTGATGAGACTTGGTACTTATTGTTACTGAAATACTTTAAGGCTTTTGCAATACTGTGATGGAATGAATGTATTTTGCATATGGGAAGAACATGACTTTTGGGAGTCTAGGGGGTGGAATGTGATGGTTTGATGCTGTATGTGCCCCAGAAGAGATCATATTCTTAAAGCTAATCCATTATTGTGGGTGTGAACCCATTGTAAGTAGACTTTTTTGATGATTAGGATCTTAAGTTGAGATTTGACCCACCTCATTTGTGGTGGGTCTCAATCGTCTTACAGGAATGCTTTATAAGAGGATAAAAGACAGAAGACACAGAAAAAAGCCCAAGAGAAGCTCAGAAGCAAGGGCACATAGAGAAGCTCAGAGAGGAAGCCACTGAAGTCAGAAGCTGCAAGCAAGAAAAAAACCAGCAGACAGGGAGAAATCAACAAATGTCACCATATGCCTGATCATGTGGTAGAAGAGCTGAGGATTGCCAGTAGCCAGTCTTCAGTGAGAAAGCATTGCCTGTTGATGCCTTGATTTGGACATTTTCACAGGTTCAGAATTGTTAATTATAAGATAGTAACTCCCCATTGTATAAGCCAACTCATTTCTGTTATATTGCATTTTTTCAGCTTTAACAAAACAATACAGAGTAAGAGGGAGAGAAAAAAAGAACTATAAAAGTAAACAGATGAGATGACTTTACAATAAATCTGATGTTCCATTACATTTTCAAGGAGCAATGGTACAACCCCCAGTAGATATTGTATTGAGAAATGTGAAGTTACCAGAAAGGAGATATTTGAAGCCACAAAGAGGAATATGATTTAAAAATAAATATAAAACTCCCATTACTACTTAGGTCATAGAAATCTACAAAGAATGTCTCTTCAAACCTGACAATTCCTTCAAACCAGATATCAAATACCAAGGAGGTACAAGCCTCTCAAGAAGATATGGGACAAATGAAGTGCTTCACTTTTGACAGAGAGTGGCAGAAAGATGTGGCTACTATGAAGCAGATTGGGAGAATAAAGAAAATTTTATACAATTGTTAAAGCCAAGTATGGGCTACAGTGCCTATTGGGAAAAACATTGAGCTCTAGAATCAAGGTTTTGCATTCAGTTTCAGTATCTTTCTGCAGGGCTATACCAATTGCTCATGAGAAAAACTGGGGCAGGTAGTAATAACTTCAGACAAGGTCAGTATGCAAACTACATAATACCAAATATCCTCCTTCTCCTTTCTAAATAAATGAGGAACTGATATTACTTTACTAATTATAACTTTATTATTTAGTCTGCCAAATGATGGATAAAATTTATTGAGACAGGCAGTCATGGAATTTCCTACTTTCTGACAGCATCCAGTTGAATTGCAAATACTGGTGCTCCTGTTTGCTAAAAATGCCAGGAAGCAAAATACCAGAAATTGATTGGCTTTTACAAAAGGGGTTTATTAGGTTACAAATTTATGTTTCTAAGGTCATACACATGTCCACACTAAGACATCAACAAGAGGATATCTTCACTGAATGAAGCCTGATGGTGTCTGGGACACCTCTATCAGCTGGAAAGGCACATGGCTGGTGTCTGCTGTTCCTTTGCTCCTAGGTTGCTTTGCTTTCAGCTGCTGATTTCAGTGACTTTCTCTAAAATATCACTGGGTTTCTGTCCTAACATCTCTCGGTCCTTACATGTCTCTCTTTTAGCTTCTCCTGGGGACAAACTCTGGATTACATATCTTTGCTTCTCTTCAAACTGTCTCTTTCAGCTTCTCTAAAATGTCTCCCTTGAAGGATTCCAGTAAACTAATCAAGACCCACACTGAATAAGGGGTCACGTCTCCATGGAAAAAGTCTAAAAAGTTCCCACCCACAATTGGGTGGGTCATATCTCCAAGGAAACAATGTAATCAAAGGTCCTCCTCACAATAGGTCTGTCCCCACATGATTGGATTAACAGAACATTGCTTTTGTGGGGGACACAGTAGATTCAAACAGCACACTTGGCTTCCTTATTCTCTTTCCCTAATTAACCAACATGCTGGTTTGGATATATTATGACCCCCAGGAAAAAGCCATGATCTTTTAATCCAATATTGTTGGATATTTGGATTACATTGTTTCCATGGAGATATGACTCACTCAACTGTAGGTGATAAATTTGATTAGATTATTTCCATGGAGGTGTGGTCCTGCCCATTCAGCATGGGTCTTGACTAGTTTACTGGAGTCCTTTAAAAGGAGACATCACAGGCCCAGATTGCTTTCTGATGCTTAGACATTTTGGAGAACACCATTTTGAAACACAACCTGGGAGCAAGCAAAGGCCAGCCACATGCCTTCTCAGCTGACAAAGGTGATCTGGAAACCAATGGCCATTCTTCAGTGGAGGTATCCTCATGTTGATGCGTTAGTTTGTACACTTTTATGGCCTTAGAACTGTAAATTTGTAACTTAATAAACCCCCTTTATAAAATCCAATCCATTTCTGGTGTTTTGCATAATGGCAGCATTAGCAAACTAGAACACCCAACCAGAGACTAAAGTCTATATGCTTTTCCTAACATTGTCTTACATAGAAACTGCACACTTTCCCATGGCATTTATTCTTCCTCAGTGCAATGAGAAATACAATCACATTGTTCAAACAGGTGTTTCTAGTGGTCTATGACTATAGAGCATTGACAGTTACTAGATTAAAATATCTAGTGGATAGGATGTACAGCATGCATGGATACATGATAAATTGTATCATAGGGATGGAATCTATAAGGTAGTGTCCAATGAAATGCTAGAAATAGAACATTAACAAAACACACACACAAGAAACAACAAAAAATTTCAACATATCATCAGTAGTGTCAATAAAGATGGAGAAAGAGTCAGTGAACTTGATGACAAACTAATAGGAATTAACCAATAAGGAAAAAAATAAAAGAAAAATAGTGTGGTAACAAGTATCCAAGAGCTGTGATAGAGTATCAAACAGTATAGTATACATATACTTAGAGTACTACAACAAGAATAGAAGGGGAGTGCTTAAGAAGTATTTAAGGTGATAGTGACCAAATCTTTTCTGAAAATAAGCACAGACATCAAACCTGAAGTCCATGAATGTTAAAGGACACCAGGAGGGTTAAACACAAATAACAAATCAACTTAACCAATAAAACACATTTAGACTCTTTGGTTTCACAGCTGAACAACAAAGATAAGTAGTCAATGATGAAGGCAGTCATAATGTAGTACATAACACATATGGCCATGAGAATTACACCAGGCATGTACACATCAAAAATGATCCTATCCAGAACAAATCAGAGAGACTTTTAAAATTCTGAAAGATAGAAACAAACTTTGAATACCCACTGGAAAAGCATTCAAATATAAAAACAAAATAAAGAATTTTGAGAAAATTAACAAACACAAACACACAGAAATAGTTTATAGCCAACAGATTGTTTTCCAAAAATTTTCCAGACAGAAGGAATATGGTAACAGAAGGAAGTATGGGTCTACTTAATGAAGTAATGTAAAAATGTAACACTGAAGGTAAATATGTTAAGTATTGGATTTTTTTTAAAAAATACTTTTTTAAAAAAATAATCAACAAAGTGAAAACTTCATTGATTCATTGGAGGTATTGAGTCACCTATAATATAATATTTATGAAAAAATAATGCAAAGATTGGGAAAGATAAATGGAATCTCTGCTATTCAAAGCAAAAATCCCCAGAGCAATAATTGTGAAAATAAAAATAGATAAAATTGACAAATTAGGAACAAATGAAGGGATAACATTATAGTTACCCACAAATACTAAAATGATAGAATGAAATGCTATATGTATCCTTTTGCTGTTAAATTTCATAATTTAGAAGAAATGTATGATTCCTTAAATATGTTAACACAGGAAAAATGGGCAACCTGAATAGCCTTATATCCATTCATGAAAATGAATTTTTCCTTAAAAATCATCCATATGAAAAATATGTGGGAATTCTTTTCACAATGTGAAAACAACACATTTCTCTCAGACTGAAATGTAAACAGAGTGCTATGTGAGGTCTCTTCACCCATGCAGAAGAGGACAAACTTGAGGGAGATAGTACAGTAACAACATAGAAGAAACCTGGGTCCCAGAATTACCTTGTGGAAAAGAGCCACCTGCAAACCCTATTCAGCAAAAGTCTGCACTGTTACGTGAGAGGATGACTCTTTCCCCTTTGTTGAGCCACAGTGTTTCTGAATTCCTTTCTCACACAAGGTCAGCCTGTACCTAATACATTTCTCTCTGCAGCCCAATCATATCACCTGATAAATTGTTCCTTCTTTTGCACAGTTCTTTCTTTCTGTAAATAGAATTATACATGTGTTGGGAATGATTTGCCTGGTATTGCCAAAGTCACACTGCCTTCTCTCAGCTTATTTAAAGAATGCCTGACAGGAATATACACCTCTCACAGACCCCTATTGTTTTTTTTACTTTTAAAATATATAATAAAGAAATTATTCCATATTTTCTCTGAAAAGAATATTTTATTCTTTTAGAAAAACAGACATATCATAGAGTGGTGATGAAGAATGTGAACTCTAATGTCTGACTGTGTGGGTTAAAATGTGACCTTGTCCTTGAAGCTGTTGCCTAATCATGAACAAGTTCTGTAATCTCTCTGTGCCTGTTTCATCATGTGTAAAATTCAGTCATTCAAATACCTTTATTGAGGCACTCTTCTAGGTGCTGAGGATACAGAATTGAAGATAATAGGCAAAAATATTGTGCTTACAGAGCTTTCACAGTGGAGGAAAATAGAGAACAGATCAAAGGCAAAGGAGAATATATAGAATTTTAGATGAGCAGTTTGCTGCGGAAAACAAATGCAGCAAGGACAAGGGATGGGGCATGTGCGATTTTAAATAGGCTTGTAAAGTAGTAAGGTATGGTCTTATGAGGAGGAGAATGAGAAAAGATTCATGCAGTTATCTGGGAGAAGGGAATTTTGAGAAAAAGAAAAAATGAAAAATTTCAGGCAACATCAGGACTAACAGCTATAAGGAAGTGTGAGGAGACCACTGTGGCTGCTCCAAAGTGAGAGTGACAAGCTCAGTTACAAAGGATGAGTTGATAGGCACAAGGAGGAGGGACATGATCATTTTGGGTATGGAGGCTTTGTAAAAATATTTAATTTTACTATTAGTATGATGGGAAATTTTGTAGGTTATCTGAAAAAAAGTGACAAGATACAACTTACTTTATTACTAGTATCACTCTGGTTCCTACATTAAGATTAAGCTCAATGGGAATAAGGCAGAAAACAGGGAAACAATATAGAAGGCTTCACCAACAATCTAAATGATGAGATGATGGTTTTCTCAGAAAGGGTGGTGGATGAATAGGTCTTGAAAAATGGTAACACTCAAAATATTTTCTGTACAGAGAATCACTATGATATGCTGATGAACTAGATGTGAGGTATGAGATATAGAGAAAATTTCAGAATGACTTTTTGGTCTTTGACCAAACAAATAGATGGATGGCTTTCCATGAACTGAAATTAAATTTTAAATATTGCCACTACATATTTGAGAGTTATCTTGTGAAGATAAGCCAGGTAAATTATAGACCTCAAACCATTTGATTATGCTTGGGCACTCAGTAGGTGCTCAATAAACATAGTTTATTTTTGCCATTATTATATAAAATCAATAATTTGTGTGCCAGTTTGAATGTATTATGACCCCCAGAAAAAGCCATGTTCTTTGGTGCAATCTTGTGGGGCAGACAGAATAGTGGGGATTAAGTTGGAATGTTTGGATTAGGTTGTTTGCATGAAGATGTGCCCCACCCAGCTGTGGGAGGTGACTCTGGTGGGATACTCCCATGGAGGTGTGGCCCCACCCATTCGGGGTGGGCCTTGATCAGTGGAGCCATATAAATGAGCTGGCTCAAGGAGAGGAAAGAGAGTGCAGCTGGGAGTGATGTTTTGAAGAGAAGCAAGCTTGCTAGAAAGGAACGTCCTGGGAGAAAGCCGTTTTGAGGCCGGAGCTTTGGAGCAGATGCCAGCTGCCTTCCTAGCTAACAGAGGTTTTCCGGACACCACTGGCCATCCTCCGATGAAGGTACCCGACTGCTGAGGTGTTACCTTGGATGCTTTGTGGCCTTAAGACTGTAACTGTGTAGCAAAATAAACCCCCGTTTATAAAAGCCTATCCATCTCTGGTGTTTTGCATTCCGCAGCATTAGCAGACTAGAACAATTTGCAAACAAAAACTATTGTTCATAATTTGTTATACAGTATTCTAGTCTTATTTTCTTCATCAATTGATGAAGAAATTACAATACATAGAATTGTGACATAACACCAGAACAAAAGGATTTCAAATGTGGTAAAAAACGAGAAATTCTAGGCTGTGTATGTATTGTTAGAATAAAAAACAGAGTGTACAATACAAGCATTGAATCCTAATGTAAACCATGCAATATAATTAATAACACAATCAGAATAATGTTAACATAATAATGTAAGGTGTTAAAAACAGGGGGATTTGTAGAAGATCTGCAGTTTACACATGAATTTTCTCTAATCCTTCAACTTTTCTAATACAAATAAATAAATGAAAATATAAACATATAAATAAATAAAGAAGCAAGCATTTTTTGGGGACTTCAGAGCAAAAATTAAAAAAAAACCAGACTATATTTTACATAAAATATGATATGCCCTGATATAAACAGGGATAAGAGGGAAAATGCAAATAGTCTAGTGTTTTTATACTGCTCAAAGACTATGTCACACATATTTAATAACACCATAATTACTCATTAGAGTATGAGGGTACTGTATTCTTAATTAATTAAAAATTAAGAATTTCCTGAACTTCTTACTGTTTACATAATTATAGAATTTGTTGGTCATTGTTGCCATCACATATCAGCTTTTTTTTCATTCAAACTGAATTTACACACAAAAAATATAACTATTACTGGTGTTTAACCACAGATCACAGGATGGTAGGGTTTTCAAATATTTAGCAGGTAGACACATAAGATATTACCACATGAAGATTTTTAACCTGATGAATTTACATAACTTCAGGTAATAAAATACTGCAGGATGAGAGACTTGATTTCACCCATATACCAAGAAAACATTCATCTCCCAAATTTAAATGACAAAGCAATTAGCGAGCATTATACTGATAAGTGTAAAATGAAAACTGCAAAAGAATAGTAGAAAAAGAGAAAAAATTGGAACATTTATGTAATGTAAACCTACAAATAAGAAAGTATTGGTCTAGAAGTCCATGAAAAAACTATCAAAAATGGTTAGGATATATTTATTTTCTTTAATATTTTAAAGTATTTACCAAATTTTCTTTTATGTTAATATATACTTTTTTTCTATAACTGAATTCCATCACAACATTCTCCAATGGTCTAACTAATGTTTGAAATGCTGTTTTTCCTTTAAAGCTATTTGTTTATCAATAAGATTAACCAAAAGTAGTTATGAAACATGAGTGAATATTTTCATACCAAAAAACATTGTACATCAAAAATTTTGTAAGACTGTAATTATTCTGATGATGATAATCACAAATTAACAGTACTGCATTAAATTTTTCATATTCAAATTCTGATTTAATCTTTACAATAACTCTGTGGATTATTACTTTTCTTTTGCAATTAAGGAAACAGAGACAGACTTTCAGTGACTTACCAATGGAAAATCTCCTGAAAAGCTGGCAGATCTAGAATATAAACCAGGGATTGTCATGTCCAAAGCAGCACTATTTTTGACTCTACTATATCTCTTTTCCACAAAATAAATGGAATAACTGAAAGTCCTCTCCATAATAAAACTCTGTGAAATTGGAATGTATAGGAATTTCTATGCTACAGTTTGAAAGATGATGCAAAAGCTTTTTCATATTAGTTGATCTTAAATACATATATTTAGACCAAAGGTATAGCATATATTGTATGGCTTCCTATTATTATGGAGCTTTCTGAGCATATTCTTGGAAATATCATAGATCATGTATGGTGATGTAGAGGATGGCCCAACAGAAATATAATTAAAGTATGCATGATTTTAGAGAAAAATACCCAAATAGGACAGAAATAGCCAAATAGGAAGGAAACTAAAAATGAGGCTTAATGTTCAGCATCCCTGTCATTTCAATTGCCTGGAGCCCTCTCTCTTCTGTGTGACTCTAATGAGAGCATTTTTTACTTCTTTGTTCCTAAGATTATAAATGAGAGGATTAAGCATGGGGGTCACAATAGTATAAAACACAGAAGCCACTTGATACTTTCCCAAGGAGTAAGACTTCTTTGGCTTTAAATAAGTAAAAATCATAGTGCCATAATAGATGGTGACTCTCAGGAAGTGGGAGGCACAAATAGAGATGGCTTTGTGCTTTCCTGAAGCAGAATTAATTTTCAGAATAGTAGACAGAATGGACCTGTAGGAAACAGAGATTGGAATAAGAGACACCATTATGTTTAAAGAAGCTACAATGAATACCATGATTTCAATGTCATGAGTGTCAGTGCAGTACAGGATGAAAATTGGGGTTAAGTCACAGAAAAAGTGATAGATTATATTGGATTTGCAGAAATGTAAACTGTTCATGTAAACAATATTGACTGATTCACTGAAGGCAATCATGTAGGACCCAGTGATGAGGGCACAGCAGAGTCTCCTGGACATAACAACTGGGTAATTTAGAGGATTGCAGATAGCTACATAGCAGTCATAGGCCATTGAAGACAAAAGGAAAAATTCAGTGACACACAATAAGAAAAAAAAAGACATCTGGGTGTAGCAGCCCATGAATGAAATATACTTGTTGGAAGTCAGTAAGTTCTGTAGGGTTTTAGGTGTGATGACTGTTGAGTAACAGAGATCAAGAAATGACAGATGACTGAGGAAAAAATACATGGGTGTGTGAAGCTGTAGATCAAGGTGAATTATCAGCATCATCCCTGCATTCCCCAGAACAGTAATCAGGTATATCAGGAGAAACAGGGTAAAGAGGACCCATTGGAACTCTTCAGAGGCTGTTAGTCCCATAAGGATGAAGTCAGGCATATCTGTGTTATTCCTACTTCCCATAGAGTTCACTGTTGTAAACTGTTGAGAAATCAAAGGTGATACTTAGTACAAATATCTCAAATGGTATTTATTTTGTGACTTACCTGGCATTTAAAAAAAATAGATTCTAGATTCTAGAAATTCATAAGAGCAGTTTACAAAATATGGCTGAAAAGAATGAGTGTGACTGACCAATATAAATTAGGCATAAATTATCATTTGCTGTTATATAATAGAAGCTCATTAAAATGAACTTGACACTATATTAAATATATATTAAAATGAACTTGTCACTGCTATAAATTCTTCCCCTTATTTACCTATTTATCCAGATGGTACTAATATACCCTAGGTAGTATTATTGTACAAAATATTTAGAAAATGGAAAAGGCACAGAAACTTAACTTATCCAGTAGCAATCACTTAGTGCTGTTGGCTCTGTGAGTCTATGAAGATTATATGAGTCCAGAGATCATGCTCATCACAGTCTATTCCTACTTAAAGTTACTTTCAGAAAAGCAGAAAAAAGGTACTAGTTGTGTATCCAAAAATGATAGAGATTTATGCATCATTTACTGTACTTTTCTTTTAATATTATTTAAAAGAAATGACAGACCAGAAATTAAAAATTTAAGCAAGTTTCTTGGAAAGTATTAATATTATAGCACACACATTACTATTAATTTTCAGAAGATATGCTTTTTTAAGGGATTATTTAAAATGAAATTTCTCCCCAAAATTTCATTTGAATATGCATACCACTCTTGATGACTGTAATTACATCAAATCTTTATTTCCATTTCTACTAATCATGGCATTACTTAATGCCTACAGGATATGTAGGTGCATATACATATTTTTCTAATAATAACCAAATTTCTCTTAGAAAAACTAAAACACTAACTTTAAGAATAATACTCACAATGAGCCAAAGTTGGTGAGAAACTACTACCAACATTACCTCTCTAAAAATACATAAACCTCAAATATTCTCACAAATGAAATAGGTAAACTGTTTAAGGAGCCTGAAACAATAAAATATAAGTGTAATCCTTCAAGATAACTTACATTTACATTTTTGTGTATGAATTTCTGTTTTGTTCTGAGGTAAAATACATCAATCTAAAGATTTTTTTCAGGTCCTGGTCAAATAGAAAGCTCACTTGAAAATTATGTTTCACAAGTATACCACAGAGCTACTTGAACACAATTAGAACAGAATATCCCTTGCTTTTCAGCATGATAATGCAACAACATCTCTTATATTGAATATTACTGATAATGCAACATTTGGTCATCCCTGGAACCAATTTCCAGGGTAG
The DNA here is from genome assembly GCF_015220235.1 of Choloepus didactylus. Classification (NCBI taxonomy): domain Eukaryota; kingdom Metazoa; phylum Chordata; class Mammalia; order Pilosa; family Megalonychidae; genus Choloepus; species Choloepus didactylus. Next base: position 10,000,107 of record NC_051332.1, read on the forward strand.
ACTACTTGGAATAATTCCAAGAATAAAAATTCAAGGACTAATGAATCCATTTTAGGTCTGTAACTGAGAGTTGCCTTCCCCTTAGGGAGCACATAATGTTGAGCAATATATTTTGGTTTTCTGCCTGATGAGCTCATTTATGATTAGGTAAAAGGGGAGGTATTTCTAGACATATACTTCATTAATTCATAGCTGAAAGGCCAGATTGTGACCACTGGGGATAGAATAGCATATTTTTCAAAATGACACATTTTCATATTTAAAATGTGGCACTGTCATGGGAGTAAACATTGTTTGTTGCACAGAAATTAGAATACAACAAAATTAAAAGAGGAAAATGAAATGTTAATCTTTAAATGTATTTTCTTCCAATTATTTTCCTTTCTGAGTTTAATGCTTATTGTTAGGTATACTTATGTGTTTACATAATTTTTATCACACTGGATTTTCAGCAATATTCTGATTGATTATGAAATATTTATGATACACTTTTACCTATGTTATATCAGACTTTTTTAAAGCCTGCAATTTCATGTATTTTTCATTGGCTGGTACAGCACAACCAACTTCTTTCTAGGAATGTGCAACAGCTGATTAATGGATGTTTTTGTGGCCCCAAAAGGGAAATAAATGATGGAGTTTTACCATTAAGTTTTGGCACTGATATTTAATACATATACACAGCAGACATAATATTGTATTAACCAAAACAGTGTTTTTTTGCAATTTATTTCTTTATTTTAGTGGACTGCTTTTATTGTGTTTAAAGTAACATGAAGGAAGAAAGTAAAAATCAATGATGAGTTAAGTAAGCATTTTACAATTAATTTAATGGTCAAAACCTCACTTTCTCTCTACACCAGGTGAAATATCTTGTGAATCTTACATTAATGAGCAATAATAAATTTTCTGTAGCTTTATAAACTCATACAAGGAAAACTATATACATTCCAGAATTTTAGGAGACAAAGTTGATAGTATGCATCAAGGTGTTAAAAAATGTTATATGTTTGAAGAATTTTGAAAATACAATTCTTGTCAACACCAGAAATTCAGAAATACTGAGAAAAGTTTCCTTGGAGATATAAAGCCAGCATCAATTTATTTCACAAGAGATGTCCTCTGGGTTTATTCCAAAGTAGAGACTGATGGAGATTTTCTATGTTAATTCCACCTGAATAAGCTATGCTTACAACTTTCAAAATCACCATGTATGAGTTTTTCATCAAAGCTTTGAAATCCATTTTTATATTTATTAATTGTGCTTTCAAATAATATTAGTAAAAGCTGAAGAAATGATAGTTCTTAAAACTAAATTTATGACTAGTATTTTTTGCTGAATTTTTGTTGGTGAGAATCCAGTATGTCATTTCTAATAGTAAATAATTTGGGGGAAGGATCAGAAGTAAGAATAAGAATGGAAATATGACTACTTTGTCCAATATTTCAAGAATATTAGAACTTTATCCCTAACAATTAGTGGATGTCAGGATTTTTATACATTTCTGAAAAATCAGCTCTATTGTATTTTATCTTGTCCTTCATATCCCTGGAATACAGAAGACTACTTTTTCTAATAGTACTATTTTGTACCAAAGTTTTTATATGCTCACATTTACAGATATATATTTGTACATCTTTTACTGTTCACCTATTTCCTACAGACATCATATAGTTGGGCCTTATGTTCTAATAGAGTCAATTATACTGACTTTTAATTGGGGTGTTTAGTACACTTACATTGAAAATCAATATTTATGTGTTATTTAAAAATTCAAATATTTTTAAAATTCTGAATCTTCCCTCCTGGCTTTTTCTTGGTTATTAACAAGCTTAATATTAAATTTTATCCTTTCTGTTGGATTATTTTAAACATTTTTCATTCTATTTTATTTCTAGTATTTTTCTAGCAGATATAATTCATCCACTTAAAATATTTTAGTACATTTATCATTATTATGATTGCTTCTAGACAACCAAGATGGCAGCTTAAGACACTCCAGAGATCTGTATGCCAACAGAATCTTTTTTTTTTTTTTTTACATTACAAAAGAATTTTATTTATGGACACTAAGAATTGAATTTCACAAAGTTTTTACATCACAAAATATTATTCTTCCTTTGATTCTTTCCAACCATTAGAAAATATAAAGATCAACTTAGCTCATATACAAAAACAAGTGGTGAGCCAGATTTGGTCTCCTGGCCATAACCTACCATCCCCTGGTTTAGAATAAGACTCTCATGACAGATGAGGAGTTGGGGACAGGTCACCTAGCATAGAGGAGATTCTCCCAAACCTAAACTCCTGTGAATTCTGTATGGGACAGGGCACAGGACCAAAATTGAAGGAAAGTACTGTTTTTATACTTTTCTAGACTCCATGGCATTTTTCTGGGTAACAGTAAATTCTTAACAATGAACTGTACCACCTCTTCTCCCACAATTAAGGGTGTAGTGATGGGGTTTCACATTGCTTTTGTATTAATTAAATTTTCAAATATCACTACTTATATTTTCATAAACCATATCAGAGTAGTTAAATTCCCAACAGAATCTTTTAAGTTTAATAATAACTGTCAGTGTTACCTTTTTCAAAACTTCACAAAAGAGATAAAAAGGATTCCAGTAACTGGGTGAGTGATAAATCAAGAAAATTCAACTTAAAACTGGTAGCCAAAGCAGGTCTGTTCCCTGTATCTCCTGTGTGCTCTCTGTGGGGCCCTGTTTCTGTTTTATAATGAGTAGAGTAACATTATGGCACAATGAGGTGCATTTAGGTGCCAACATATCCAGTGACAGCTTGAAAACCAGACAAGGACACTCATTTCTCTCTCCCTCTCCCAGTACTTGCCCTGCAGACAAAAAATAAATAAATAAAAGCATACAGAGAGCAAAACAGTGTAATAAACAATAAAAATGCAGCCTGAGGCAAAGTATTCCTGCCTATAAAATATATAATTGAGCACCCTGAAGGTGGGAAAACCTTTTCTGTAAGGATAGAAGAGACATTCCAATTCCCATAAACAGGAGAAATTCTGAGGCCAGGACAAAAGCCCATTATAAGACACAGGTTTAAAAAGAAGGATAGTCTCCACACTTTTGCTTCTGGCTGATCATGTTGATGAGAGTTAAACTCTGAAGAAGAGCACCAGCTAACACAGAGCCAATTTTCAAAGACAGGGAAAGGTTTTCTGCATTGCTTTGCATGTTTTGCTTAGCTCCTGACACTCAAGAATATATTTGTCATATCACTAGCTGGATAGAAACTTAACTAACAGCCAACCTAGGGATTACATCCCAAAGTTAAACATTAAAATATTAAAATATACAGTGGGCAAAAAAGGTTTATAGATAAAGACACAACAAATACTAACCCATCCAAAAGAACAAGTAAAATTTCAGAAATCATAAAAAGAGATGACCACATGTGTATAGACAGAAGAAAAAAGCAGTGAACCTGAAGACAATAAAATTGAAATGATTCAGGCTGAATACCAGAAAGACAAAACAGATGAAAACAATGAACAGAGCCTAAGACCTGTGGGACACCTTAAAAAATACTGGTTTATCATGATGGAGTCACAGAAGAAGAAGAGAAAGAGATGTGAGGAAAATTCAAAGAAATAATTGCAGAAAAATTCTCAAATTCAGTGAAAAACATGAATGCACATTCACTTCATCTAAAGAATACTAACAAGAAAGACTTGAAGAGAAATATGCACAGACACAACATAGTCAAACTGTCAAATATAAGGTAGAATTCTGTAAGTTGCAAGAGGAAACCAACACATTATATAAAATTCTGTCCCTATAAAATTTAGTGCTGGGGGATCTAAGATGGCAGCATAGAGAGGAGTGGAAGCTAAGTAGTCCCCCTGGAACAACTAAAAGAAAAACCAGAAACAACTAGTATGTAATACAGAATAACTGCAGGAGGACAGACGTGAACATCCAATCATCATACACCAACCTGATTTGGGAGGAATGCCCAAGATCACAGCACAAAATCTGTAAGTAAGAACTGTGGATCCAATTCAGGAGACCCCTCCCCCATAGCCCAAGTTACAAAGCCTTGTGGTGCCAGAGAGAAGCTTTCTCCCAGTGAGTAAATATAGCTCAGCTGAGCTCCAACTGGGGTTTTAATTAGTGAGTGTGAACTGCTCACCTTGAGGTGTGAATCCCCAACAAGTAGACAGAGGCTTTGGGTGATGACTAACCTTGGAAAGCCAGAGGTTCTCCTTGGACTAGCTCTGTTCCTTTTTCAATTCAGTGGAGAAAGCTTCAGCCATTTTGAGTTACCAGTTCTGTGACCCAGACAAGGGTGTGGCACAGGCAGAGAGAGACCATTGAAATGATAATGACCTCCCCATAAGGCATCCATCTTCTTTAAAGAAGAAAGGGGTGGCACCCAGCTTTACTGCCTGCCTTTCATTCAGAACTTACACCAGTCAAGAATTATAGGTTAATCTTTGCATCAGGCAGTGTCCCTGCATGGCCCAGTGGCCTGGGGCTTAGCTTGAGGGATGATGTGCACACCCTTCCCTCAGCAGAGGTCCTGGAAGATCACAGCTGAGAAGGGGGGCCCGCTTGGAAAACACAGGGATGCTATGTCAATGCCAGTGGTATGTGGGTCAGTGACAGAAAATCTGGGGCAAAACTGAAATGAAGGCTTAGACTCTTGTGGTGTCCTTGAATCTCTGGAAACCTGGGGGATTTGAATATTAAAGCTGCCCTTCCTCTCTGGCCACCCATACACACACCCCACATTCAGGGTGGAGGGCTCCAGCAACACACCCAAACTGAGTTCTCCAATGGAACCCCACAAGAATCATTTCCCCACACACCACAGACACAGGGTTGGGGAGGACTGACTGAAGGCATATAGGTGACTTGCAGATGCCATCTGCTGGTTAGTTAGAGACAGTGTATGCCAACAAACTGTGTTTATGAAAAATTAGATTGGTATCTTTTTTTTACAACTTGAAAGAACCCTATCAAGAAAAGCAAATGCCAACAGGTCAAAAACAACAGAAAGTCTTAATGCATATGATAAAACCAGATGATATGGAGAATCCAACTCCAAACTCCCAAATCAAAATATTGGAAGAAACACAGTACTTAGCAAAATTAATCAAAGAACTACAACTGAGGAATGAAAACATGGCAAAGGATTTAAAGGACATCAAGAAGACCATGGCCCAGGATATAATCAAAATAAAGAAGACCCTAGAAGAGCATAAAGAAGACATTGCAAGAGTAAATTAAAAAAAGAAGATCTCATGTAAATAAAAGATACTATTGGCCAATTTAAAAGGACCCTGAATATACACAATACAAGATTAGAGGAAGTTGAACAATGTCTCAGTGTCCTAGAAGTCCACAGAACAAAAAATGAAAGAACAAAAGAAAGAATGGAGAAAAAAATTGAAAAAATTGAAATGGATCTCAGGGATACAATAGATAAAATAAAACATCCAAACTTAAGACTCATTGGTGTCCCAGAAGGGGAAGAGAAGGGTAAAGGTCTAGAAAGAGTATTCAAAGAAATTGTTGGGGAAAACTTCCCCAACCTTATACACAATATAAATACACAAAGAATAAATGTGCAGTGAACTCCAAATAGAATAAATCCAAATAAACCCACTCTGAGACATATTCTGATCAGACTCTCAAATACCGAAGAGAAGGAGCAAGTTCTGAAAGCAGCAAGAGAAAAGCAATTCACCACATACAAAGGAAACAACATAAGACTAAGTAGTGACTACTCAGCAGCCACCATGGAGGTGAGAAGGCAGTGACATGACTTATTTAAAATTCTGAGAGAGAAAAACTTCCAGCCAAGAATACTTTATCCAGCAAAGCTCTCCTTCAAATTTGAGGGAGAGCTTAAATTTTTCACAGACAAACAAATGCTGAGAGAATTTGCCAATAAAAGTCCTGCCCTACTTCAGATTCTAAAGGGAGCCCTACCAACAGAGAAACAAAGAAAGGAGAAAGAGATATAGAGAATTTTAACAGACATCTATAGTACCTTACATTGCAAAGCATCAGGACACTCATTTTTCTCTAGTGATCACGGATCTTTCTCCAAAAGGGACCATAAGCTGGGACATAAAACAAGTCTCAAGAAATTAAAAAAAAAAAAATTGAATATACTCAAAGCACATTCTCCAACCACAATGGAATACAAATAGAAGTCAATAATTTTTGAACTGTAACTCCACTATTTACTTCCTACGTGATATAAATGACACAAACTCTAATGAGAAATCAGTGGTTTTGAACTCAGTGTAAAGTATGTAATTTTAGACAACTATTTAAAGGTGTGGGAATGCAGGACTATAGGAACATAGTTTATGTGTCCTATTGAAGTGAAGGTGGTATCAAAAATAAACAAGATTGATATGGGTTTAAGAGGTTAATTTTAACCCCCACAGTAAACCCAAAGAAATTATCAGAGAATATAACCATAGAGATGAAATGCAGAGTTTGGGTTCAGAGAAATGGGGGAAGGGGTAATGGGGAGTTAAGAAATGAGTGTGGAGTTGCTGTTTGGGGTGAAGGGAAATTTCTAGTATGGATGGTGGGAAAGAGCATTACAACATTCTAAATGTGATTAATCCCACTAATGGAAGGCTAGGGAGGGGGTGGAATGGGAAGATTTAGATGCTATATATGTTTCCACAACTGAAAAAAAAAGTCTAAATAGATGATGATTGAATGCCAAGGATGAACTTGGATGGGATTGGAGAATAGAGGACAGGTGGCTTAAAGGGACACAGTTGAGACATAAGGTAAAGGAAATATAGAATGTAAGCTTTGTATCATTGTTGAATCTCTTGTACTTCATAGCGGCGCTTAATGGGATTGCATTAAAGAATGTCCTTGTTCGTGGGAAGTGTATATGTGAATTATAGTGTATGTTCAAGGATGTGTGCAGCTAATTCTCATATGTTCAGAAGACAGAGCAATAGATGATGGATGATAGATAGGGAGGGAGGGAGAGAGGGAGGGAGGGAAAGAAACAGTGATGTGACAGTATGTTAAAGTTGGTGGATTGAGCTATCAGGGGAGGAGGGTCAGGGTATGATGGAATTCTTAGTATGGGGTTAGTATTGTCTTTGCAACTGTTTCTATAACTTTGAATTTATTTCAAAAGAAAAAAAAAAGAGATAATGGAGGGGAAAAAATTTAGTGCCAATTTCTCATCTGACACTATAGTAGCAACAAGTCAGTGAAAGGAAATATTTTAGCTTTGAAATAAAATAATTTCAATTGACAATTTTATATCCAGCAAGACTGTCTTAAAAATGAGGGTGAGATTAAGACTTCCCCAGATAAAGAAAAGCAGAAGGAAATTGTCACCACTTCACCTGTCCTACAAGCAAGGGTAAAGGGAATTTGCTGAGTAAATGGATAGGACACCAGAGCAGGATAAAGGAAGAAGAAGATTTCTGGTAAGGAACCATACTGGTAATTATAAACCCAGTATATATAGTAAATTTGTATTTAAACATCTTATTTGTACACATTCTAAAAAGCAAAATACTTTAAATGTAGTAATTTTTTAAACAGAAATGTATATTTTGTTATGCCCAAACAATACATGGTTGAATAATTATATTATTAATTGGTATCTTTATAAGCTGTTTTTTAATATAGTCACTCAAACTGAATTAGAAATTATTGTAAGATTCCTTTGTGTGTGTTTTCATGAGACAATAACAGTTGTCTGAATTTTCAGAGAAATCAGAATTTAATTTAATTCTATACTTTTAATTTAGATTCTCATTGTCAAATGAGTATATTTTTCCTAATCCCACAACCATGAAGCTATTTATTCTATTTATTAGAAAAATCTTTCACTAGATCTGTGAGAATCTTTCTGGGAAAATAAAGATAGGTGGCTTTCTTCACTTTGCAGCAATTTAAAACTAATTTACACAAACTCTTCTTGATATAAGAACATCTAACTATGATAAAAATGTGTTTCATGTCATGGATATAAATCAATTGTAGATCAGTGAATGCAGCCTGGTCCAGTGTATGGCAAATGCTTTACTCCTTTAAATCCTGGAAAATAAAGGGACCAGTGAATTAAGAATGGTTCAAACACCTTGAACTATATACACTGAAGGAAAAACAACAGTTTCCATGCTGAAATCTTATTACAAAATGCAGTTCCTGGATTCAATTTTGTCTAATCTCTAAGGATTTCAGCTCATATACTGGTACATTTTCATTTTTTTGTTTGTTTATGTACTTTTCTTTCTTCACACTCCACTGAATTAGATAAAGTATTATGGAATAGGGAAGAATAACAGAAATCAAACACTATTTGTGGCAAATTTCATGATTTAATTCTTTCAGCAATAGCTTTTATAAACAATGTTATTAGTATTCATGGGTACTATTTATGTCATAGTTATTTTAGAGACTACATAAACGAGTATAATATATTAATGAAATACCATGATTCCTTATTAACAGAAATATGCCTTGAAAATCACCCAAGGACTTTGCAAGAATAATGAGCACATGAATAGAGAAAAACTGAATATGTCATTAAGTTAAAATTTGAACAATAATGGTAAAACTGCTGCAAAGTCCACAAATGGGAAATTCATTAACATGAATTTCAAGAAAGAAACTGTGAAAAGATGAAGGATATTCTACTCTTCTTGTTGTAAAAAAAAAAGAAAAAGTGAATCTACCCCCAGAATTCTTGAATTCTTTGCTATCCTGTTCACCAATATTCTTGAAGGACTAATAGAATCATCACTACTAGGAAAGAGCAGAAAATAATTTGGTTGAAGTGCTTTACCATAAGATAAGTAGAAATGTGAATCTAAACATCTCAATTTGAAATCATCTGGAAACATTTTAAAATCACATAATTTTGACACTTCTTATTTAAATTAATACAGTCTTGTAATGTGGTTATGGTTCCATCCATTTTATAATGAAGACCATTGAAGTATGGCATTTCCTGCACACTGTAGCAAATATGGGACTAATTCTCAGATGGGCACTTTCAACTATAACATTTTTGGATTAAAAATCTACAAAATTTGCATTTGTGTCTGTAAATTTTAAGATTATGTAATATGAATTGGAAAGTAAATACTTAAATTCACAAGTTTTTAGTTTAGTGTTTTTTGTTTGTTTGTTTTTTTAATACTCAGCCAACAGGTGAATGATGCAATTTCTTCTTTTAATTTACACAGGAAATTCATCCACTTGAACCAAACTTCTTTGTGACTACCTCTCCCATTAATGCCTGGGATATAATTATCCATTCCAAAAGTCAACATGATGTTATAATTGTGTGAACTGTCTTTACATGGGATATTCCCTTGTGGACCTTTAAATACAAATTGAAATGTCAGGGGTCCCATCAGATTTGGAACCAAACTGTGCTCAGTTAGAGAATGCTACTGAAGTCACAATGTTTACATTGATGAGTTTTACGGACAATATTGAGCTAAAAGTCTCCCTGTTTTCCTATTTCTAGCAATCTGTCTTTAACTCTGATAGGATATTTGGGACATGTTGTATTCATCATTGGGGATACCCAGCTTCACAGACATTTTCTGAGTGTGTTGTACTATTTTCTGAATATGTTGTCATACTTTGATGCCTGCTATTCTTCAGTTGTTAGGCCAAAAATTGTAGTCCATTTCCTGGCAGAGGGATAAAGACATTTCATTTCTTGGATGTGCAACACAGATATTTCTCTTTGCTACTTTTGGGGCTACAGAATACTTTTTACTGGGTGCAAGCACTTGCTTTGTAGCAATCTGCAACCCATTTCTGCTTTCAGTTAAAATGTTACCCCAAATTATTTGCCACTCATCTTGTTTCCTATGTTGGTGGCATTTTGCATGCTACATTACACAGTGTGACCACCTTTAGACTATCATTCTATGCATCCAATAAAATTAGTCATGCCTTTTGTGACATCCCTCCACTCCTCACTATTTCTTGTTCTCACACATCAACCAGCTTCTATTCTTCCACTTTGTGGACTTTATTGACATATCCCCTATATCTAATTGTTCTTATTCCTATAGCTTCACTCTGTTAGCCATTCTGAAGATGCTGAAGGGAGGTGAGAAATTTTTTCTATATATGACTCTCACCTAACTGCTTTGTCAATTATCCAGGAACAATACTCTTCATCATGAGGCCAAATTTCAGCTATGCTTTGGACAATGACATGATAGTCTGTATTTTACACCACCGTGATTCCCATGCTGTATTCCGTTATCTACAGTTTAAGGAGCAAAGATGTTAAAAAGGCAATGAAGAAAATTTGGAGGAGAAATTGCTTTATAAATAAAGTAAAATTATAACATTGAATAAAACTTGAAAGAATGTTAGATATCAATCCCTAGCTCTATGGTTAGAAACTAAGGAAGAACATGTCTTGATTTTAATTAGTAGTATTTACATATTCTAGGATATTTCCAGAGAAAGCACTAATCATTTTACATATATAGATAAACTGTGCCATCTGTATTCCTATGTCTATGTGCAAACTGATACATATCAAATATTAATTGAATAATTTTTATTGATGTTAGTGTTTGTATAATTTGATTTTCATGTAATAAAATTACAGGAAATGTCCTCAGGAGTTGATAGCTTGATATAGCCTTACATGATTTATAGTAAATCCTCAGCACTCATTATGAAACTAATTCCTATTCTGGAATCCCTGAGAAGGATCTTCAGAATGTTACCTCGCTTGCTCCATTCCTTACATTCTAAGACCCATCCAAGCTTCTGGACATCACTTTTGTACTCATTGGATAAACAAAATAAATATTTATCCCATTATTTCCTTCCCATTGTCCAATTACAGAAATTTATTAGATCCATTCTAAATCTCCAAAAAGTTTAATTAGATGATATGATAATATTTATTGAGTGTATAATTAAAGTTTAAGGAAAACAAAATATAGTTCAAAGAATAACTTACAACCAGCTATATTGTACAGGTGGACCAAAATCTGAAAAGCAAGCCTAAATTTGGGAGTACCTATGATACCAATATGTTGTTCATTTCCAAACTTGGCCTTTATCCTAGATCTTTAAGAAATGACAGGCATTTATCATCATTCCTCAAAGTTTATACTCAAAGAGCAAAGACTTAGGAAATAATCTCCTATTATCTCAACACACACCCGCTCTGACTTATTTATTCTGCTTTGTTTACTTTTTGTTCTAAGGTTTGTTTCTTTGAAGGGACATAAAGAGTGGAAATTTACATTTCTTTCAATTAAATTCACTTTTTTCTCAGCAGGGATGATTGTCCTGTAAGTCCACCACAACAATCCCCTGAAAGCAATTTAATCAAAGAGTTGATTCTTAAGTCTGAATTTGAGATGAAATCCAATAATTTTCAGGACCTAAATTTCTGATCAGTTATGCAAACAGAACTAACCTTTCTCTGTTTGAGTAAGCACATGTTTGTTAACAGAGTGTTGTTTAACTCTATACTCAAAATTCCTCTTAAAAATTTTTCAAAGGAACTAACACAACTTTGGCTATAATGTGGGTACCATGTTGTCTTATTAAAAAATAAGTGTCCCACAATTTTCTATTCATCATGTCAATATAGAAATATGATACATTTAACTCTTAATTTAATAACTTTTCACTCTTCATATCTCAGCTCAATGATTTTTCCATCAACATAGAAGTCTTTGACTTCCACTTATCATGTTGGATCTTTCTTTTTTAACATTTAGCAGAGCCATAATTTAATATTTTTGATATGAAAATGTGATTACTATCTAGATGTTCCATTATACTGACCTGTAACTTACATAAAGGCAGAATTTTGTCTGTCCACACAATTGTATCCTTAGGGAATAATATAATTCCTGAACATATACTGACTCAGAATATATATACACAAACACACACACACACACATATATATACAACTAATTGAATGGTTCATCAAGAAATGAGTAATAGTTTTTAGCAATCATTAGCACTTCTATGCAGCTCATCTGTTACTGGGCAATATATAAATATTTTATGTTTGCTAACTTACTATATCCTCATAACAACTCCAAGAGGTGAGTCTATTATGACCGATCACTACAAATCACAGATAAGAAAACAGAGGAATATATATTTTATGTAATGTGCCCAAGATCACACAATTATTATGAATGATATCAGCTATCAAATTTAAGTTTCCTGATGAAAGAGGCCCTGCCCATAATCACTATAATCTTGAATACATAGAATGAAAGAACAAAGTGATCTTTTCAATTTTCCCACTGATTATCATGCCTCCTGACCATACTGTATGAAGCAGTGAAGTTCTTCATTAAGTCACTGGCAAAAATGACTGAGACAGGAATGTATTTAAGAAGTAGGGGAGAACTGGTTTTCCACATGGCAGAAGAGCCCAGGACTGCCCACAGCTGGTATTCAGGAAGAAAGCATCACCTTGATGATGACTTGATTTGGACATTTTCATGGCCTTAAAACTAAGCTTGTTTGCTAATATGTTCCCATTGTTAAAAGCCAACCCATATCTGCTTTCAGCAGCCTGTGAAACTAAAATGATTTGATTTTTAGTTTTTTAATTACTATAAAAAATTGCCTAATGCAAAACCAGGTTGATGAGTTGTTGGGTTTAAACTATGTGGAAAAGTAAAATTTATGGCAAAAATAACTATGATAAAGAGAATTGAATCCCTACTACTTTACAGTTCTGATATTATAAGCTATGTGGTATATTATTTATGTAGACTATGATAAATAAAACATGCATATAATAATCCCTGGAACAATCACTAAAAGAGAGAAGACAAAATTACAAGCATAAGTGATTAAAGTAAGGATATCAATAAGTCACCCACAAATATTAAAAAGGATAGTAAGAAAATGTTATATACAAGTTTTTGTTGTTAAATTTCATGATTTAAATGACATAAGAAGTGGAAATTTACTTTTCTTTCAATTAATTGTGTGCCTTAGAATGCTCACAAAGGAAGAAATGGATAACCTGAATAGTCCTGTGCTTCTCAAAGAACTTTAATTATTCCTTACAGACATTTCAAATGACAAAAATTTGGAAATTGTTTTCCAAATGTGAAGATATCACCTTTCCCTCAGACTGGAATTTGGACAGAATGTTATGTGAAACCTCTTCAACTATGCTGGAAGCTAACAGAGTAACAAATCATCATTGCCAACAGAGAAAACAGGATACATATGAAAAATCAGAGAAATACACAGCACATAGGAAAGACCAGAAAATATAAAATGCTCTATTTACATTAAAAATAAGGAAGACATCAAATCAGAGAACTAACTTCAAACTGGAAGAAGTAGAAAAAAGAGTGCAAGTTAAATGCAGTGATCAGACAGAAGAAAATAACAAAAATTAGAGCACAGATGAATGAAATGGAAAACAAAATGAAACAGAGAGAATCAACAAAATCAAAAGTTGGCTCTTTGACAAGGTCAAAAGTCAATAAAATTGACAAAACTTTAGCTAGACTGATAAAGAAAAAAGAGAGAGGATAAAAATAACAAAAACCAGAATTGAAAAAGAGGGCATTGCTATCAACAATGCTGAAATAAAGAGGAATATAAGATAATGTGTCATCTATTCATGTCCATACACTGAGAAAAGTGTTTTGAAATCCTATGTTATGAGGCCATATCTGATAATTTCTCCCTGTAGTACTTTACGTATTTTGAGTCTATTTTATTAGATGCATCCTAGTTTAGAATTTTCATGTCTTCCTGATGAATTGAACTACTTTCATTATGTAGTAATGATGTTATTAAAAGCCCAATGCTTTTTCCTCCCTTAATACTGTGAATAACCGTAAACATTAAATTAGATAACCTAGATGAAATGAACAGATTCTTAGAAAGACACAAACTACTTATATTGACTCAGAAGAAATAGAAGATCTCTACAAAGCAGTTATTAGTAAGGGATTCAACCAGTAATCAAAAACATCCCAACATAGAGAAGCCCAGGAACAGATGGCTTCACAGAGGAATTCAATCAAACATTCCAAGAGGACTTAACTCCAATTTAGATTGTAAATATAGTGACAAAATACAATGTTTTCAAAAAAATCTAGTTCGAGGAAGTTTCCCCAACTGTTTTGTAATTATGAGTAATTTTTAAATTATAAAAACTTGCAATGTATATGAAAACATATCTGTCAATTATATTAATCAAAGTAATTTTTGTCACATTGCTTCAGATTTTTAAATTAAAAAATTAATGCATTAAAAAGTAAAGACATAAAATATAAAATATGAGATTAGTCAAAAAAGTATATTAATAAAAAATAAATGCTTTCTGAAGACAACTCCAATTGCAAACTAAACAGAAATGGCAATAAATTCTAAACAACATTGAGTTCAGAGGAAAAATAAGTAATAAATACAGTAAATAATATATAAAAAATTAGTGTTAATATAAATTCAGGATATAAAGGAAAATGATGCACAGTTCACTATTGGATTAAAATAATGAACACTGATGAGCTAGTGAAAAGTCATTAACATTTAACTCCTAGAGGAGAGGTTTAATATTATTATAAGTTTTCAAAGATCATTTAAGAAAATGAACAAATATAATTCTACAAAGAAAACCTTAATAGAAACAGAATATAAACCACTTAAATGCAATATATATATATAATAACCATTGCTTAAACTTGAAAGAAAATCAAATACTTGGAAAATGAAGAAAACTTACTTTCTTAAAGCTACATTGATCAACACAGAGAATCAAAACTGTATTTCCAGATTATGCAGAAGAATTTTCTAAAAGAAGTTTTAGCAATTTATCTGACTAAAATATGTGGGATGAAAACAAAATTTGGATTCATTATCAATGCTTACTTTTGCTCTATTACAATTTTTATAACAAATGAGCCAAGAATTTAACTGAATAATTTATTTCTTTTAGAGAAAATAACAAGCTTATAATCCAGGAAAAAGGAAATGATCTTTTTTGATCATACAGAAATTAAACAAAGAGACACTAATCATGAAAGCTTGTTGACATATCACAGAATGGTAGGGTTTCAAGTCAACAGCAGGTAAACAGAAAAGAGATATCACTGCATGCAGGTAGGTAAGCACATGAATTTACAGAATTTCAGGTCTTACAACATTGCTAGATGAGATTTCATGACCCATGAAAACATTAATCTCTCAAGGTTAAATGACATAGGATTTACCAAAGGTTATAGTGATGAGTAGAAATGAAAAACTGCAAAAAAGAAATAGAAAATGATAAAAACTATATACATTTATGTTACATACACATACACATACACAAACACACATGTACTTTCATAAGATTAGTCTAGAAGACCATGAACAAAACTGTCAAAAATGGTTAGGATATTTCTATTTTCTTTAATAATTTAAAATGTTCTCCAAAGTTTCTTCAATGTTCACATACCCATTTCCATAACTTAATTCTATTATAAAAGTTTACTTTGCCCTAAGACCAAATATTGAGATACTCTTTTGCCTTTTTAGCTGTTTGTTTATAAGATGAACCAAGAGTATTTTAAGACAGCAGTGAAGATTTTTCAGAGAAAAAGTTATTATGCATTCAAAATTTTGCCAGAATGTAGTTTTCTGATGATAGAAGTCAAAATTTATTAGTAGGACATTGAATAATTTTGTTCAAGTCCTCACAAATAGAGAGCTCATCTGGAAATTGTGCTTCACAAGTATACCAGGGAGCTACTGTGAGCATAAGCACAGCAGAGCATTCCATGAACTTTTCCTGATAATGCCATGGCACCTCTTTTATTGAATAGTGCTGATAATACATTTGGTCATCTCTGGGACTTCTTTCTAAGGTAAAATAATTGGTATGATTCCAATGATAAAAAGATCAAGGACTAATGCATGCCTTTAGTGTTCTAACAGAGTTGCCTTCCCCTTAGAAACCCATAATGTTGAATATCACATTTTGGTATTTTTTCTGATGCTCTAATTTATGACTTGGTAAAGGAGAAGGTATTCCTAGAGAGATACTAAATTAATCCATTCCACCAGGGATGGAATAGTAAATTTTTCCCAATAAATATTTTTATATTTAAAAGCATGACACTGTCATGGGAGTAAACATTTTTTGTTGCTTGAAAAAATAGAATAAAACAAAATTTGAAAAGGAAAATGAAATTTCTTCATAAATGTTGTTAATCTTCAAATTATATTCCTTTGTGCATATAATGATTATCTTTATTTATACTTATGTATACATAGTTTTTATCACACTGTATTTTCAGCAAAATTCCAAATTTATTATTAAATATTTATAATTCACTTTGACCTATGTTATATGAGATTTTGTAAAGCCCACAAATTCATGTATTCTGCATTGGCTGGTGCAGCAAATCTAACTTCTTTCTAGGAGTGTGGAACCAGCTGACAAATGAGTGTTTTTGAGACTCCAAAAGGAAAACTTAGTGCAAATTCACCATTCAGTTTTGGCAGTGTCACCTATTTCATCTACACAGCAGATATGTTATTGTATTCAACCACAGCAATATCTGAGCAAACTTGTTTCATTATTTTAGTGTTCTGTCCTTTATTGTGTTAAGGAAACATGAGAGAAGAAAGTAAAATCAATGCAGAGTTGAATACACATTTTAGAATTAATTTAAAGGTCAAAACCTCACTTCTTATTTATTTAAGCAGGAGAAATGTCTTGTGGATCTTAGAACAATCAATGAGAATAAAATCAATTTTTATGTAGCTGTGATGGTTTGAAATTGTATTAGCTTTAAAAATATGTTCTTAAAGCTAATCCATTCCTGTGGATGTGACCCATTGTAAGTAGGATTTTTGGCAGGTAGGTCTTAAGTTGAGGTGTGACCCATCTCTTTCAGAGTGAGTCTAAATCCTCTTACTGAGGTTTTTTATAAGAGTATAAAAGACAAAGAGATGATACAGTAAAAGCCTCAGAGAAGCTCAGAGACAAGGACACACAGAGAAGCAAATAGAAGAAGATGATGAAGTGAGAAACTGGAGCCAACAAAAGTTTAGAGAGAAGGGAAAGACCAGCAGATGTTGCCAAGTGCCTGACCATGTGACAGAGGAGTTGAAGAACACTGAAATCTGGTCTTTGGTGAAAAAGTATCACCTGATGATGCTTTGATTTAGACAATTTTGCAGGTTCAGAACTATTAACTTTAAGCCCCTAAATCCCCATTGTATAAGCCAACCCACTTCTGGTATATTACATTTTGTCAGCTTTAGCACTAAAACAGATTTCAGTAATAGAAGAGCAGGGTACAGCAATTGCAAATAACAAAAATGCTGGAGAAACTTTATAAATGGATAAAGGGAAGATTCTGGAAGAATTGTGAGGCACTTCATAGAAAAGTCCAAGATTGCTTTGATGAGACTGTTGGTAGAAATATGGATGCTAATGATATTTCTGATGAGGCCTTGGCCAGAAAAGATGAATATGCCATTGCAAACTGAACAAAAGGCTATCCTTGTTTTAAAGTGGCAGAATATTTGGCAAAATTCAGTCCTGATGTCAGACGAAAGGTGGAGTTTGAATGTGGCAGGCTTGGATATTTAGCTGAGGATGTTTCCAAATGAAATGTAAAAGTTGCAGCCTGGGTTCTCTTTGCAAGTTATAGTAAAATGTGAGAGGAAAGAGATAAGCTGAGAACTGAACTGCTGGGCAAAAAATCTCAGAAATTGATGGTTTGGAAATTTCTGAGCTTCAGAAAATAAGTCCCCATAGAATAGTGCCCTATGTTGGGATATAACTGAACATGGATCTGGTCAGGCATTTCAGTACAAGTCAGGATTGGAAATGCAATTATCTGGAAAGGATCTGTGGAAGGCCTTGCTCTCTGATGGTTGGACCCCTTTGTAGTGCATGTGAAACCCAACACATTTTTGCAAAATCTGTATGAATACAGCCACTGCCAATCTACACTAAAAGGGACAGAAAAAGAAAGATTGAAGGAAATATGACTTCAAAGGCAAAAAAACATGGAAGCTGATGTCTGGAACAAAGACATATTCTCAGGCAAAGAGAGTGGACCCTACAATGAATGTGGAAAGAGTGAGTATGCCCTGGAGCTTACAGAGGGAGTGCTTTCCACCTCATTGTTCAGAAAATGGGTTACCACTCCAGGGTTCTCAGATGCCTGTGGGATTGAAGAGAGATTGGCTGATCTGTTCTTCAGGAAGAGTGCTGCCTCCCCCATCTTCAGAATGGGTGAAACACATTTGCCTGGAATTGGGTAGAGTCTGGCAACCACCCTGCTGTTCTATAAGGGTTGAGTACATGCTCAGAGATTGTGAAGTGTCCAACAGACAGCCAGATGCTTGAGGAGGATGAACCCTAGAGTTTGGCCATCTCCCCAGTGCCTGATGAGGGTGGAACCTAGAGCCCAGCCAACACCCACAAATGCTTGGAGATGTTGGAGTTTTCACAGCAGTGTTTAGAGAGAGCAAGGTTGCTGTGTAAGCCCTTGGAAAGGGTGGTGCTGCCATTCTATCAAGCCCAGAGGACAAAAGGTCATTCTGCAGATGACTCAGACCTTGAAATATGATGGAGCTTGCTGTGCAGGATTTTGGAACTGTTTAGGACTGGTGTGGCCTGTTTTGTTTCCAATTTCTCCCTGTTGTAATGGGAATATTCACTCTATGATTGTCCCTCATTTGTCTATTGGAGGCACGTAACTTGTCCTAAGTTTCACATGTTCACAGCTGGAAGGGGAATCTCACTCTAGGACAGACCACACCTGTGAATAATTTTGATGAGACTTGGTACTTATTGTTACTGAAATACTTTAAGGCTTTTGCAATACTGTGATGGAATGAATGTATTTTGCATATGGGAAGAACATGACTTTTGGGAGTCTAGGGGGTGGAATGTGATGGTTTGATGCTGTATGTGCCCCAGAAGAGATCATATTCATAAAGCTAATCCATTATTGTGGGTGTGAACCCATTGTAAGTAGACTTTTTTGATGATTAGGATCTTTTTTTTTTGTGTGTGTGTGTATATTATAAATATGTTTATTTTGCTACCCTAAATTTGTAAAAATGGAATTAAATGAATGCTCATAGAAAAAATAGCTAAGAAATTCTTTGTTTTCTATCCCCTAGTTTTCTCTTGTGTCTGGAAAAAAATAAAAGTCAGTTACTTTGGTTAAAGATGATAATTAATATGAACGATTGTACTAGGTATAATAATTATGGAGAAATACAGATATGTATACAAAATAATGGTTATGATTTTCCATTTGTGTTTTAAGAAAGTTGTAATTTATCAAGATAATAAAGTTAATACTATATATACATTTCATGATGATTAGGATCTTAAGTTGAGATTTGACCCACCTCATTTGTGGTGGGTCTCAATCATCTTACAGGAATGCTTTATAAGAGGATAAAAGACAGAAGACACAGAAAAAAGCCCAAGAGAAGCTCAGAAGCAAGGGCACATAGAGAAGATCAGAGAGGAAGCCACTGAAGTCAGAAGCTGCAAGCAAGAAAAAAACCAGCAGACAGGGAGAAATCAACAAATGTCACCATATGCCTGATCATGTGGTAGAAGAGCTGAGGATTGCCAGTAGCCAGTCTTCAGTGAGAAAGCATTGCCTGTTGATGCCTTGATTTGGACATTTTCACAGGTTCAGAATTGTTAATTATAAGATAGTAACTCCCCATTGTATAAGCCAACTCATTTCTGTTATATTGCATTTTTTCAGCTTTAACAAAACAATACAGAGTAAGAGGGAGAGAAAAAAAGAACTATAAAAGTAAACAGATGAGATGACTTTACAATAAATCTGATGTTCCATTACATTTTCAAGGAGCAATGGTACAACCCCCAGTAGATATTGTATTGAGAAATGTGAAGTTACCAGAAAGGAGATATTTGAAGCCACAAAGAGGAATATGATTTAAAAATAAATATAAAACTCCCATTACTACTTAGGTCATAGAAATCTACAAAGAATGTCTCTTCAAACCTGACAATTCCTTCAAACCAGATATCAAATACCAAGGAGGTACAAGCCTCTCAAGAAGATATGGGACAAATGAAGTGCTTCACTTTTGACAGAGAGTGGCAGAAAGATGTGGCTACTATGAAGCAGATTGGGAGAATAAAGAAAATTTTATACAATTGTTAAAGCGAAGTATGGGCTACAGTGCCTATTGGGAAAAGCATTGAGCTCTAGAATCAAGGTTTTGCATTCAGTTTCAGTATATTTCTGCAGGGCTATACCAATTGCTCATGAGAAAAACTGGGGCAGGTAGTAATAACTTCAGACAAGGTCAGTATGCAAACTACATAATACCAAATATCCTCCTTCTCCTTTCTAAATAAATGAGGAACTGATATTACTTCACTAATTATAACTTTATTATTTAGTCTGCCAAATGATGGATAAAATTTATTGAGATAGGCAGTCATGGAATTTCCTACTTTCTGACAGCATCCAGTTGAATTGTAAATACTGGTGCTCCTGTTTGCTAAAGCTGCCAGGAAGCAAAATACCAGAAATTGATTGGCTTTTACAAAAGGGGTTTATTAGGTTACAAATTTATGTTTCTAAGGTCATACACATGTCCACACTAAGACATCAACAAGAGGATATCTTCACTGAATGAAGCCTGATGGTGTCTGGGACACCTCTATCAGCTGGAAAGGCACATGGCTGGTGTCTGCTGTTCCTTTGCTCCTAGGTTGCATTGCTTTCAGCTGCTGATTTCAGTGACTTTCTCTAAAATATCACTGGGTTTCTGTCCTAGCATCTCTCGGTCCTTACTTGTCTCTCTTTTAGCTTCCCCTGGGGACAAACTCTGGATTACATATCTTTGCTTCTCTTCAAACTGTCTCTTTCAGCTTCTCTAAAATGTCTCCCTTGAAGGATTCCAGTAAACTAATCAAGACCCACACTGAATAAGGGGTCACGTCTCCATGGAAAAAGTCTAAAAAGTTCCCACCCACAATTGGGTGGGTCATATCTCCAAGGAAACAATGTAATCAAAGGTCCTCCTCACAATAGGTCTGTCCCCACATGATTGGATTAACAGAACATTGCTTTTGTGGGGGACACAGTAGATTCAAACAGCACACTTGGCTTCCTTATTCTCTTTCCCTAATTAACCAACATGCTGGTTTGGATATATTATGACCCTCAGGAAAAAGCCATGATCTTTTAATCCAATATTGTTGGATATTTGGATTACATTGTTTCCATGGAGATATGACTCACTCAACTGTAGGTGATAAATTTGATTAGATTATTTCCATGGAGGTGTGGTCCTGCCCATTCAGCATGGGTCTTGACTAGTTTACTGGAGTCCTTTAAAAGGAGACATCACAGGCCCAGATTGCTTTCTGATGCTTAGACATTTTGGAGAACACCATTTTGAAACACAACCTGGGAGCAAGCAAAGGCCAGCCACATGCCTTCTCAGCTGACAAAGGTGATCTGGAAACCAATGGCCATTCTTCAGTGGAGGTATCCTCATGTTGATGCGTTAGTTTGTACACTTTTATGGCCTTAGAACTGTAAATTTGTAACTTAATAAACCCCCTTTATAAAATCCAATCCATTTCTGGTGTTTTGCATAATGGCAGCATTAGCAAACTAGAACACCCAACCAGAGACTAAAGTCTATATGCTTTTCCTAACATTGTCTTACATAGAAACTGCACACTTTCCCATGGCATTTATTCTTCCTCAGTGCAATGAGAAATACAATCACATTGTTCAAACAGGTGTTTCTAGTGGTCTATGACTATAGAGCATTGACAGTTACTAGATTAAAATATCTAGTGGATAGGATGTACAGCATGCATGGATACATGATAAATTGTATCATAGGGATGGAATCTATAAGGTAGTGTCCAATGAAATGCTAGAAATAGAACATTAACAAAACACACACACAAGAAACAACAAAAAATTTCAACATATCATCAGTAGTGTCAATAAAGATGGAGAAAGAGTCAGTGAACTTGATGGCAAACTAATAGGAATTAACCAATAAGGAAAGAAATAAAAGAAAAATAGTGTGGTAACAAGTATCCAAGAGCTGTGATAGAGTATCAAACAGTATAGTATACATATACTTAGAGTACTACACAAGAATAGAAGGGGAGTGCTTAAGAAGTATTTAAGGTGATAGTGACCAAATCTTTTCTGAAAATAAGCACAGACATCAAACCTGAAGTCCATCAATGTTAAAGGACACCAGGAGGGTTAAGCACAAATAACAAATCAACTTAACCAATAAAGCACATTTAGACTCTTTGGTTTCACAGCTGAACAACAAAGATAAGTAGTCGATGATGAAGGCAGTCATAATGTAGTACATAACACATATGGCCATGAGAATTACACCAGGCATGTACACATCAAAAATGATCAGAGAGACTTTTAAAATTCTGAAAGATAGAAACAAACTTTGAATGCCCACTGGAAAAGCATTCAAATATAAAAACAAAATAAAGAATTTTGAGAAAATTAACAAACACAAACACACAGAAATAGTTTATAGCCAACAGAATGTTTTCCAAAAATTTTCCAGACAGAAGGAATATGATAACAGAAGGAAGTATGGGTCTACTTAATGAAGTAATGTAAAAATGTAACACTGAAGGTAAATATGTTAAGTATTGGATTTTTTTAAAAAAATACTTTTTAAAAAAAATAATCAACAAAGTGAAAACTTCATTGATTCATTGGAGGTATTGAGTCACCTATAATATAATATTTATGAAAAAATAATGCAAAGATTGGGAAAGATAAATGGAATCTCTGCTATTCAAAGCAAAAATCCCCAGAGCAATAATTGTGAAAATAAAAAAAGATAAAATTGACAAATTAGGAACAAATGAAGGGATAACATTATAGTTACCCACAAATACTAAAATGATAGAATGAAATGCTATATGTATCCTTTTGCTGTTAAATTTCATAATTTAGAAGAAATGTATGATTCCTTAAATATGCTAACACAGGAAAAATGGGCAACCTGAATAGCCTTATATCCATTCATGAAAATGAATTTTTCCTTAAAAATCATCCATATGAAAAATATGTGGGAATTCTTTTCACAATGTGAAAACAACACATTTCTCTCAGACTGAAATGTAAACAGAGTGCTATGTGAGGTCTCTTCACCCATGCAGAAGAGGACAAACTTGAGGGAGATAGTACAGCAACAACATAGAAGAAACCTGGGTCCCAGAATTACCTTGTGGAAAAGAGCCACCTGCAAACCCTATTCAGCAAAAGTCTGCACTGTTACATGAGAGGATGACTCTTTCCCCTTTGTTGAGCCACAGTGTTTCTGAATTCCTTTCTCACACAAGGTCAGCCTGTACCTAATACATTTCTCTCTGCAGCCCAATCATATTGCCTGATAAATTGTTCCTTCTTTTGCACAGTTCTTTCTTTCTGTAAATAGAATTATACATGTGTTGGGAATGATTTGCCTGGTATTGCCAAAGTCACACTGCGTTCTCTCAGCTTATTTAAAGAATGCCTGACAGGAATATACACCTCTCACAGACCCCTATTGTTTTTTTTACTTTTAAAATATATAATAAAGAAATTATTCTATATTTTCTCTGAAAAGAATATTTTATTCTTTTAGAAAAACAGACATATCATAGAGTGGTGATGAAGAATGTGAACTCTAATGTCTGACTATGTGAGTTAAAATGTGACCTTGTCCTTGAAGCTGTTGCCTAATCATGAACAAGTTCTGTAATCTCTCTGTGCCTGTTTCATCATGTGTAAAATTCAGTCATTCAAATACCTTTATTGAGGCACTCTTCTAGGTGCTGGGGATACAGAATTGAAGATAATAGGCAAAAATATTGTGCTTATAGAGCTTTCACAGTGGAGGAAAATAGAGAACAGATCAAAGGCAAAGGAAAATATATAGAATTTTAGATGAGCAGTTTGCTGCGGAAAACAAATGCAGCAAGGACAAGGGATGGGGCATGTGTGATTTTAAATAGGCTTGTAAAGTAGTAAGGTATGGTCTTATGAGGAGGAGAATGAGAAAAGATTCATGCAGTTATCTGGGAGAAGGGAATTTTGAGAAAAAGAAAAAATGAAAAAGTTCAGGCAACATCAGGACTAACAGCTATAAGGAAGTGTGAGGAGACCACTGTGGCTGCTCCAAAGTGAGAGTGACAAGCTCAGTTACAAAGGATGAGTTCATAGGCACAAGGAGGAGGGACATGATCATTTTGGATATGGAGGCTTTGTAAAAATATTTAATTTTACTATTAGTATGATGGGAAATTTTGTAGGTTATCTGAAAAAAAGTGACAAGATACAACTTAGTTTATTACTAGTATCACTCTGGTTCCTACATTAAGATTAAGCTCAATGGGAATAAGGCAGAAAACAGGGAAACAATATAGAAGGCTTCATCAACAATCTAAAGGATGAGATGATGGTTTTCTCAGAAAGGGTGGTGGAAGAATAGGTCTTGAAAAATGGTAACACTCAAAATATTTTCTGTACAGAGAATCACTATGATATGCTGATGAACTAGATGTGAGGTATGAGATATAGAGAAAATTTCAGAATGACTTTTAGGTCTTTGACCAAACAAATAGATGGATGGCTTTCCATGAATTGAAATTAAATTTTAAATATTGCCACTACATATTTGAGAGTTATCTTGTGAAGATAAGCCAGGTAAATCATAGACCTCAAACCATTTGATTATGCTTGGGCACTCAGTAGGTGCTCAATAAACATAGTTTATTTTTGCCATTATTATATAAAATCAATAATTTGTGTGCCGGTTTGAATGTATTATGTCCCCCAGAAAAAGCCATATTCTTTGGTGCAATCTTGTAGGGCAGACAGAATAGTGGGGATTAAGTTGGAATGTTTGGATTAGGTTGTTTGCATGGAGATGTGCCCCACCCAGCTGTGGGAGGTGACTCTGGTGGGATACTCCCATGGAGGTGTGGCCCCACCCATTCGGGGTGGGCCTTGATCAGTGGAGCCATATAAATAAGCTGGCTCAAGGAGAGGAAAGAGAGTGCAGCTGGGAGTGATGTTTTGAAGAGAAGCAAGCTTGCTAGAAAGGAACGTCCTGGGAGAAAGCCGTTTTGAGGCCGGAGCTTTGGAGCAGACGCCAGCTGCCTTCCTAGCTAACAGAGGTTTTCCGGACAACACTGGCCATCCTCCGGTGAAGGTACCCGACTGCTGAGGTGTTACCTTGGATGCTTTGTGGCCTTAAGACTGTAACTGTGTAGCAAAATAAACCCCCATTTTATAAAAGCCTATCCATCTCTGGTGTTTTGCATTCCGCAGCATTAGCAGACTAGAACAATTTGCAAACAAAAACTATTGTTCATAATTTGTCATACAGTATTCTAGTCTTATTTTCTTCATCAATTGATGAAGAAATTACAATACATAGAATTGTGACATAACACCAGAACAAAAGGATTTCAAATGTGGTAATAAAGGAGAAATTCTAGGCTGTGTATGTATTGTTAGAATAAAAAACAGAGTGTACAATACAAGCATTGAATCCTAATGTAAACCATGCAATATAATTAATAACACAATCGGAATAATGTTAACATAATAATGTAAGGTGTTAAAAACAGGGGGATGTGTAGAAGATCTGCAGTTTACACATGAATTTTCTCTAATCCTTCAACTTTTCTAATACAAATAAATAAATGAAAATATAAACATATAAATAAATAAAGAAGCAAGCATCTTTTGGGGACTTCAGAGCAAAAATTAAAAAAAAACCAGACTATATTTTACATAAAATATGATATGCCCTGATATAAACAGGGATAAGAGGGAAAAAGCAAATAGTCTAGTGTTTTTATACTGCTCAAAGATTATGTCACACATATTTAATAACACCATAATTACTCATTAGAATATGAGGGTACTGTATTCTTAATTTAATTAAAAATTAAGAATTTCCTGAACTTCTTACTGTTTACATAATTATAGAATTTGTTGATCATTGTTGCCATCACATATCAGCTTTTTTTTCATTCAAACTGAATTTACACACAAAAAATATAACTATTACTGGTTTTTAACCACAGATCACAGGACGGTAGGGTTTTCAAATATTTAGCAGGTAGACACATAAGATATTACCACATGAAGATTTTTAACCTGATGAATTTACATAACTTCAGGTAATAAAATACTGCAGGATGAGAGACTTGATTTCACCCATATACCAAGAAAACATTCATCTCCCAAATTTAAATGACAAAGCAATTAGCGAGCATTATACTGATAAGTGTAAAATGAAAACTGCAAAAGAATAGTAGAAAAAGAGAAAAAATTGGAACATTTATGTAATGTAAACCTACAAATAAGAAAGTATTGGTCTAGAAGTCCATGAAAAAACTATCAAAAATGGTTAGGATATATTTATTTTCTTTAATATTTTAAAGTATTTACCAAATTATCTTTTATGTTAATATATACTTTTTTTCTATAACTGAATTCCATCACAACATTCTCCAATGGTCTAACTAATGTTTGAAATGCTGTTTTTCCTTTAAAGCTATTTGTTTATCAATAAGATTAACCAAAAGTAGTTATGAAACATGAGTGAATATTTTCATACCAAAAAACATTGTACATCGAAAATTTTGTAAGACTGTAATTATTCTGATGATGATAATCACAAATTAACACTACTGCATTAAATTTTTCATATTCAAATTCTGATTTAATCTTTACAATAACTCTGTGGATTATTACTTTTCTTTTACAATTAAGGAAACAGAGACAGACTTTCAGTGACTTACCAATGGAAAATCTCCTGAAAAGCTGGCAGATCTAGAATATAAACCAGGGATTGTCATGTCCAAAGCAGCACTATTTTTGACTCTACTATATCTCTTTTCCACAAAATAAATGGAATAACTGAAAGTCCTCTCCATAATAAAACTCTGTGAAATTGGAATGTATAGGAATTTCTATGCTACAGTTTGAAAGATTATGCAAAAGCTTTTTCATATTAGTTGATCTTAAATACATATATTTAGACCAAAGGTATAGCATATATTGTATGGCTTCCTATTATTATGGAGCTTTCTGAACATATTCTTGGAAATATTATAGATCATGTATGGTGATGTAGAGGATGGCCCAACAGAAATATAATTAAAGTATGCATGATTTTAGAGAAAAATACCCAAATAGGACAGAAATAGCCAAATAGGAAGGAAACTAAAAATGAGGCTTAATGTTCAGCATCCCTGTCATTTCAATTGCCTGGAGCCCTCTCTCTTCTGTGTGACTCTAATGAGAGCATTTTTTACTTCTTTGTTCCTAAGACTATAAATGAGAGGATTAAGCATGGGGGTCACAATAGTATAAAACACAGAAGCCACTTGATACTTTCCCAAGGAGTAAGACTTCTTTGGCTTTAAATAAGTAAAAATCATAGTGCCATAATAGATGGTGACTCTCAGGAAGTGGGAGGCACAAGTAGAGAAGGCTTTGTGCTTTCTTGAAGCAGAATTAATTTTCAGAATAGTAGACAGAATGGACCCATAGGAAACAGAGATTGGAATAAGAGACACCATTATGTTTAAAGAAGCTACAATGAATACCATGATTTCAATGTCATGAGTGTCAGTGCAGTACAGGATGAAAATTGGGGTTAAGTCACAGAAAAAGTGATAGATTATATTGGATTTGCAGAAATGTAAACTGTTCATATAAACAATATTGACTGATTCACTGAAGGCAATCATGTAGGACCCAGTGATGAGGGCACAGCAGAGTCTCCTGGACATAACAACTGGGTAATTTAGAGGATTGCAGATAGCTACATAGCAGTCATAGGCCATTGAAGACAAAAGGAAAAATTCAGTGACACACAATAAGAAAAAAAAAGACATCTGGGTGTAGCAGCCCATGAATGAAATATACTTGTTGGAAGTCAGTAAGTTCTGTAGGGTTTTAGGTGTGATGACTGTTGAGTAACAGAGATCAAGAAATGACAGATGACTGAGGAAAAAATACATGGGTGTGTGAAGCTGTAGATCAAGGTGAATTATCAGTATCATACCTGCATTCCCCAGCACAGTAATCAGGTATATCAGGAGAAACAGGGTAAAGAGGACCCATTGGAACTCTTCAGAGGCTGTTAGTCCCATAAGGATGAAGTCAGGCATATCTGTCTTATTCCTACTTCCCATAGAGTTCACTGTTGTAAACTGTTGAGAAATCAAAGGTGATACTTAGTACAAATATCTCAAATGGTATTTATTTTGTGACTTACCTGGCATTAAAAAAAATAGATTCTAGATTCTAGAAATTCATAAGAGCAGTTTACAAAATATGGCTGAAAAGAATGAATGTGACTGACCAATATAAATTAGGCATAAATTATCATTTGCTGTTATATAATAGAAGCTCATTAAAATGAACTTGACACTATATTAAATATATATTAAAATGAACTTGTCACTGCTATAAATTCTTCCCCTTATTTACCTATTTATCCAGATGGTACTAATATATCCTAGGTAGTATTATTGTACAAAATATTTAGAAAATGGAAAAGGCACAGAAACTTAACTTATCCAGTAGCAATCACTTAGTGCTGTTGGCTCTATGAGTCTATGAAGATTATATGAGTCCAGAGATCATGCTCATCACAGTCTATTCCTACTTAAAGTTACTTTCAGAAAAGCAGAAAAAAGGTACTAGTTGTGTATCCAAAAATGATAGAGATTTATGCATCATTTACTGTACTTTTCTTTTAATATTATTTAAAAGAAATGACAGACCAGAAATTAAAAATTCAAGCAAGTTCCTTGGAAAGTATTAATATTATAGCACACACATTACTATTAATTTTCAGAAGATATGCTTTTTTAAGGGATTATTTAAAATGAAATTTCTCCCCAAAATTTCATTTGAATATGCATACCATTCTTGATGAGTGTAATTACATCAAATCTTTATTTCCATTTCTACTAATCATGGCATTATTTAATGCCTACAGGATATGTAGGTGCATATACATATTTTTCTAATAATAACCAAATTTCTCTTAGAAAAACTAAAATGCTAACTTTAAGAATAATACTCACAATGAGCCAAAGTTGGTGAGAAACTACTTCCAACATTACCTCTCTAAAAATACATCAACCTCAAATATTCTCACAAATGAAATAGGTAAACTGTTTAAGGAGCCTGAAACAATAAAATATGTGTAATCCTTCAAGATAACTTACATTTACATTTTTGTGTATGAATTTCTGTTTTGTTCTGAGGTAAAATGCATCAATCTAAAGATTTTGTTCAGGTCCTGGTCAAATAGAAAGCTCACTTGAAAATTATGTTTCACAAGTATACCACAGAGCTACTTGAACACAATTAGAACAGAATATCCCTTGCTTTTCAGCATGATAATGCAACAACATCTCTTATATTGAATATTACTGATAATGCAACATTTGGTCATCCCTGGAACCAATTTCCAGGGTAGATTACTTGGAATAATTCCAAGAATAAAAATTCAAGGACTAATGAATCCATTTTAGGTCTGTAACTGAGAGTTGCCTTCCCCATAGGGAGCACATAATGTTGAGCAATATATTTTGGTTTTCTGCCTGATGAGCTCATTTATGATTAGGTAAAAGGAGAGGTATTTCTAGACATATACTTCATTAATTCATAGCTGAAAGGCCAGATTGTGACCACTGGGGATAGAATAGCATATTTTTCAAAATGACACTTTTTCATATTTAAAATGTGGCACTGTCATGGGAGTAAACATTGTTTGTTGCACAGAAATTAGAATACAACAAAATTAAAAGAGGAAAATGAAATGTTAATCTTTAAATGTATTTTCTTCCAATTATTTTCCTTTCTGAGTTTAATGCTTATTGTTAGGTATACTTATGTGTTTACATAATTTTTATCACACTGGATTTTCAGCAATATTCTGATTGATTATGAAATATTTATGATACACTTTTACCTATATCAGACTTTTTTAAAGCCTGCAATTTCATGTATTTTTCATTGGGTGGTACAGCACAACCAATTTCTTTCTAGGAATGTGCAACAGCTGATTAATGGATGTTTTTGTGGTCCCAAAAGAGAAATAAATGATGGAGTTTTACCATTAAGTTTTGGCACTGATATTTAATACATATACACAGCAGACATAATATTGTATTAACCAAAACAGTGTTTTTTTTGCAATTTATTTCTTTGTTTTAGTGGACTGCTTTTATTGTGTTTAAAGTAACATTAAGGAAGAAAGTAAAAATCAATGATGAGTTAAGTAAGCATTTTACAATTAACTTAATGGTCAAAACCTCACTTTCTCTCTACACCAGGTGAAATATCTTGTGAATCTTACATTAATGAGCAATAATAAATTTTCTGTAGCTTTATAAACTCATACAAGGAAAACTATATACATTCCAGAATTTTAGGAGACAAAGTTGATAGTATGCATCAAGGTGTTAAAAAATGTTATATGTTTGAAGAATTTTGAAAATACAATTCTTGTCAACACCAGAAATTCAGAAATACTGAGAAAAGTTTCCTTGGAGATATAAAGCCAGCATCAATTTATTTCACAAGAGATGTCCTCTGGGTTTATTCCAAAGTAGAGACTGATGGAGATTTTCTATGTTAATTCCACCTGAATAAGCTATGCTTACAACTTTCAAAATCACCATGTATGAGTTTTTCATCAAAGCTTTGAAATCCATTTTTATATTTATTAATTGTGCTTTCAAATAATATTAGTAAAAGTTGAAGAAATGATAGTTCTTAAAACTAAATTTATGACTAGTATTTTTTGCTGAATTTTTGTTGGTGAGAATCCAGTATGTCATCTCTAATAGTAAATAATTTGGGGGAAGGATCAGAAGTAAGAATCAGAATGGAAATATGACTACTTTGTCCAATATTTCAAGAATATTAGAACTTTATCCCTGACAATTATTGAATGTCAGGATTTTTATACATTTCTGAAAAATCAGCTCTATTGTATTTTATCTTGTCCTTCATATCCCTGGAATACACAAGACTACTTTTTCTAATAGTGCTATTTTGCACCAAAGTTTTTATATGCTCACATTTACAGATATATATTTGTACATCTTTTACTGTTCACCTATTTCCTACAGACATCATATAGTTGGGCCTTATGTTCTAATAGAGTCAATTATACTGACTTTTAATTGGGGTGTTTAGTACACTTACATTGACAATCAATATTTATGTGTTATTTAAAAATTCAAATATTTTTAAAATTCTGAATCTTCCCTCCTGGCTTCTTCTTGGTTATTAACAAGCTTAATATTAAATTTTATCCTTTCTGTTGGATTATTTTAAACAGTTTTCATTCTATTTTATTTCTAGTATTTTTCTAGCAGATATAATTCATCCACTTAAAATATTTTAGTACATTTATCATTATTATGATTGCTTCTAGACAACCAAGATGGGACACTCCAGAGATCTGTATGCCAACAGAATCTTTTAAGTTTAATAATAACTGTCAGTGTTACCTTTTTCAAAACTTCACAAAAGAGATAAAAGGATTCCAGTAACTGGGTGAGTGATAAATCAAGAAAATTCAACTTAAAACTGATAGCCAAAGCAGATCTGTTCCCTGTATCTCCTGTGTGCTCTCTGTGGGGCCCTGTTTCTGTTTTATAATGAGTAGAGTAACATTGTGGCACAATGAGGTGCATTTAGGTGCCAACATATCCAGTGATAGCTTGAAAACCAGACAAGGACACTCATTTCTCTCTCCCTCTCCCAGTACTTGCCCTGCAGACAAAAAATAAATAAATAAAAGCATACAGAGAGCAAAACAGTGTAATAAACAATAAAAATGCAGCCTGAGGCAAAGTATTCCTGCCTATAAAATATATAATTGAGCACCCTGAAGGTGGGAAAACCTTTTCTGTAAGGATAGAAGAGACATTCCAATTCCCATAAACAGGAGAAATCCTGAGGCCAGGACAAAAGCCCATTATAAGACACAGGTTTAAAAAGAAGGATAGGTCCCCACACTTTTGCTTCTGGCTGATCATGTTGATGAGAGTTAAACTCTGAAGAAGAACACCAGCTAACACAGAGCCAATTTTCAAAGACAGGGAAAGGTTTTCTGCATTGCTTTGCATGTTTTGCTTAGCTCCTGACACTCAAGAATATATTTGTCATATCACTAGCTGGATAGAAACTTAACTAACAGCCAACCTAGGGATTACATCCCAAAGTTAAACATTAAAATATTAAAATATACAGTGGGCAAAAAAGGTTTATAGACAAAGACACAACAAATACTAATCCATCCAAAAGAACAAGAAAAAATTCAGAAATCATAAAAAGAGATGACCACATGTGTATAGACAGAAGAAAAAAGCAGTGAACCTGAAGACAATAAAATTGAAATGATTGAGGCTGAATACCAGAAAGACAAAACAGATGAAAACAATGAACAGAGCCTAAGACCTGTGGGACACCTTAAAAAATACTGGTTTATCATGATGGAGTCATAGAAGAAGAAGAGAAAGAGATGTGAGGAAAATTCAAAGAAATAATTGCAGAAAAATTCTCAAATTCAGTGAAAAACATGAATGCACATTCACTTCATCTAAATAATACTAACAAGAAAGACTTGAAGAGAAATATGCACAGACACAACATAGTCAAACTATCAAATATAAGGTAGAATTCTGTAAGTTGCAAGAGGAAACCAACACATTATATAAAATTCTGTCCCTATATAATTTAGTGCTGGGGGATCTAAGATGGCAGCATAGAGAGGAGTGGAAGCTAAGTAGTCCCCCTGGAACAACTAAAAGAAAAACCAGAAACAACTAGTATGTAATACAGAATAACTGCAGGAGGACAGACGTGAACATCCAATCATCATACACCAACCTGA
Organism: Choloepus didactylus; assembly: GCF_015220235.1. Taxonomy (NCBI): domain Eukaryota; kingdom Metazoa; phylum Chordata; class Mammalia; order Pilosa; family Megalonychidae; genus Choloepus; species Choloepus didactylus. Next base: position 10,033,086 of record NC_051332.1, read on the forward strand.
TTTGGGAGGAATGCCCAAGATCACAGCACAAAATCTGTAAGTAAGAACTGTGGATCCAATTCAGGAGACCCCTCCTCCATAGCCCAAGTTACAAAGCCTTGTGGTGCCAGAGAGAAGCTTTCTCCCAGTGAGTAAATATAGCTCAGCTGAGCTCCAACTGGGGTTTTAATTAGTGAGTGTGAACTGCTCACTATGAGGTGTGAATCCCCAACAAGTAGACAGAGGCTTTGGGTGATGACTAACCTTGGAAAGCCAGAGGTTCTCCTTGGACTAGCTCTGTTCCTTTTTCAATTCAGTGGAGAAAGCTTCAGCCATTTTGAGTTACCAGTTCTGTGACCCAGACAAGGGTGTGGCACAGGCAGAGAGAGACCATTGAAATGATAATGACCTCCCCTGTAAGGCATCCATCTTCTCTAAAGAAGAAAGGGGTGGCACCCAGCTTTACTGCCTGCCTTTCATTCAGAACTTACACCAGTCAAGAATTATAGGCTTAATCTTTGCATCAGGCAGACAGTGTCCCTGCATGGCCCAGTGGCCTGGGGCTTAGCTTGAGGGATGATGTGCACAGCCCTTCCCTCAGCAGAGGTCCTGGAAGATCACAGCTGAGAAGGGGGGCCCTGCTTGGAAAACACAGGGATGCTATGTCAATGCCAGTGGTATGTGGGTCAGTGACAGAAAATCTGGGGCAAAACCTGAAATGAAGGCTTAGACTCTTGTGGTGTCCTTGAATCTCTGGAAACCTGGGGGATTTGAATATTAAAGCTGCCCTTCCTCTCTGGCCACCCATACACACACCCCACATTCAGGGTGGAGGGCTCCAGCAACACACCCAAACTGAGTTCTCCAATGGAACCCCACAAGAATCATTTCCCCACACACCACAGACACAGGGTTGGGGAGAACTGACTGAAGGCATATAGGTGACTTGCAGATGCCATCTGCTGGTTAGTTAGAGACAGTGTATGCCAACAAACTGTGTTTATGAAAAATTAGATTGGTATCTTTTTTTTACAACTTGAAAGAACCCTATCAAGCAAAGCAAATGCCAACAGGTCAAAAACAACAGAAAGTCTTAATGCATATGATAAAACCAGATGATATGGAGAATCCAACTCCAAACTCCCAAATCAAAATATTGGAAGAAACACAGTACTTAGCAAAATTAATCAAAGAACTACAACTGAGGAATGAAAACATGGCAAAGGATTTAAAGGACATCAAGAAGACCATGGCCCAGGATATAATCAAAATAAAGAAGACCCTAGAAGAGCATAAAGAAGACATTGCAAGAGTAAATTAAAAAAAGAAGATCTCATGTAAATAAAAGATACTATTGGCCAATTTAAAAAGACCCTGAATATACACAATACAAGATTAGAGGAAGTTGAACAATGTCTCAGTGTCCTAGAAGTCCACAGAACAAAAAATGAAAGAACAAAAGAAAGAATGGAGAAAAAAATTGAAAAAATTGAAATGGATCTCAGGGATACAATAGATAAAATAAAACATCCAAACTTAAGACTCATTGGTGTCCCAGAAGGGGAAGAGAAGGGTAAAGGTCTAGAAAGAGTATTCAAAGAAATTGTTGGGGAAAACTTCCCCAACCTTATACACAATATAAATACACAAAGAATAAATGTGCAGTGAACTCCAAATAGAATAAATCCAAATAAACCCACTCTGAGACATATTCTGATCAGACTCTCAAATACCGAAGAGAAGGAGCAAGTTCTGAAAGCAGCAAGAGAAAAGCAATTCACCACATACAAAGGAAACAACATAAGACTAAGTAGTGACTACTCAGCAGCCACCATGGAGGTGAGAAGGCAGTGACATGACTTATTTAAAATTCTGAGAGAGAAAAACTTCCAGCCAAGAATACTTTATCCAGCAAAACTCTCCTTCAAATTTGAGGGAAAGCTTAAATTTTTCACAGACAAACAAATGCTGAGAGACTTTGCCAATAAAAGTCCTGCCCTACTTCAGATTCTAAAGGGAGCCCTACCAACAGAGAAACAAAGAAAGGAGAAAGAGATATAGAGAATTTTAACAGACATCTATAGTACCTTACATTGCAAAGCATCAGGACACTCATTTTTCTCTAGTGATCACGGATCTTTCTCCAAAAGGGACCATAAGCTGGGACATAAAACAAGTCTCAAGAAATTAAAAAAAAAAAAATTGAATATACTCAAAGCACATTCTCCAACCACAATGGAATACAAATAGAAGTCAATAATTTTTGAACTGTAACTCCACTATTTACTTCCTACGTGATATAAATGACACAAACTCTAATGAGAAATCAGTGGTTTTGAACTCAGTGTAAAGTATGTAATTTTAGACAACTATTTAAAGGTGTGGGAATGCAGGACTATAGGAACATAGTTTATGTGTCCTATTGAAGTGAAGGTGGTATCAAAAATAAACAAGATTGATATGGGTTTAAGAGGTTAATTTTAACCCCCACAGTAAACCCAAAGAAATTATCAGAGAATATAACCATAGAGATGAAATGCAGAGTTTGGGTTCAGAGAAATGGGGGAAGGGGTAATGGGGAGTTAAGAAATGAGTGTGGAGTTGCTGTTTGGGGTGAAGGGAAATTTCTAGTAATGGATGGTGGGAAAGAGCATTACAACATTCTAAATGTGATTAATCCCACTAATGGAAGGCTAGGGAGGGGGTGGAATGGGAAGATTTAGATGCTATATATGTTTCCACAACTGAAAAAAAAAGTCTAAATAGATGATGATTGAATGCCAAGGATGAACTTGGATGGGATTGGAGAATAGAGGACAGGTGGCTTAAAGGGACACAGTTGAGACATAAGGTAAAGGAAATATAGAATGTAAGCTTTGTATCATTGTTGAATCTCTTGTACTTCATAGCGGCGCTTAATGGGATTGCATTAAAGAATGTCCTTGTTCGTGGGAAGTGTATATGTGAATTATAGTGTATGTTCAAGGATGTGTGCAGCTAATTCTCATATGTTCAGAAGACAGAGCAATAGATGATGGATGATAGATAGGGAGGGAGGGAGAGAGGGAGGGAGGGAAAGAAACAGTGATGTGACAGTATGTTAAAGTTGGTGGATTGAGCTATCAGGGGAGGAGGGTCAGGGTATGATGGAATTCTTAGTATGGGGTTAGTATTGTCTTTGCAACTGTTTCTATAACTTTGAATTTATTTCAAAAGAAAAAAAAAAGAGATAATGGAGGGGAAAAATTTAGTGCCAATTTCTCATCTGACACTATAGTAGCAACAAGTCAGTGAAAGGAAATATTTTAGCTTTGAAATAAAATAATTTCAATTGACAATTTTATATCCAGCAAGACTGTCTTAAAAATGAGGGTGAGATTAAGACTTCCCCAGATAAAGAAAAGCAGAAGGAAATTGTCACCACTTCACCTGTCCTACAAGCAAGGGTAAAGGGAATTTGCTGAGTAAATGGATAGGACACCAGAAGCAGGATAAAGGAAGAAAGATTTCTGGTAAAGGTAACCATACTGGTAATTATAAACCCAGTATTATTATATTGTAAATTTGTATTTAACACCTCTTTTTATTTGTACACATTCTAAAAAGCAAATACTTTAAATGTAGTGAGAAATAGATTGGAATATATAACATATACAGATAAACTATGAAAATATTAAAACACAATGGTGGGGAGATGGAGGAGTAAGGAACAATGTTTGTGTATGTTATTTGTTTTGGTTTGCTAAAGCTGCTAGAATGCAATATACCAGAAATGGGTTGGCTTTTTCAATGGTGATATATTAATTTACAAATTTACAGTGCCAAGGTCATGAAAATGTCCAAAATAAGGCATCACAGGAAGGTACTTCCTGTGAGGAAAGGCTGTTTTTCTCCAGGGTTCCTTTGTCACATGGGAAGGCACATGGTGACATCTCCTAGGCCCTGGCTTCAAAATGGCTCTCTTTCTTTCTGTAGATCATTCTTGCTTCTCCCAGAGCACTTACTTCCTAAGTTTTCTCTCTCTATGTGTTCTCTTAAAGGACTCCATTAAAAGATTAAGACTGTTCTGGTTTGCTAAAGCTGTCAACAGAAAAAAAAAATACCAGAAATTGACTTTTATAAAGGGGAGATATTAGGTTACAAATTTACAGTTATAAAGCCATAAAAGTTTCCAAACTAAGGCATATACAAGAGGATGCCATCACTGAAGAAAGGCCAATGACAACTGAGGTTGCTCTGTCACATGGGAAGTTACATGGCTTGCTGTATACTTGTTTCTCATCAGGGAAAAGTCTGGATTATATTTCTTAGCTTCTCTCAGCTTCTCCTGGGGACAAACTCTGTATTATATATACAAGCTTCTCAACAAATTGTCTCTCTCAGTTTCTCTGCCTTTTATCCTCTCATAGACGACTTCAGCAAGGCTACTAAGATCCACTTTGAACAGGGAGCATCACATCTCTATGAAAACAACCTAATCAAAATTTCCCATCCACAAAAGGTGTGCTCTCACAAGAATGGATTAAAAGAACATAGTCTTTTATGGATACAGAAATGACTCAAACCAGCAAAAAGACCCATCTTGAATTTGGTGGGTCACATCACCATGTAAACAACCTAAGCAAAATGTCCCACCTACATGAGGTCTGCACCCATAAAAATGGATTAAAAGAATATGGTGAGAGGGGGAGTGCAAGATGGTGGCATAGAGTGGTGTGAAATTTAGTTAGTCCTCTAGAGCAACTAGTAAGTAACCAGGAATAACTAGTAAATAATGTGGAACAACTGTTTGGAGACATCTGTGAATGGACACACATCATACAGCAGCCTGGAAAGGGTGGAGCAGCTGAGATTGTAGCACAGAATTGTAAGTAAAGCTCCACTAACCTGGGACTGGCACCTCTCCCCCTTCAGACAAGGCAGGGCAAGCTGAAACACTGCCATACGAGAAAAAGAAACAGATCACAGGGAAAGTAACTCAACCAAGCTCCAATTGTGATTTTAATTAACATATTTGGACTACTGAATACAAGCTACAAGCACAGAGCAGGAAGGGAAGCAGATTCCTTCCAGCAGGGAGGAGGCAATTTGTATCTGACAGTGGGTCTTAGGAGAGTGACAAACTTTCCCATGAGGTCTCTAGACCCTCTGCTTTCCCTATCTAACCCAGCAGGTGGCACTTGTCAGCCTGCAGCTCCCCACCAGCATAAAGATGTGAGGACTACAGTAAAAGAAATAATGCCCAAACTGATTCAGTTGTCTACATCTTAACTAAAAATAAAATCTTTAAAAGATTCTATTTAAAATGGATTCACACCCAAAATACTGAATTAAGGTTAAGAAAATGCTTTGGTGTGTAAATAATTCAATCCTCAGTGAATATTATAGTTTTGATTGTTGTATTTAGGTATTTGATCCAATTTCAGTTAATTTTTGTGTATCATGAAAGGTAGGGAAAAAGATACATAGATAAGGAAAAAGATACATAGATAGATAAAAACAGAGACTTTTGGAGATGACTGACCTCAGAATACAGGAAGACCGCTGTGTTCCAAGAAAACTGAGGGTCTGGGAACTGGCTCTGAAAAGGGTTCTTTCCTTTTTTTCCATTTTTTTTCTCTCATTCTAAATAGCCCATTGAAGAAAGCCTCAGGCATCTTCAATTCCATGCTGACCTAGGAAAATGTGGAGTTAGCAGAGCCAAAAAGACAAAGGAGAAATTCAAATGGAGAAGATAACACCATTGGAGGGGTAACTTCCCAAAGAAAAGGGGGGGTGGGATGAGCTCAAGTGACTTCCCTCCCTCAGAGAATTCAGACCCCAGGGCCTGGGGAAAAGCAAACAAACCAACCAGAAAAAACTTAACCTTGGCTTCTGACACTCCAGGCTCCTCACCAGGTCAGGCTCCACTGTGAATTAAAGGGACCACACATCTTTATGTTGGTGGGGAGCTGCAGGCTGACAAGTGCCACTGCTGGGCTAAATAGGGAAAGCAGAGTCTAGAGACCTCATTGGAAAGTTTGTCACTCTCCTAAGACCCACTGTCAGGGAAACCTAACTCTGAGTACACAGACTCCTCCAAAGACCTGAGCCCCTCTGGTCTGGGAAAATCTGATTGGGGCATTCAAGGAAACCAGATGACTTGATAAGAGAAAATAAAAAAATTCACACTAGGAAAAATGAAGATATATATACAAAGAAGGATATTGGTATACTAACATGTCCCAAGTATAATTTTTGTTTCTATCATTGTATTGCATTTATTTTAAACATTATTTATAAGCTACATCACACAGGTATCCAAAATCACCACTTTATAATAAGGCAAGTAAAGTTTCATGAAAGCAAGTGACCTGAAATAATTTCTTTGCTTCATGCATTGAACAAGTTTGCATTAATGGGTTACCTTCAATGCATTTGATTAAAGATTTCAAATATCATTAACAGTAATCTTCATTTACTCCATGTATCTTCCTTGGGGTATTGCTTATTGCTGCACTGCCCTGGGTTTAAATTTTACCTCTCTTGTCACCCTGTTACAGTTACACAAATTGACATCCCTCATATTCACTTTCAAATACAGGAATCTGCTGAGTCTTGTGTGCACAAGCAACTACACTCCATATCATGTGTTTCTGAATCTTTCCCATTAGTCTAAATATTAATCCCCATACCCCAGTGTGGCTAATATACAGAAGGAAAACCCGAGTTAAGAAACATCGTGGAAAAAATCTCACTGGGACTCAAAGCTTTGGAGGAGACAGTGTCAGCCCAGGATCCAGGGAGGCACAAAATTCTTGTAGGTGCTTGGAATGCCCTTGTGCAAATTATGCTCAATATCTCCTACCTCACAATAGGCATCAGGTTGCTAAGCAAAATGGCTCTATCCCAAAGGCTGCCCTGTGGTCTGAAAATATAATGGGATCTCCAAATGTGCAGGTGATGTTGGAGGTGTTGTGGCCTGTGCACTTTGTTGTAGGTATTTGAGGATTATTCTGCAGTCCCAAGAATCACCTGCAGCCCTGATGGATTTTGAGGGTTAGACTCTCCCTGGATGAAGCTACACAGGAATGCCCAAGGGTCAATTCCAATAGGGAGTGGGGTAGGGGGAACTTTAATGAAGTGACCCTGGTCAAGTGTGGGCCTGCCTTTTTTCTCCAATGGCACAGAAATTACTGCTGTATCTAATACAAGCAACTTGGAATTCCATGTGCTCACTTAGCAGAGCCTATGATGAGGTAAGCCCATGTGCAGTCAAAGAAACCATGTTAAGTCAGGGAAATTTGGACAACTATGTGGTGTCTGCCATGTCCACTGTTTATAGCTGACATGAGAATTGGCTCATGGTTGTCTTAGTGGAGTGATTTATTGCTCTACTTATGACTGCCATAAATCATTATGGGCCTAAATGCTGAGTGAGTCATGGTGGTCCTGTGATAAGGATAACACAAGATATATGGATAGGCTAACATTTCTTGTGTTGAATCTGTTGGAGGTATGATTGTGGACAGCTATAGAGACCCCCAGAGGGTAGGCATGATGGTGTACACTGAATGATGTTTGTTACTTGGTCCAGGAATTATCATTGCACTGAGGGTTATCTCTGCCATGTGAGCCAACATTCCTGGCTCTGTCAGTTATAATGATACACATGTAACTGTGGATGCCCACCCCATGTCTCCCTTTTACATGCTGCTGGAGTTGGGAAGGATTAACCACAAATGTGGCATATATTTTGTTCCAGATATGAAGGCAAGTTTATTAGCAAAGGAAGAAGACTTCCCCAACCTCTCCATTCCCAAGTTTGCTGAATCCCAGGGGATAGGCCCAAGTGGCAATGACTGTGACCATTCTTCTCAGATACCTTGAAAGCAGTTCAGTGTAATCTCACACTGATCTGACCCTGTGCCTTCAAGAGGAGGGAAACCAACACATGTGAACTGTCTATATTTAATTGCTTTTTTCACCAATTTAACATTGTTTCATATTCCTTGTATAAGGATTTCTTTAACAATTTTAAATTTATGTTTAAAAAATGTCAGTTTCTTTAAATATTCTTGTATTTCACTTAAGAACAGAGGCATTCTCTTATGTATTCAAAGGAACATTACCACAATCATTAAAATTACCTGGTTGTAGTAAAAATACCTCATCTTGGAGCCTGGTCACCACCTCATCAATTACCCAATCATGTCCTATCAAGCAAGCAAATTATTAATAGTAATAATAATGATAGAAATGTAGAAAGGCACAAAACAAAAATAGTTCAGACTCATTTCAAACATGGCATTTCTTTTACAGGTATATTTATTCTCTTTCTTCTGAATATTTCTCAATTATTTCCTTCATCTTGACATATTAGAATCTGCTGAAACATCCTTGTAAAGAATATACTTCAAATTCTTTTCCTTTTAGGGGTTTTTCCTTATGAAATTGAGTTTATGAATTTTAGGTTGTATTGACAGAAAATTATTCTGCCCTCATGATTATTTTTAAATGAGAAGTTAAATTTTTGCTTCTTTCACTGTATTGAATTCAATTTAAATATTATCTATGAGGTACAACACACAAGTATCAAAAATCCCAACTTCATAATAAAGCAAAATGAAGATTCAGGAAAGCAAGTGACCTGAAATAGTTTCATTGCTTCTCAAGTTGCACAAGTTTGCATTAATTGGTTAAATTCAAGCATTTGATTAAAGATTCCTAATATTGTAAACAGTACTCTTTATACAGTCCATGTATCTTCATTGGGGTATTGTTCATTGCTGCACAGTCCTAGGGTTCCTTTTTTCCCTCTTGTCATCTAGTTCCAGTTACATGACTTCACATCTCTCACATCCACTTTCAAATAGAGGCTTCTATGCTGAGCCTTGTGTGCACAAGCAGCTCCAAACCACATCAAGTGTTTCTGAATCTTTTCTATTACTCCAAATAAGAATCCCTGTATCCCACTGTGCCAAATACATAGCAGGAAATCCCAAGTTAAGAAACCTCAGGGAAGAAATCTCACTGGGGATTGAACCTTTGGAGGAGACAGTGTCAGCCCAGTTTCCAAAGTGACATAGAATTGTGGTGAGTGCTTGGAATGAGCATACACAAATTATGCTGAACATCTAATACCTCACAATAGGCATAAGGATGCTAACCAAAAGAGCTCTATCTCAGTGGCTCCCCTGTGGTCTGAAAATATTATGGGATCCAAAAGTGTGCAGGTTGATGGTGGAGGTCTTCTGGTCTGTGCAGTTTGTTGAGGTATATGAGGATTATTCTGCAGCACTAAGGATCACCTATAGCCCTGATGGACGGTGAGGGTTTGACTCTCCCTGGAAAAGCTATGCTGGAATGCCCAAGAGCAAATTCCAATTGGATGTGTTGTAGGAGAAATTTACTGAAGTGCCCAGGGCCAAGCATTTGCCTGCCTACTTTTTCCAATGGCACAGAAATTACCAATGCATCTAAGACAAGCAGCTTAGCATCCCATGTGCTCACTTAGCAGAGCTTACCATGAGGCATGCCAATGTCCAGTCAACGAACCCACTTTAAATGAGGGAAATTTAGACAACTTTGAAATGTCTTCCCTGTCAACTGTTAATAGCTGACATCAGGATAGGCTCATGGCCTTTCTTAGTGGTGGGATTTCTTTCTCTATTTATGATTGCCAGAAATCTCATTCTTGGCCTAAATGCTGAATGATACTCAATGTGGTCCTGTGATTAAGAGAACACATGATACATGAAGAGGCTGATATTTCTGGTGTTGAGTGGGTTGGAGTCATGATTAGGTACAGGGATGGAGACTCCCAGAGGGCAGGCAGGATGCTGTACCCTGAATATTGTCTGTTCCTTGATCCAGGAATTATCATTGCCTTGATGGATATCCCTGTCCTAGGAGCCAACATTCCCTGCCTCTGTCTGTTAAAATGATTCACAGGTAACTGTGAATGCCCACCCCAAGTCACCATTTTACATGGTGTTGGGCTTGGGAGAGATTAGTCACAAATGTGGCACATATTTTGTTCCAGATCTGAAGGAAGTTTATTAGAAATGGAAGAAGACTTCCCCTAACTCTCCATTCCCAAATTTGCTGAAGCCCAGGGGAGTAGGACCAAGTGGCACTGACTGTGATGATTCTTCTCATACCCCATGAAAGCAGGTCAGTGCAATCTTACTCTGATCTGACCCTGGACCTTCTTGAGGAGGGAAACCAACACATGAGACCTGTATTATTAAATTTTTTTCACCAATTTAACATTGTTTCATATTCCTGGTATAATAAGGTTTTATAAATATTTTAAATTTCTGTTTAAAGATATGTCAGTGCCTTTAATTATTCCTGTAGAATTTCACTTAAGAACAGAGGCATTCTCATATGTGTTCTCAGGAATGTTACAACAATCATTAAATTAACATGGCTGATGTACAAGTATCTCATCTAGGGGTCTCTCACACACCAACAACTATCCAATCATGCCCTATCAAATAAGAAAAATGTTAATAGTAATAATAATGATAAAAATGTAGAAAGGCACAAGACAAAAATTGTGTCCAGTCTCATATCAAACGTGGCATTTCTTTTACAGGTATATTTATTCTCCTTCATCTGAATATATCTGTTATTTCCTTCATCTGGACATAGTAGAAAACTGCTGAACCATCCATTTAAAAAACATTCCTCAAATTGTGTTTGTTTTCAGAGGTTCTTCCTGATGAAATTGAGTTTATGAATTTTAGGTTGTATTGGCAGAAAATTATTGTGTCCTCATGGTGAATTTCTTTTAAATGAGAAGTTAAATTTTGTTTCATTCATTGTATTGACATCATTTTAAACATTGTCTATAGGGTACAAAAACACACATGTATCAAAAGTCACCACTCTATAAAAAAGCTAAGCAAAGTTTGAGGAAAACATATAACCTGAAATAACTTCTTTGTTTCCTGCATTGGACAAGTTTGCATCAATGGCTTACATTTAAGGCATTTGATTAAAGATTTCTAATATTATAAACAGTACTCTTCATACAGTCCAGGAATCTTCCTTGAGTTACTGATTATTGCTGCAGAGTCCTAGGTTTCCTTTTCCCCCCTCTTGTCATTTAGTTCCAGTTACATGACTTCACAGCTCATATCCACATTCAAAAGAGGCTTCTCTGCTGAGCCTTGTGTGTGCAAGCAGCTAAACACCACATCAAGTGTTTCTGAATGTTTAACATTACTCCAAATAAGAATCCCTGTACCCCAGTGTGCCTAATATACAGCAGGAAATCCCAAGTTAAGGAACCTCAGGTATGAAATCAAACTGGGGCTCAAACCTGTGGAGAAGACTATGGCAGCCCAGGTTCCACAGAAGTATAGAATTCTGGTGGTTATTGGAATTTTCATATGCAAGTTTCACTGACCCACTCCTACCTCACAGAAGGCTTCAGGTTGCTTTGAAACAGGTCTCTATCACAATGGCTGCCCTGTGGTCTGAAAATATAATGGGATCCCCAAGTGTGCAGGTGATGGTGGAGGTTTTGTGGACTGTGCTGTTTGTTGTATGTTTATGAGGATTATTCTTCAGCCCTGAGGATATCCTACAGCCCTGATGGATGGCAAGGATTTGACTTTCCCTGGAGGATGCTATACAGGATTTCCCAAGGGCAAATTCCAGTTGGGTGTGTGGCAGTGGGAACTTTAATGAAGGGCCCTTCACCAAATATGGGGCTGCATTTTTTTTCCAATGGCACAGAAATTTCTGCTGCATCTAAGACAAGCAGCTTACCATTCTGTATGCTGACATAACAGAGCCTACCATGAGACATGCCCATGCGCAGTCAGTGAACCCACTTTAAGTCAGTGAAATTTGGACAATTTTGAGGTGCCAGCCCTGTCCACTGTTTATAGCTGACATGAGGATTTGCTCATGGATGTCTTAGTGGTGGGATTTCTTGCTCTGTTTATGATTACCAGAAATTTCATTCTGGCCTAAATGCTGTGTGACAGTCAAAGTTGTCCTGTGATGAAGAGAACACATGATACATGGACAGGGTGATATTTCTTGTGTTGACTGTGTTAGAGTCATGATTGGGGACAGATATGGAGACTCAGAGAGGACAGTCATGATGGTGTACACTGAATATTATTTGTTGTTCCTTGAATTATCATTGCACTGAGGGCTATCCCTGTCTTGGGAGCCAAACTTCCCTGGCTCAGTCAGTTAGAATGATACATATGTAACTTTGAATGCCCACCCCATGTCCCTCTTTTACATGGTGCTGGAGTTGGGAGGGTTAGCCATAAATGTGGCATATATTTTGTTCCAGATAGGAAAGTGTTTATTAGCAAAGGAAGAAGACATCTGTGAACACTCCATTCCTGAATTTGCTGAAGCCCAGGGGAGTAGGCCCATGTGGCACTGACTGTGAACATTCTACTCTTATCCCTTGAAAGCTGGTCAGTGTAATCTCACCCTGATCTGATCATGTGCCTTCATTAGGATGGAAACCAACAAATGTGAACTCTCCTTGTTTAATTTCTTTTTTCACCAATTTAACATTGTTTCCTATTCCTAGTATAAGGTTTATTTAACAATTTTAAATTTACGTTTAAAAATTTAGTGTCCTTAACTATTCTTGTAGTATTTCATTTAAAAACAGAGGCATTCTCTTGTGTATTCACAGGAACTTTACCACAATCATTAACTTAACATGGTTGTAGTACCTATATGTCATTGAGAGTCCTGGTCCCACCTCATCAATTACCCAATCTTGTCCTATCAAGGCAAAATGTTAATAGAAATAATAATGATAGAAATTTAGAAAGGCACAAAGCAAAAATAGTGTCAAGTCTCATATCAAACATAGCATTTCTTTTACAGGTATATTTATTCTCTTTCATCTGAATATATCTCAATTATTTCCCTCATTTGGACATATTAGAAAACTACTGAAACATCCTTTTATACAATATACCTCAAACTGTGTTTCTTTTAGGGTTTTTTCTTACAAAATTGAGTTTATGAATTTTAGGTTGTATTGGCAGAAAATTATTGTGACCTCATGGTGATTTTCTTTTAAATGAAAAGTTTAATCTTTGTTTCTTTCATTGTATTGAATCCATTTTAAAGATTATCTATTAGTTACAACAACACACAGGTATCAAAAATCACCACTTTATAATAAAGCAAAGTAAGTTTTCAGGAAAACTAGTAATCTAAAATAACACCTTTGCTTCCCACATTGCAAAAGTTTGCATTAATGGGTTATATTCAAGGCATTTGGTTAAAGATTTCTAATAGTATAAACAGTAATCTTCATACAATCCATGTAACTTCCTTGGGGTATTCTTTATTGCTTCACAACCCTAGGTTTACTTTTAACCCCTCTTGTCATCTACTCACACTTACATGATTTCACATCCCTCATAACCACTATCAAACAGAGTCATCTCTGCTGAGCCTTGTGTGCACAAGCATCTACACACATCACCTACTGTTTCTGAGTATTTCCCTTTATCCCAAATAGGAATCCATGAACACTGGTGTGCCAAATATACAGCAGGAAATCCCAAATTAAGAAACCTCAGGGAGGAAATCTCACTGGGGCTCAAACATGTGGAAAAGACAGTGTGAGCCCAGTAACCAAATTGGCATAGAATTATGGCAGGTGCTTGGAATGTGCATATGCAAATTATACTGACCTTCTCCTACTTCACAATAGGCATCAGGTTGCTAAGCAACAGAGCTCTATCCCAATGGCTGCCTTGTGGTATGAAGATATAATGGGATCCCCAAGTTTGCATATGATGGTGGAGTTTTTGTGGACTGTGCAGATTGTTGTAGGTATATGAGGATTGTTCTGCAGACCCAAGGATCACCTGCAGCTGGATGGATGGTGAGAATTTGATGTTCCCTGGTGGAAACTAAACAGGAATGCTCAAGGGCAAATTCCAATTGGGTGTGTGGTATGGGTTATTTAAAGAAGTGATGATGGCCAAGCATGGGCCTGCCTTTTTTTTCCAATGTCACAGATATTACAGCTGCATCAAAGACAAGCATCTTAGCATCCCTTGGGATCACTTATCAGAACCTACCATGAGGCATGCCCATGTGCATTTCATGAGCCCAATTTAATTAAAGGAAATTTGGACAACTTTGTGGTGTCTGTCCTGTCCACTGTTTATACCTGACATAAGGATTGGATCATGACTGTCTTAGTGGTGGGATTTCTTGCTGTATTTATTCTTGCCAGAGATCTCATTCTGGGCTTAAATGCTGAGTGACAGTCAAGGTGGTTCTGTGAGGAAGAGAACATATGATACATGGAGAGGCTGATATTTCTAGGGTTGTGTGAGTTTGAGGCATGATTGGGGACATGTATGGAGACTCCCAGAGGGCAGACATGATGGTGTACACTGAATATTTCTTCCTTGGTAGAGGAATTATCTTTGCATTGAGTGATATCCCTGTCCTGGGGGCCAACATTCCCTGACTCTGTCAGTTAGAATGATACACATGTAACTGTGAATGCCCACCCCATGTTCCACTTTTACATGGTGCTGGAGTTGGGAGAGATTAACCAGAAATGTGGCACATATTTTTTTCAGATCTGAAAGCAAGTTCATTAGCAAAGGAAGAAGGCTCCCCCAACCTCTACATTCATGAATTAGCTGAAGCCCAGGGGAGTAGGATCAAGTGGCACTGACTGTGACCATTCTTCTCATATCCCTTGAAAGCAGGTCAGTGTAATCTCACCCAGATCTGAGCATGTGCCATCATGAGGAGGGAAACCAACACATGTGAACAGTCTTTATTAGTTTCTTTTTTCACCAATTTAACATTCTTTCATATTCCTTGTATAATAAAGCATTCTTTAACAATTTTCAATTTATGTTTAAAAAATGGCAGTTTCTTTAATTATTCTTGTAGTTTTTCACTTAAGAACAGAGGCATTCTCTTATGTTTTCACAGCTATGATACCACAATTGTTAAATTAACCTGTTTGTAATAAAAATATCTTATCTAGGGACCTGATCCCCACCTCTTCAATTACCCAATCATGTCCTATCAACAAAGCAAAATGTTAATTGTAATAATAATGAAAGAAATACAGAAAGATACAAAAGGAAAATAGTGTCTAGTCCTATCTCAAATGTGGCATTTCTATTACAGGTATATTTATTCTCTTTCATCTGAATGTATCTCAATTATTTCCTTCAACTGAAAATATTAGGAAACTGCTGAAACATCATTTCAAAGAATGTACCTAAAATTTTGTTTCATTCAGGGGTTTTTCCTGATGAAATTGAGTTTATGAACTTTAGGTTGTATTGGAAGAATTATTGTGCCCTCATTGTGATTAATTTTAAATGGGAATTAAAATTTTTTTCCTTTCATTGTATTGAATTAATTTTAAACATTATCTATAAAGTACAACACACCACTATCAAAATTCACCACTTTATAATAAAGTAATAAAGCAAAACAAAGTTTCAGGAAAGCAAGTAACATGAAATAACTTCTTTGCTTCTGGCATTGCACATGTTTGCCTTAATACATTAAATTCAAGGCATTTGATTAGATATATCTAATATTATAAACAGCCCTCTTCATACAGTCCATGCATCTTCCTTTGGGTACTGTTTAGTTCTTCACAATCCCAGGATTCCTTTTTCCCCCACTTGTCATCTAATTCCAGTTACATGATTTCACATCTCTCATATCCAGTTTCAAATAGAGGCTTCTCTGCAGAGCCTTGTGTGCACAAGCCACTACACACCATATCAAGTTTTTCTGAATCTTTCCCATTAATCCAAATAGGAATCCCTGTACCCTGGTGTACCTAACATACAGCATGAAATCCCAAGTAAAGACCCTCAGGGTGGAAATCTCACTTGGTCTTGAAGTTGTGGAGGAGGCAGTGTCAGCCCAGGTTCCAAAGCAGCATAGAAATCTGGTGGGTGCTTGGAATGCACATATGCAAATTATGCCAAAACTCTCCTACCTCACAATAGGTATCAGGTTGCTAAGCAACAGGGCTCTATCAAAATACCTGCCCTGTCATCTGAAAATTCATTTGGATCCACAAATTTGCAGTTGATATGTGAGTTGTAGTGGGCTATGCAGTTCATTGTAGGTGTATGAGTATTCTTCTGCAGCCCCTAGGACCACCAGCATCACTGATGTATGGTGAGGGTTTGACTCTCCCTGGAGGAAGCAATACAGGAATGCCTAAGGGCAAATTCCAGCTGGGTGTTGTTTAAGGTGAACTTTAATGAAGTGCCCCTGTCAAAGCTTGGGCCAGCCTTTTTTTTTTCCAATGGCATAGAAATAACAAGTTGATCAAAGACAAACAGCTTAATATCCTGTGTGCTCACCTAGCAGAACCTAAAATGAGATATGCCCATGTTCAGTCAATGAACCCACATTTAGTCAGGGAAATTTGGACAACTTTGAGGTGTCTGCCCTGTCCACTGATTATACCTGACATGAACATTGGCTAATGGGTCTATTAGTGGTGGGATTTCTTGCTATAGTTATGTTTGCCAGAAATCTCATTCTGGGACAAAATTCTAAGTGATATTCAAGGTGGTCCAATGATGAGAACACATCATAAGTGGATAGGCTGATATATATTGTGTTGAGTGGTTTGGAGGCATTATTGTGGACAGGGATGGATACTCACAGTGTGCAGGCAGTATGGTGTACACTAAATATTGTTTGTTCCTTGGCCCAGTAATTATCATTGTGTGAGGGATATCCCTGTCCTGGGAGACAGCATTCCCTGGCTCTGTCAGTTAGAATGATACACATGTAACTGTGAATGCCCAACCCATGTCCCCCTTTTACATGGTTCTGGAGTTGGGAGGAATTAACCACAAATGTTGCATATATTTTATTCCAGTTCTGAGAGCAAGTTTATTAGCGAAGAAAGAATACATCCCCAAACTCTCCATTCCCAAAATTGCTGAATCACAGGGGAGTAGGCCCAAGTGGCACTGACTGTGACCATTCTTCTCATATCCCTTGAAAGCAGATCAGTGTAGTCTCACCCTGATCTGACCCTGTGCCTTCATGTGTCCAACATATGTGGACTATGTATAATTTCTTTTTTCACTGATTTAACATTGTTCACATTCCTTGTACAATAAGGACTTTTTATCAATTTTATATTTATGTTTAAAAAATGACAGTTTATTTAATTATTCTAGTAGTTTTTCATTAAGAACAGAGCCATTCTCTTATGTATTCACAGGAACATTACAACAATCATTAATTTAACCAGGTTTTAGTAAAAATATCTCATGTTGGTGCCTGGTCCCCACCTCATCAATTAATCAATCATGTACTATCAACCTAGCAAAATGTTAATAGTGATAATAATGATTAAAATGCAGAAAGGCACAAAAATTAGTGTCCAGTCTCATATCAAACATGGCATTTCTTTTACAGGTATATTTATTCTCTTCCATCTGAATATATTTCAATTATTTCTTCATCTGGAGATAGTAGAAAACCACCGAAACTTCTTTTTAAAGAATATGCCTCAAATTGTGTTTCTTCTAGGGGTTTTCTTGATGCAATTGAGTTTATGAATTTTAGGTTGTTTTGGCAGAAAATTATGGTGCCCTCATGATGAATATTTTTAAATGAGAAGTTCAATTTTTTTTATTAAATTCAGTTTTATTGAAATACATTCACACACCATACAATCATCCATGATATACAATCCACTGTCCACAGTATGATAACATAGTTATGCGTTCATCACCACAATCTATCTCTGAACATTTTCCTTACATCAGAAAGAACCAGAACAAGAATAAAAAATAAAAGTGAAAAAAAAAACCACCCAAATCATCCCCCCATCCCACCCTATTTGTCCTTTAGCTTTTATCCCCATTCCTCCACTTATCCATACATTAGATAAAGGGGGTGTGATCCACAAGGTCTTCACAATCACACTGTCACCCCTTGTAATCTACATTATTATATAATTGTCTTCAGGAGTCCAGACTGCTGGGTTGGAGTTTGGTAGTTTCAGGTATTTACTTCTAGCTATTCCAGTACATTAAAGCCTAAGAGGTGTTATCTATATAGTGCATAAGAATGTCCACCAGAGTGACCTCTCGACTCCATTTGGAATCTCTCAGCCACTGAAACTATTTGTCTCATTTTGCATCCCCCTTTTGGTCAAGAAGATACTCTCAGTCCCACGATGCCGGGTCCACATTCATCCCCGGGAGTCATACTCTGCGTTGTCAGGGAGATTTACACCCCTGGGAGTTGGGTCCCACGTAGCGGGGGAGAGCAGTGAGTTCACCTGTCGAGATGGCTCAGTTAGAGAGAGAGAGGTCCACATCTGAGCAACAAAGAGGTACTCAGGGGGAGACTCTTAGGCACCATTACATACAACTTTAGACTCTCCTTTGTGGTAATGAGCTTCATAAGGGCAAGTCCCATGCTCGAGGGCTCAGCACATCAAACCGCCAGTCCCAATGTTTGTGACAACATACGCTAAGGGATCAGCATCTCAAAGTTTAGAGACAGGCCTTTCAATTCAGGTATAGAGTTAACTGCTGTAAGAGCTTACAATCTAGGGACTATTACAATTATTGTGTCCACATTAGGGTATGTTCTAAGGTTCAATTCTTACTTTACACATTGTATTTAGTCCATATTGGTGAGGCATCATCCCTCTCACCATGTTGAGAAGTTCAATTTTTGTTTCTTTCTTTGTATTGAATTCATTTTAAACATTATCTGTAAAGAAGAACACACAAGTATCAAAAATCACCACTTTATAGTAAAGCACAGAAAAGATTTAGGAAAGCAAGTACCCTGAAATAACTTCTTTCCTTCCTGCATTGCACAAGTTCTCATTAATGGGTTAATTTCAAGGCATGGATTAAAGATTTCTAATGGTATAAACAGTAATCTTCATATAGTCCATGTATCTTCCTTGAGTTATTGTTTATTGCTGCACAGTCCTAGCATTCCTTTTTCTCCCTTTTGTCATCTTGTTCCAGTTACATGAGTTCACATCCCTCATATCCACTTTCAAATAGATGCTTCTCTGCTGAACCTTTTGTGCACAAGCAGCTACACACTACATTAAGTGTTTCTGAATCTTTCCCATTACTCCTAATAGGAATTTCTGTACTTTTGTTTGCCTAAAATACAGCAGGAAATCCCAATTTAAGAAACCTCAGGGGAGAAATCTCACTGGGGCCTGAATCTGTGGAGAAGACAGTGTCAGCTCAGGTTCCCATGTGGCATAAAATTCTGGCAGGTTCTTGGAATGTGCATATGCAAATTACACTGATGCTCTCCTACCTCACAATAGGCATCAGGTTGCTAAGCAACAGGGCTCCATCCAAATGGCAGCCCTGTGGTCTGACAATATAATGGGACACCCAGGTATGCAGGTATTGGTGGAGGTAATGTGGCCAGTGCAGTTTGTTGTATGTATATGAGGATGATTCTGCAGCCATGAGGATCATCTGCAGCACTGATGAATGGTTAGGGTTTGACTCTCTTTGGAGGAAACTGTAAAGGAATGCCCAAGGGCAAATTCCAATTGGGTGTGAGATAGGAGCAACTTTAGTGAAGTGTCCCTGTCCAAGCTTGGGCCTGCCATAAATTTCCAATGATGCAGAATTAACTGCTGGATCAAAGACAAGCAGCTTAGTATCCCATGTACTCCCTTAGCAGAGCCTACAATAAGGCATGTCCATGTGCAGTCAATGAACCCACTTTACATCAGGGAAATTTGGACGGCATTGAAGTTTCTGTCCTATCCACTGTTTATAGCTGACATGACTATTGGCTCTTGGCTGTCTTAGTGGTGGGATTTTTTGGTCTACTAATGCTTGCCAGAAATCTCATTCAGTGCCTAAATTCTGAGTGACAGTCAAGATGGTCCTGTGATGAAGAGAAAAAACACAATTCATGGAGAGGATGATGTTTTTTACGTTGAGTGGTTTGGAGGCATCATTGGGGACAGGGATGGAAATTACTAGAGGGCTGGCATGATGGTGTACACTGAATATTGTTTGTTCCTTGGGCCAGGAATTATCATTGCACTGAGGGATATCCCTGTTCTGGGAGCAAACATATCCTGGGTCTGTCAGTTAAAATGATACACATATAACTCTGAATGCTCACCCATGTCCCCCTTTTACATGGTGCTGCATTTGGGAGAGTTTTACCACAAAAATGTCACATACTTTGTTCCAGATCTGAAAGCAAGTTTATTAGAAAAAGAAGTGTTCCCCTATTCTCCATTCCTGAATTTGATGAAGCCCAGGGGAGTAGACCCAAGTGGCACTGACTGTGACCATTCTTCTCATATCTCTTGAAAGCAGGTCAGTATAATCTCACCCTAATCAGACCCTGTGCCTTCATGAGGAGTGAAAGCTACACATGTGAACTGACTTCATTTAATTTCTTTTTTCACCAATTTACAATTGTTTCATATTCCTTGTATAATCAGCTTTCCTTAACAGTTTTAAATTTATGTTTAAAAAATATCAGTTTCTTTAATTATTCTTGTAGTATTTCACTTAAGAACAGAGGAATTCTCCTCTTTACTCACAGTAACATTGCCACAATTATTAAATTACCTTGGTTGTAGGAAAAATATCTCATGTATGGGCCTGCTCCCCACCTCATCTATTACCTAATCATGTCCTATTGGCCAAGCAAAATGTTAATGGTAATAATAATGATAGAAATGTAGAAAGGAACAAAATAAAAATATTGTCCTTTCTCATATAAAATGGGGCATTTTTAGAGGTACATTTATTCTCTTTCATCTTAATATATCCCAATTATTTCCTTCATCTGGACATATTAGAAAAATGCTGACATCCTTTTAAAGAATATTCCTCAAATTGTGTTTCTTTCCAGAGGTTCTTCCTGATGAAATTGAGTTTATGAAATTTAGGTTTTATTGGCAGAAAACTGTTGTGCCCTCATGGTGTTAATTTTTAAATGAGAAATTAAATGTTTGTTTCTTTCATTGTATTTACTTCATTTTAAACATTATCTATAAGGTACAACAACACACATGTATCAAAAATCACTTTATAATAAAGCAAAGCAAAGTTTCAGGAAAACAAGTAACCTGAAATAACTTCTTTGTTACCACATTGCACAAGTTTGAATTAATGGGTTAAATTCAAGGTGTTTGATTAAAGATTTCTAATATAAACAGTACTCTTCATACAGTCCATAGATCTTCCTTGGGGTATTTATTGCCTCACAGTCCTACATTTCCTTTTCCCACTCTTGTCTTCCAGTTCCAGTTACATGACTTTCCATCCTTCATGTCCAGTTTCAAATAGATGCTTCTCTGCTGAGCCTTGTGTGCACAAGCAACTAAACACCACATCAGTTGTAACTGAATCTTTCCCATTATTCAAAGCAGGAATCCCTGTACCCCTGTTTGCCTAATATACATCAGGAAATCCCAAGTTAATAAACCTCAGGGAAGAAATCTCACAGGGGCTCATACCTCTGGAGGAGACAGTGTCAGCCCAGGTTCTGAAGCTGCATAGAATTGTGGTGGGTGCTTGGAAGGCACCCATGCAAATTATGCCAACTCACTCCTACCTCACAATAGGCATCAGGTTGCTAGGCAACAGGGCTCTATCCCAATGTCTGCACAGTGGTCTGAAAATATGATGGGATCCCCAGTGTGCAGGCAATGGTGGAGGTGTTGTGGCCTGTGCAGTTTGTTGTAGGTATATGAGGATGATTCTGCAGCCCTGATAATCACCTGCAGCACCAATGTATGGTGAGGTTTTGACTCTCCCTGGAGGAAGCTATAAAGGAAATGCCCAAGGGCAAACTCCAATTGGCAGTGGTTTAGGGTGAACTTTAATGATGTGCCCCTGTCCAAGCATGGGCCTGTGTTTTTTTCCCAATGGCACAGAAATAATCACCGGATCTAAGACAAGCAGTTTAGCATTCCATGTAATCACTTAGCAGAGCCTCCTATGAGGCTTGCCAATGTACAGTCAATGAACCCACTTTAAGTCAGGGAAATTTGGACAACTTTGTAGTGTCTGCCTTATCCACCCTTAATAGCTGACATGAGAATTGGCTCATGGCTGTCTTAGTGGTGGAATTTCTTGCTCCTTTTATGCTTGCAAGAAATCTCATCCTGGGCCTAAATGCTGAGTGACAGTCCAGGTGGCCTTGTGATGAAGAGAACACGTGATTCCTGGAGAGGCTGACATTTTTGCTGTTAAGTGGGTTGGAGGCATGATTGGGGACAGGGATTGAGACCCCCACAGTGCAGGCATGATGGTGTACACTGAATATTGTTTGTTTCTGGGTCCAGGAATTATCATTGCTCTGAGGAATACCCTGTCCTGGGAGTTGACATACCCTGGCTCTGTCAGTTAAATTGACACACATGTATCTGTGAATGCACACCCAATTCACCATTTTACATGGTGCTGGGCTTTGGAGGGATTAAACACAAATGTGGCACATATTTTTTTCCAGATCTGAAGCAATTTTATTATCAATGTAAGAAGACTTCCCAGACCTCTCCATTCATGAATTGGCTGAAGGTAAGGTGTGTATGCCCAAGTGGGACTTACTGTGAACATTCCTCCCATATCCAATGACAGCAGGTCAGTGCAGTCTCACCCTGATCTGAATCTGTGCCTTCATGAGCAGGGAAACTAACACATGTAAACTGTCTTTCTTTAATTTTTTTTTCACCAATTTAACATTGTTTTATATTCCTTGTATAATAAGTTTTTCTTTCACAATTTTAAATTTATATTTAAAAATGTCAGTTTCTTCAATTATTCCTCTAGTACTTCACCTAAGAACCGAGGCATTCTCTTATATATTCTCAGGAACATTACCACAATCATTAAATTAAGCTGTTTGTAGTACAAATATCTCTTTTAGAGGACTGGCACCACCTCAACAATTACCCAAACATGTCCTTTCAGTGAAGCAAAATGTTAATAGTAATAATAATGACAGAAATGTAGAAGGTCACAAAACAAAAATAGTGTCCTGTCTCATATCAAATGTGGCATTTTTTACAGGTATATTTTTCTCTTTGATCCAAATATATCTCAATTATTTACTTCATCTGCACATAATAGAAAACTCATGAAACTTCCTTTTAAAAAATATAC
Source organism: Choloepus didactylus (assembly GCF_015220235.1). Classification (NCBI taxonomy): domain Eukaryota; kingdom Metazoa; phylum Chordata; class Mammalia; order Pilosa; family Megalonychidae; genus Choloepus; species Choloepus didactylus. Next base: position 10,056,212 of record NC_051332.1, read on the forward strand.
CTCAAATTGCATTTCTTTTAGGGGTTTTTCCTGATGAAATTGAGTTTAGGAATTTTAGATTGCATTGCTCAAAAATTATTGTTTCCTCATTCTGATTATTTTTAAATGAGACATTTAATTTTTATTTCTTTCATTGTATTGAATTCATTTTAAACATTATTTATAAGGTACAACAACACACAAGTATCACAAATCACCCTTTTATAATAAAGCAAAGCAAAGCTTCAGGAAAACATGTAACCGAAATGACTTCTTTTCTTTCCACATTGCACAAGTTTGTATTAAAGAGTTAAATCCAAGGCATTTGATTAAAGATTTCCAATATTATAAACAGTACTCCTCATATAGTCCATTTATCTTCCTTTGGGTATTCTTTATTGCTCCACAATCCTAGGTTTCCTTTTTCCCCCACTTGTCATCTAGTTCCAGTTACACCACTTCATATCCCTAATATCCACTTTCAAGTAGAGGCTTCTCTGATGAGCCTTGTGTGCACAAGCAGCTACACAGCACATCAAGTGTCTCTGAATCTTTCCCATTACTCCAATTAGGAATCCCCTGTACCATGCTGTGCCTAATATACAGCAGAAAAATGCAAGTTAAGAAATCTCTGGGAAGAAATCTCACTGGGGCTTGAACCTGTGGAAGAGACAGTGTCAGCCCAGGTTCCAAGGTGGTATAGAATTCTGGAGAGTGTTCAAAATGTGCATATGCAAACTGTGCTGATGCTCTCCTACCTCACAATAGGCATCAGATTGCTAAGCAACAGGGCTCTATCCCAATGGCTGCTCTGTGGTCTGAAAATATAATGGGATCCCCAAGTTTGCAGGTGATGGTGGAGTGGTTGTGGCCTGTGCAGTTTGTTGTAGGTTTAAACAATGATTCTGCAGCCCTGAGGATCACCTGCAGCCCAATGAATGGTGAGGGTTTGACTCTCCCTGGAGGAAGCTATACAGGAATGCCCAAGGGCAGATTCCTATTGTGTGGGGGGTAGGGGGAAGTTTAGTTAAGTGCCCCTGTCCAAGCTTGGTCATGACTTTTTTTTCCAATGGCACAGAAATACCCACTGGAGCTAAGAAGCAGCTTATCATCCCATGTACTCACTTAGCAGAGCTTACCATGAGGCATGCCCACGCACATTCAATGAAACCACTTTAGGTGGGAAATTTGGACAACTTTGAAGTGTCTGCCCCGTCCACTGTTTATAGCTGATATGAGGATTGGCTCATGGCTGTCTTAGTGGTGGGATTTCTTGGTCTATTTATGCTTGCCTGAAATCTCATTCTGGGCCTAAATGTTGAGTGACATTCAAGATGTTCCTGTGATGAAGAGAAAACAGGATTTGTGGAGAGGCTTATATTTTTTGTATTGAGTGGTTCTGAGGCTTTTTTGGGGATGGGGATGGAAACTCCCAGAGGGCAGGCATGATGGTGTACACTGAATATTATTTTTTCCATGGTCCAGGAATTATCACTGCACTGAGGGACATCCCTGTCCTGGGAGCCAACATACTCTGGCTCTGTCATTTAAAAGGATACATATGTAACTGAATGCCCACCCCCAGTCACCCTTTTACATGATGCTGGGCTTAGGAGAGATTAACCAAAATGTGGCACATATTTTTCCAGATCTGAAGGAAGTTTATTAGCAATGGAAGATGACTTCCCTGACCTCTCAATTCCCAAATTTGAGGAAGACCAGGGGAGTTGTCCCAAGTGGCACTGCCTGTGACCATTCCTCCCATATCCCATGAAAGCAGGTCAGGGCAAGCTCACCCTGAACTTACATTGTGCCCTCAGGAGGAGGGAAACCAACACATGTGAACTGTCTTTATTTATTTTTCTTTTCACCTATTTAACATTATTTCATATTCATTGTATAATAAGGTTTTATTTAACAATTTTAAATTTATGTTTAAAAACATATCAGTTTCTTTAATTATTCCTGTAGTATATCACCTAAGAACAGAGGCATTCTCTTGTGTATTCTCAGGAACATTGCAAAAATCATTGAATAAACCTGGTTATAGTACAAATATCTCATCTAGGGGTTTGGTCCACACCTCATCAATTTCCCAATCATGTCCTATCAACCAAGCAAAATGTTAATAGTAATATTAATGATAGAAATGTAGAAAGGCACAAAACAAAAAGAGTGTCCAGTCTCATATCAGGTGTGGCATTTCTTTTACAGGTATATTTTTTCTCATTCATCTGAATATATCTCAGTTGCTTCCTTCATCTGGACATATTAGAAAACTGCTGGACCATGCATTTAAATAATATTCCTCAAATTGTGATTCTTCTCAGAGGTTTTTCCTGATGAAATTGAGTTTATGAATTTTAGGGTGTATTGGCAGAAAATTATTGTGCCATCATGGTGATTTTTTTTATTTTATATTTTTAGTATCCATTTTATTCAGATTTATTCATGTACCATGCAGTCATACAAAACAAATCATTCATTTTATTTTTCACAGTACCATTACATTGTTGTGCATTCATCACAGAAATCAATCCCTGACACCTTCATTACCAGACACACAAAATTAAAGGGAATAATAATTAAAGTGAAAAAGAGCAATTAAAATAAAAAAGAGTACTGGGTGCCTTTGTTTGTTTGTTTCTTTCCCCAATTTTTCTACTCATCCTTCCATAAACTAAACAAAGGGGAGTGTTACCTTATGGCTTTCTCAATCCCATTGTCACCTCTCATAAGCTACATTTTTATACAATCATCTTCAAGTTTCATGGGATCTGGGTTGTAGTTTGATAGTTTCAGGTATCTACCACCAGCTACCCCAATTCATTAGAACTTAAAAGTGTTGTCTATATTGTGCATAAGAGTGCCTACCAGAGTGACCTCTCGGCTACTTTTGGAATCTGTCTGCCACTGAAACTTATTTCATTTCCTTTAATTTCCCCCTTTTGGTCAAGAAGATGTTCTCCATTCCATGGAGGTCAACATTCCTCCCCAGGGGTCATATTCCATGTTGCTAGGTAGATTCAGTCCCCTGGGTGTCTGATCCCATGTAGAGGGGAGAGCAGTGATTTCACCTGCAAAGTTGGCTTAGCTAGAAAGAGAGGGCCACATCTGAGCAACAAAGAGACATTCAGGAGGAGGTACTTAGGGACAATTATAGGGATGCCTAACATCTCCATTGCAGCAACAGTCTTCCCAAGGGCAAGTCTATGGTAGAGGGCTCAACCTATCAAACAGCCAGTCCCCTATGTTTGTAAGCACATTAGCAACCATCAAGCTCTGGCAATCCAATACCCCTGCATTCTTCGTCAGCTCCTCAAGGGTTCTCTGCATATTTTTTCCTTGTTTTTATAATTAACTCTTTTTTTAAATCAATGGTATAAAAAATTAAAAACATTTTAAAAATGTACAATAAAAGAACATTTCAAACAGACCATAATAAGGGAATAAGAAATAGTCAACTAACCTAAGATAATTACTTCCAACATGTTCCTACTCTACCTCAAGAAAGTAACCTAATATACCAACATTTCTGTGAACTTGTTTCTACTATGTCCATCAGAAATTAACAGACCATAGTCATTCCTGGGCATTCCCAGAATGTTAAATTTACCCATGATAGCTTATCTGTTCTTATTGGATATTTTCCCTCTTCCTTAATTGCTCTCTATTGCTAGTTCCCCTACATTCTATATTACAAACCACTTGTTTTACATTTTTCAAAGTTCACATTTGTGGTATATTTATTCTCTTTATTCTCTTTCATCTGAATATATCTCAATTATTTCCTTCATCTGGACATATTAGAAAACTGCTGACATCCTTTTAAAGAATATTTTTCAAATTCTGTTTCTTCTCAGAGGTTCTTACTGATGAAATTGTGTTTATGAATTTTCAGCTGTATTGGCTGAAAATTATTGTGCCCTCATGGTGATTTTTTTTTAAATGAGAAGTTCAATTTTTGTTTCTTTCATTGTATTTAATTCATTTTAAATATTATCTATAATTTACAACAACACAGGGGTATCAAAAATCACCACTTTATAATAAAGCAAAGCAAAGTTTCAGGAAAACAAGTAACCTGAAATAACTTCTTTGCTTCCTGCATTGCACAAGGTTGCATTAATGGGCTATCTGCAAGGCATTTGATTAAACATTTCTAATATTATAAACAGTACTTTTCATACAGTCCATGTATCTTCCTTTGGGTATTGGTTATTTCTGCACAGTCCTAGGTTTACCTTTTCTCCTTCTTGTCATCTAGCTACAGTTACATGACTTCACGTCCCTCATTTCCTCTTTCAAATAGAGGCTTCTCTGCTGAGCCTTGTGTGCACAAGCAGTTACACACCAAAACTTTTTCTGAATCTTTCCCTTTACTCCAAATATGAATCCTTGAACCCAGCATGCCTAATATACAGCAGGAAATCTCAAGTTAATAAACTTCAGGGAAGAAATCTCAATGAGGATCAAACCTGTAGGGAAGACAGTGTCAGCCCACGTCCCAAAGTGGCATAGAATTCTGGTGGGTGCTTGAAATGCACATGCACATATGCTGAACATCTCCTGTGTCACTATAGGTATCAGGTTCCTAAGCAACAGCTCTATCCCAATGGCTGCCCTGTGGTCTGAAAATATAATGAGAACCCCAAGTGTACAGGTGATGATGGAGGTGTTGTGTCCTGTGCAGTTGGTTGTAGGTACATGAGTATGATTCTGCAGCCCTGTGGATCACCTGCAGCCCCAAAGGATGGTGAAGATTTGACTCTCCCTGGAGGAAGCTATACAGGAATGCCCAAGGGCAAATTCCAATTGGGTGTGTGGAAGGGGGAAAATTAATGAAGTGCCCCTGGCCAAGCATGGGCTTGCCTTTTTTTCCAATGGCACAGAAATTACTGCTGGGTCTAAGACAAACAGCTTAGCATCCTCTGTGCTAACTTAGCAGAGCCTACCATAAAGCATGCCTATGTGCAGTCAATGAACCTACTTTAAGTCAGGGAAATTTGGACAACTTTGAGGTGTCTGCCCTGTCCACTGTTTATAGCCAACATGAAGATTGGCTCATAGCTGTCTTAGTGGTGGGATTTCTTGGTCTATTTATGCTTGCCAGAAATCTTATTTTTGGCCTAAATGCTGAGTGACAGTCGAGGTGGTCCTGTGATGAAGAGAATACATGATACATGGAGAGGATGATATTTCTTTTGTTTTTTTTTTGTAAGAAATTTTATTTTGAGAAAAATTCAAACTTACAGGAACAGTTGCAAAAACAGTACAAACCACATACATATACCTCAAACCCCTCCCCTGATACCCTGATCCACCACTTTAACATCCTATCATACCACCATTTCTTTCTTTTCCTCCCTCTCTCCCTCCCTCCCCCATTTATCATCCATCATCTATTGCTTTGTCCTCTTAACATATGAGAGCAAGCTTCACACATATTTCAACAAACATTATAATTCACATATACCTTTCCCATGGACAAGAATATTCTTTATGCAATCCCATTAAGTGTAGCTAAGAAGTTCAAGAAATTCAACATTGATACAAAGCTTACATTCTATATTTCCTTTTTTTCCTTATATCCCATCTGTGTCCCTTTGAGCCTCCTCTCCTCCATCCTCAGATCCCATCCAGAATCATCCTTGGCATTTAATTATCTATTTAGACTCTCTTTTTTTACTGTGGAAACATATATACAGCCTAAATCTTCTCATTCCACCCCCTCTGTAGCATTCCATTAGTTGGATTAATCAAATTTAGAATGTTGCAATGCTATCACCTTCCCACCATCCATTTCTAGAAGTTTCCCTTCACCACAAACAGAAACCGTACACTCATTTCTTAACTCCCCATTGCCCCTTCCCCCACTTCTCATATCCCCTACTCTACTTTTCATCTCTATGGTCATATTCTCTGATACTTTCTTTGTGTTTACCATGGGGCTTAAATTTAACATCTTAAATCTGTAACAATCTTGTTTTCCTTTGATACCAAATTAACTTCTATGTGACACATAAACTATGTTCCTATACTCCCTCATTCCCCCACGTTTTTGCAGTTCTTGTCAAAAATTGCATAGTTTTCATTGAGTCCCAAACCACTGATTTATCATTACATTTTATGTATTTTAGATCCAGTAGGAAGTATATAGTGGAGTTACAAATCAAAAATACTGTAGTATTGGTAATTATATTCACCATGTGATCTTTACTGGTAATCTTCATTTCTTCATGTACTTTCATGCAATTGTTTAGTGTCCCTTCCTTTTTGCCTGCTCAACTCCCTTTAGCATTTCTTACAGGATTGATCTACTGGTGGTGAAGTCCCTCAGCCTTTTTGTCCATCAGTAGGGCTCCATTTAGTATCTGAAGTACGGCAGGTCTTTTATTAGCAAACTCTCTCAGCATTTGTTTGTCTGAAAAATTTAAGCTCTCTCTCAAATTTGAAGGAGAGTTTTTCTGGATGAAGTATTCTTGGTTGGAAATTTTTCTCTCTCAGAATTTTAAATATGTCATGCCACTGCCTTCTCACCTCCGTGGTGGCTGCTGAGTAGTCACTACTTACTCTTATGTTGTTTCCTTTCTATGTGGTGAATTGCTTTTCTCTTGCTGCTTTCAGAACTTGCTGCTTTTCTTCAGCATTGACAGTCTGATTATAATATGTCTTGCAGTGGGTTTATTTGGATTTATTCTATTTGGAGTTTGCTGGGCACTTATGCTTTGTGTATTTATATTGTGTAGAATGGGAAGTTTTCCCCAACAATTTCTTTGAATACTCTTTCTAGACCTTTACCCTTCTCTTCCCCTTCTGGGACACCAATGAGTATTAAATTTGGATGTTTTATTTTATCTATCATATCCCTGAGTTCCATTTTGATTTTTTCATTTTTTCCCATTCTTTTTTGGTTCTTTCATTTTCTCTTCTGTTGTCCTTGAGGAGGCTGAGTTGTTCAACTTCCTCTAATCTTGTATTAGCAGTATCCAGAGTCTTTTTAATTTGGCCTACAGTTACTTTTATTTCCATAAGATCTTCTATTTTTTTATTTACTCTTGCAATTTCTTCTTTATGCTCTTCTAAGGTCTTCTTTATGTCCTTTATATCCTGTGCAATGCTCTTCTTCATGTCCTTTATATCCTGTGTCATGATCTTGTTGCCTGTCTGTAGTTCTTTGATTAATTGTGCCAAGTATTGTGTGTCTTCTGATCTTTTGATTTGGATGTTTTGGTTTGGGTTCTCCATATCATCTGGTTTTATCATATGCTTTAAGATTTTCTGTTATTTTTGGCATCTTGGCATTTGCTTTTCTTGATCCCTAATTTGTCAGAACTGCAGCTTGGTGGTGTACACTTTCTCTAACTAACCAGCAGGTGGCATCTGTGAGTCACCTATTCCCCTCAAGTCAGTTCTCCCCAACTTTGTCTTTGTGGCATGTGGGTGTGTGATTCTTGTGGGGTCCAAGTGGTGCACCAAGTTTGGGTGTGTTGTTGGTTCTTTCTGTCCTGAATGTGGGGTGTGTGTCTTGGTGGTTAGGTAGGCAGGGAAGCTTTAATAATCAAACCTCACAGGTGTTCCCAGGGACTTAAGGCTGCTGCAGGAGCCTAAGCCTTCATTTCAGTCTTTCCACAGATTGTCTCTGCTGCTGACCCACAAGTTCTTGGAATTCATGTACAGTCCCTGGGAATTTCAATCAGTTTCCACTTCCCAGCTGTGCTCTTCCAGGACCTCTGCTGAGGGAGGGCCATGACATATCACAAGTGCATGCTGGCCCAACAGGGAAGCCCTGGGTCACTGGGCTGTGCAGCAGCATTCCCAGCCTGCTTCAAAGATGGTTGAATGTGATGTGTTAACTGCCCCCTTTCTCCACAGCCCCACCCTCCAAGCTCTGGGACAATCAACCATGGGTGCAGGAAAGGCCACTGTCCAGGGTTGATATTGCGGCATGTGTGCCATGTTGTGGAAAAGATTACCCATCACACTGGGTTTCTTGGCACAGCTCTGGGCTGAGGGTCTGGCCCTGGGAAGGAACATCCCCCACCCACGGGGGAGATTGCTGCAAGGAATGTGGTTTCTTACACCTTTTGTCTCCCCTCTGCTCCCCTGGTCTTGAGACCATCAGCAGTGGGTGTGGAAAGGGGTATTCTCCATGCCAGACACTGAGGGGTTAGCTCAGCCCATTCCCACCATGCTTCACAGTGTGGCTCTCCACATCTTAACAGCAGAAACTCCCAGGCTTTTATTTATTTAAAGAAGTAGTCAGTCTCCAAATGCCAACCCAACATTTCCCCACACTGCAGCACAGCCACAGGGCTTTCAGCTGGCTCACTCACTCATTTAATAATTCAGGCTCCTGGATTCATGAAATAAACATTCCTGTGGATTTAGCAGAACTGGTCTGGCTGGTTTCACACTGGAAGTGGTGTTCTGGGTCACTTTCTGGTTTTTATCTAGTATTTTTCACAAGGTGTTTTTTGCTCTGTCTAACCTAGCCACCATCTTAGGTTCCTGATGCTGATATTTCTTGTGTTGAGTGGGTTGGAGGCATGATTGTGGACAAGCATGGAGACTACCAGAGGGCAGATATGATGGTGTACACTGAATAATGTTTGTTCCTTGTTCCAGGAATTATCATTGCACCAAGGGATATCCCTGTCCTGGGAGCCAACATTCCCTGGCTCTGTCAGTTAGAATGATACACATGAAATTGTGAATGCCCACCTCATTTCCCCCTTTTCAATTGTGTTGGAGTTTGGAGGGATGAACTACAAAAGTGGCACATATTTTGTTCCAGATCTGAAAGCAAGTTTTTTAGCAAAGGAATATTTCCCCAACATCTTCATTCCTGAATTTGCTGAAGCACAGGGGAGTAGGCCCAAGTAGCACAGACTCTGATCATTCTTCTCATAACCCATGAAAGCAGGTGAGTGTAATCTCACCCAGATCTGACAATGTGCCTTCATGAGTAGGGAAACCAACACATGTGAACTGTCTTTATTTAATTTTTTGACAGATTTAACATTGTTTCATATTCCTTGTATAATAAGGTATTCTTTAAAAATTTTAAATATATATTTTTTAAATGTCAGTTTCTTTAACTATTCTTGAAGTATTTCACTTAAAAACAGAGGTATCCTCTTATGTATTCACAGGAACATTACCACAATCATTAAATTAACCCAGTTGTAGTAAAAATATCTCATCTATGGGTCTGGTCTCCACCTCATTACCCAATCATGTCCTATCAAACAAGCAAAAAGTTAATAGTAATAATAATGATAGAAATGTAGAAAGACACAAAACAAAAATAGTGTCCCATCTCATAACAAATGTGGCATTTCTTTTACAGGAATATTTATTCTCATTCGTCTGAATATATCTCAATTAGTCTCTTCATCTGGACATATTAGAAAACTGCTGAAACAACCTTTTAAGAATATACCTAAAATTGTGTTTCTTTCAGGGGTTTTTCCAGGTGAAATTGAGTTTATGAACTTCAGGTTGTTGGATGAAAGTTACTGTGCCCTCATGGTGATTATTTTTAAATGAGAAGTCAAATTTTTGTTTCATTCATTGTATTGAATTCATTTTAATCATTATCTATAAGCAACAACAACAAACAAGTACCAAAAATCACTTTATAATAAAACAAAGCAAAGTTTCAGGAAAGCAAGTAACCTGAAATAACTTCTTTGCTTCCCACATTGCACAAGTTTGCATTAATGGGTGAAATACAAAGCATTTGATTAAAGATTTCTAAAATTATAAACAGTATTCTTCCTACAGTCAATGTTTCTTCCTTGGGGTATTGTTTATTGCTGCACAGTTCTAACTTTCCTTTTTCCCCCTCTTTTCATTTAGTTACAGTTACACATCATCTCTTCCCTCATAACCACTTTCAAATAGAGGCTTCTCTGCTGAGTCTTGTGTGCACAAGCAGCTACATACCACACCAAGTGTTTCTGAATCTTTCACATTACTGCAAATAGAAATCCATGTACCCTGGTGTGCCTAATATATAGCAGGAAACCACAAGTTAAGAAACCTCAGGGAAGAAATCTCACTGGGTCTCAAACCTGTGGAGGAGACAGTGTCAGCCCAGGTTCCAAAGCGGTATAGAATTCTGAGGGGTGATTTGAATGTGCATATGCAAATTATGCTGACCCTCTCCTACCCCACATTAGATAACAAGTTGCTAAATAACAGGGCTCTATCCCAATGGCTGCCCTGTGGTCTGAAAATATAATGGGATCCACAAGTGTGCAGGTGATGGTGGAGATGTTGTGGTCTGTGCAGTTTGTTGTAGGTATAACACAATGATTGTGAAGCCTCAAGGATCACCTGCAGCACCAATGTTTGGTGAGGGTTTGGCTCTCCCTGGAGGAAGCTGTACAGTAATATCCAAGGGAAAATTCCATTTGGATATGGGGTAGGGGGACATTCAATGAAGTTTCCCTGGCCAAGCTTGGACCTGTCATTTTTACCAATGGCACAGAGATTACCACTTGATCTAAGACATGTATATTAGCATCTCTGGAAATCACTTAGCAGAGCCTAACATAAGGCATGCCCATGTACAGACAATGAATCCACTTTAAGTCAGGGAAATTTGGACTTCTTTGAGGTGTTTGCGCTGTCCACTGTTTATAGCTGACATGAGAATTGGCTCATGGCTCTCTTCATGGTGGGATCTCTTGGTCTATTTATGCTTGCCAGAAATGTCATTCTGGGCCTAAATGCTGAGTGACAGTCAAGGTTGTCCTTGATGAAGAGAACACATGATGCATGGACAGGCTGATATTTTTGTATTTGAGTTTGTTGGAGGCATGATTGGGTACTATGATGAGACACTCAGAGGGCAGGCATCATTGTGTACAGTGAATAGTTTTTGTTCCTTGGTCCAGGAATTATCATTGCCTTGAGGGATATTCATCTCCTGGGAGCCAACATACCATGACACTGTCAGTTAGATTGATACACATGTAAGGGTGAATGCCCACCCCAAGTTCCCCTTTTACATGGTCCTCTACTTAGGAGAATTTAACCACAAATGTGGCATATTTTGTTCAAGATTTGAAAGCATTTTTCTTATCAAAGAAGAAGACATCCCTGACCTCTCCATTCCCAAGTTTGCTGAACACAATGGAGTAGCCCCAAGTGGCACTGACTGTGAACATTCTTCTCATATCCCATGAGAGCAGGTCAGTGTAATCTCAACCTGGTCTGACTCTGTGCCTCCATGAGGAGGGAAGCCAACACATGTGAACTGTCTTTATTTAATTTCATTTTTAACCAATCTAGCATTGTATTGTATTCCATGTATAAGGTTTTCTTTAACAATTTTAAATTTATGTTTAATAAATGCTAGTTTCTTTAATTCTTCTTGCAGTATTTTGCTTAAGAACAGAGACATTCTCTTATGTATTCACAGGAACATTACAAAAGGCATTATGTTTACCTGGTTGTACAAATATCTCATCTAGGGGACTGGTCCCCACCTCAACAATTAACCAACCAAATCCTAATGACCAAGCAAAATATTAATAGTAATAATAATGTTAGAAATGTAGAAAGCCACAAAACAAAAATAGTGTCCAGTGTCATATCAAATGTGGCATTTCTTTTACAGGTGTATTTATTCCTTTTCATCTGAATGTCTCAATTATTTCCTTCATCTGGGCATATTAGAAAATGGCTGAACCATCCTTTTAAAGACTATTCTTCAAATTTTTTTCCAGATGTTCTTCCTGATGAGATTGAGTTTATGAATTTTTGGATGTATTGGCAGGAAGCAATTGTGCCCTCATGGTGATTTTTTAATGATAAGTTTAATTTTTGTTTGTTTCATTGTATTGAATTCATTTTAAACATTATCTATAAGCTACAACAACACACGAGTATCAAAAATCACCACTTTACAATGAAGCAAAGCAAAGTTTCAGGAAAGTAAGTAACCTGAAATAAATTCTTTGCTTCCCACATTGCACAAGTTTGCATTAATGAGTTATCTTAAAGGCATTTGATTAAAGATTTCTAATATTATAAACAGAACTCTTCATACAGCCCTTGTATCTTTCTTGGGGTATTGTTTATTGCTGCACAGTCCTAGGTTTCCTTTTTCCCCCTCTTGTCATCTAGATCCAGTTGCACAACATCACATCCCTCATATCAATTTTCAAATAGAGGCTACTCTGCTGAGCCTTGTGTGCACAAGCAGCTACACACCACACCAAGTGTTTCTGACTCCCATTACCTCAAATAGGAAAATCTGTACCCTGTTGTGCCTAGTATATAGCAGGAAATCCCATGTTACAAAACCTCAGGTAAGAAATCTCATAGGGCTGGAACCTGTGGAGGAGACAGTGTCAGCCCAGGTTTAAAAGCAGCATAGAATTCTGGTGGGTGCTTTGAATGTGCATACACAAATTATGCTAACCATCTCCTACCTCACCATAGGGAACTAGTTCCTAAGCAACAGGGCTCTATCTCATTGGTTGTCCAGGTGTCTGAAAATATAATGGGAACCTCAAGTGTGCAGGAGATTGTTGAGGTGTTGTGGCCTGTGTGGTTTGTTGTAGGTATATGATGGTGATTCTGCAGACATGAAGGTCAACTGTAGTACTGATGGATGGTGAGGTTTTTACTCTCCCTGGAAGTATCTCTATATGAATACCCAAGGGCAAATTCCAATTGGGTTTGGGGTAAGGGAATCTTTAATGAAGTGCCCCTGGCCAAACCTCAGCCTGCCTTTTTTTCCAATGGCACTGAAATCACCACTGGATTGAATATAAGCAGCATAGAAACCTGGGTACTCACTTGGCATAGCCTAGCATGAGGCATGCCCATGAGCAGTCAATGAACCCACTGTAAGTCAAGGAAATTTGGACAACTTTGTGGTGTCTGCCCTCTCCACTGTTTATATCTGATATGAGGATTGGCTCTTGGCTGTCTGAGGCATGAGATATCTTGCTCTATTTATGCTTGCCAGAAATCTCATTCTGGGTCTAAATGCTGAGTGACAGTCAAGGTGTCCTCTGATGAACAAAACACATGATACATAGAGTTGCTGATATTTTTTGTTTTGATTGTGTTGGAGGCATATTTGGGGACATGTATGGAGACTCCCAGAGGACAGCCATGATTGTGTACAGTGAATATTTTTGTTCCTTGGTCCAGGAATTATCATTACCTCGAGGGATATCCCTGTCCTGGGAGCTGACATACATGGGTTCTGTCAGTTAGATTGTTAAACATGTAAGTGTGAATGCACACCCCAAGTCTCCTTTTTACATGGTGCTGGACTTGGGAGAGCTTAACCACAAATGTGGCACATATGTTGTACAAGATTTGAAAGCATCTTTGTTATTAAAAGAAGACTTCCCTGACCTCTCCAATCCCAAATTTGCTGATGCCCCAGGGAGTAGCCCCAAGTGGCACTGACTGCAACCATTCTTCTCATATCATATGAAAGTAGGTCAGTGAAATCTCACCCTGACCTGACCCTGTGCCTTCATGAGGAGGGAAACTGACACAAGTGAATTGTCTTAATTTAATTTCTTTTTTCACCAATTTAACATTGTTTCATAGTCCTTGTATAATAGTTTCCTTAATAATTTTAAATTTATTTTTAAAAGATGTCAGATTTTTAATTATTCTGGTAGTATTTCTCTTAAGAACAGAGACATTCTTTTATGTATTC